>NC_137459.1:82462081-82873515 GCF_964235325.1 Thermobia domestica
CTTGAAGTGGGGGCAAGTTCACGCTGACCTCCAAAGATATTTTTCTTTTATCACCTACACTAATGAAGCACTAACGTTAGGGGTTGGTGCACTAAGAAGCATTAATGATGCACTAACGATTTCATTAGAAGAGACCATTAGTGGTTTTGAATTTGACGAAAATTTGACGCAATTAAAATTTTCCATAAATTTATGTCAATTTTGTAACAGGTAATTGGCCATAACTACAATAATAGTGAAGCACTAACGAAAGTGCTAGTGTTTTCTAGAAGCACTAACGATGCTCTAACGAATGGCAGTATCTTTTTCGTTGCTGTTTGAAGTGGAGGCTCCTAGTTCACTCTGGCCCCCAAAAGTACTTTAATTGTAGCGCCTGTACTAATGAAGCACTAACGTTAGGTGTAGATGCATTAACAAGCACTAACAATACACTAACGAATGACAATATTTTTTCATTAGTGCTTGAAGTGGCTGTGGCAGTCTGAAATTGCCCCCGAAAAAAATTATTACTTGTAGCACCTACACTAATGAAGCAGTAAACTTGGGCCCCACATGACGCACTAATGATAAATTTAGTGTCAATTGTTAGTGAACCGTCAGTGCTTCTAAGTGCATCAACGCCTAACTTTAGTGCTTCATTAGTATAGGTGCCACAAATAAAAACTTCTTGGGGGACCAAGGTCACGCTGTCCCAGCCACTTCAAACACTAAGAAAAAATAAGTGATTCGTTAGTGCTCTTTAAACCACCAACACCTAATGTTAGTGCTTCATTAGTGTAGGTGCTACAACTACAAAAAAGCAGTTGCGGTCCAGCGTGACATTGGCTCCCACTTCAAGCATTAACGAAAAATAAGTGCCATTCATAGTTTCCTTAACGCTGAACTATTGATGTAGATATGGCCAATTACCAGTACATGTCACGAAACTCCCATAAGAAATTCATGGGAAATTTTTAATTGCGTCAAATTTGCGCAAAAATCAAAAGCAGTAATGATCTCTTCTAGTGCAATCGTTAGTGCATCGTTAGTGCTTCTTAGTGCAGCAACATCTAACGTTAGAGCTTCATTCAGCCTGAGCTTGGAACCCCCACTTCAAGCAATAACGAAAAAATATTGCCGTTCGTTAGTGCTTCTAGAAAACACTATCAGTTTTGTTAGTGCTTTACTATTGGTATTTTTATGGTTAGTTACATGTCATGAAAATCAGATAAGAAATTTAATTGGAGTTTTTCACTGTGTCAAATTTCCGCCAAATTAAAAACCATTAGTGATATCTTCTAGTGCAATCGTTAGTGGATCGTTAGTGCATCTTAGTGCACCAACCCCTAAGGTTAATGCTTCATTAGTGTATGTGCTACAAGTAAAATATCTTTGGAGGTCAGCGTGAACTTGCCCCCACTTCAACCACTAACAAAGTGTTTAGTGCATACGTTAGTGCTTCAAGAAAACACTAACAGTTTGTATGGAATTTACATTTCTGAAGTTGGCTGTTACCAAAAATCTAGAATAAATCCCAAAATATGGCAGCACTAACGTTAGTGCTTAGTGGGTTTAAGTGCACTAACAATTGTCGTTCACCCCATGTTTCTACCTCAACTTCCATGCAATTTGATACTTCTGAAGTTGACCTTAGTAGTTAGGGGTGGTTACTTCTGGCGCATTTTCCTCCCTCCAAATATTTTTGACCAGCGCAGAAGAAGCCAGCTAATTATACAAAGTTAGACGGCGCAAAGTATTTTCCTAACTACAATGTTAAAGTGAGATTGAATATGCTTTTATGACATTTGAAATCATAAAAACTTATATCTAAAACTTATAACTTATAGGTCTGTCTTTGATTGAAAAAATAGTTTTTGTTTGATCGAAATCGGTTCAGAAATAGCTGAATTATAAGAAGATAAAGTTTAGTATGTCGCATAGGCTTTTATGACATTTAAAATCATAAATAAATTTTCAAAGTAAAAAGCAGCAAAACCTGTGCACAGGTGGACCTGAGAGGACTTACGCCTTTCTCTTATTTGTTTGTTTGGTTTGCTTTTGGCTGCCTCTCAGGCTCCTTTTTCTGTTTGTTTCTCTTTCTGCTGCTACTTCTGCTGCTGCTGCTTCTGTTGTGCCTCCGTTTCTCTTTCTGCTGTTGCTTCTGCTGCTGCTTCTCTTGTGCCTTCGTTTTCTTTTCCCGACTAGCGCTAGTCTCCATTCACGTCAACTCAATCTGATTTGCTGCTTATAGATGAGAGAGTGAAAATCCTTCTTCTGGCTTGGAGGCGACTCGAACCTGCGACGTCCACGCCGATAACTACTTACAGCTGGCCAGACTGCAAGCGAGCGAGCTCGGCTAACACTACGCTCAAGAAATCCAGTGAAAATTGGTCCTTATATATGAACAAATACTTCTACAAGCAACGCCATCTATTAGCAAAGTGATAAACTACATGATATACAGCACTATCTACTGAGTAACTAAGTAACTTCTTAGAATGTCCACCTAGCTAGCAAATATAGCTAAAACATCAATGTTCAAAAAAAGAAAAAAATGTCAGTGTTGCCAACTCACTTGCCCAATATTATAGTGTTTACCCAAAATATTTTTAATAGGGTAGTCTTACGTCCCCATAGTTATAATGTGCTAACTCATCAAATAAAAAAGTTGGCAAATTTCTGAAAAAAAATTATGAGTTGGTATACACTGCAAAAAATAAAATTCATAAATTTGAAAAATAAAAAATACTAGCATAATCTACATAAAATTCTAAGACTTTTTTAAAGAATAACATTTTTCCGAAAACTCAAAAATAAACCCGTAAAAAATTCCCGAAATTTTGATTTTTTCTAAAATTCTCTGTAACTTCACCGAATGTTAACCGATTTTCAAAATTCAAACGACATTCGACAGAGAAATAAATTTGCCATCTTTTGACTGTATTGTGGGTTGCATACCTCTAAGGATACTATTCTGAATTTGTTATATCTCCGTTGTTTATTAACCGATTTTCAAAATTCAAACGACAATCAATTGACAAATAAATTTCCTATCTATCGAATGTCTTATAAGTTGCATAACTCTAAGGATATAATTAGAAAAACTCAAATCTCTTATTTATACATGTATCTTTAAAATTCGAATGACATTCAAAAGTACTGCTTCTCCTTATGCATTGTGTATGTTTAAAGATTTCAGTTTTATGGCTTTATAACCATAAAACACTTAGAACATACTTAAAATTACAAGTTCGGATACTGATAATGGAATCTTCTGTTAATCTCGTTCTCTATAGGAAACAACGACTTCTTAAACTCTGTCCACTGATCGTAATTCAAGCTGAATAGACAACCGTTAATATCAAAAACAACTTGAACTTCGGTTTGCACATTTTTCACAATTACATTGAAATTGTTAGTCAGTATAAACTTCTTTTGAGGATCCATTCTAATCACACCATTTTTTGGTTCTGACAACATATTTTTGTTCATTTTCATTCATTTTTGGATTTACATACAGAACTCAACAGTTGGATAGTTTTCTTTTAGACCAGTGTATTTGATTTTTATTCCATCTTTAACGATCTCATCAATCATTTTATCTGTTAAGTGTTTTGTAAATCTAGGTGGAAGAAATATCTTAAACTCTTCACATTCAACTAATATGCTCTTCCCAAACTTAGTTTTAATCTTTTCTATTTTCACAATCTTATATTCTGTATTTAATTCTAATTCTCTTAATCCAATAACTTGTTTTTGCTCAAGACTTCCAAGCTTGTTTAAAAGTTCAATGTGACTCGCCATCGTATTTATTATATAGAAAATCAAAAATATTTAATCATTTTCGTCAATTTCGTTTGATGGAAAAACTTCCATAAAACAATCGTTAATGAAAACAGTTTGAGGGTATCTTTTCGATACCCTTATGCCCGTTGATATTTTGCTAACTAACTAAAACTCTTCTACTACTTTCTCATTCTTAGGATCATATGTAAAGTTCTTTCGCCCAATTAAAATCGCATAACAAATAGTATTAGCAGCCACAACTTCAGCAAAGTCTACAACAATCTTAATGTTTGTTCTTTCATTTACTGATACATTCTTCCTCTTACTACAATTAATCACATACATTGGTCTGTTGTCTATAAACTCTTTAGGGTCATAGTACATTTCAGTGTTGCCACACGTTATTCTCTTAAACGCAGTATAATCTTCGTACATCTTAAAGTAATCCTTGTTAGCAATATTTAAGTTTCTTGATTCTTTTGGAAATACCTCATTCCTCCCATTCTTAAGATAGATATTCTTCACCTTACAATGATCAAACTTACTTGCATCTGCTGTTTGTTTACCACTTCTATCAGTTTGGAACATTACAACTACGAAATCAGGCATATCAAATTGTCTAGAATTAAATTGAGTAGTAACATCAAACTCCAAGAAAGAACCTACAACAGTCTTCTGAACACATTGATAAGTATGGAATGAAAACATGATTTTGGGTTCTTTAAGAATATTAAATTTTAACTTGTTTTCGTAATTAGACTCATATTCAACAATAGGCATTCTTATCTCCATACTTTTTATTGTTATTTTTCCATCGTGAGGAGCTGCTCCCGATCCAGTCCATTTGTACAAGACATCGTTATTGTTGTTAGCTTTTGTAAATGTTATTCTCAATCCGCCTTTCCACATAACTTCTTTATAATCACTTAAGAAGCCTGGAATTAATCTCAATGGATACAAAACACTAAAGTTCTTTCTTAGACCAAGTTTATCATCTGTTTCAAATCCTGCTTGTTTTAAATATTCAACTTCTGGCTTGGAAATCTTTAATGTTCCGACAGCTGTAGATGTAATTCCAGGTAGCTCGATTTTATCTATAACAACTCCATGCTTTCTAACCTCAATTTGAGAAAAGAAGAATGGGAAGAAGTTATCTACAAGTTTTATAGTATCGTTTGCACCAAATGTTCCTCCAGCTGATGCACCAACAACTTCAAAAGTCATATGACAATCTGCTTTGTGTGGGTGTATAAAACCATCCCCCACGTTGAAATCGAACTCAATATCTTTGTTAGCTTCATTCAAATTATTAAATGTTCTTGTGTTAGCTTTAAAACTCTGTAACTCATAACTCTCAATATCCATTTATTATAAAGAAAATCTTGAAACAGCGCTTTATGGTAAACACCATCAAGCTATATAAATATTAGCATTGTCGTAAAGTCGACCGAGGAAAAATTTTCTGAAACTTATAACCCCCATCCCAACTTAACTTTAGCATTCATAGCAGTACCAACCCCAAAAGCAGCTAATCGTTCACCAATTGGCGCATCACTACTAAATGCTCTTTTCCATGCTTTAGTTTCCAGTTCCTTATCTGCAATATGTCTCGACTCTGTATCTTTATTGTCTCTGTAGTATATATCGTGTTCTTTACAGGCCTCATCTAATGGGTTAATACCTTCATCACCTCTTTCTAACCTTTCTTGAAGCTTCGTAAAAGGCCCACAAAATCTGAAGCCAGGTATATGTAACTCTGGTATCCCCTTCATGTTTAAGATCTTATTCATTAGTCCTTTTCCAAGCTTCTCATCATTCCAGAATCGTGGTGGTAACGTATTTAAGATCTTAATCAAATAACCTATACCTTTTGGATCATTAGGAATAAACTGTGAAAGCTTATTATTAATCATACTCACTATACCTACTTTCTCATTGTAAAAGTTATGATTACCAGCCCTTTCTTCTCCATCTATAACTATTAACCGATCAATTAACTTTCTCACATCATCCATCCATACATATTCTTTAGGTATCTCTGTATATTGTTTAATTCCTTCACCACTCCTTTTAGGCGTCGTGTTCTTTTTAGGAGTTGGGGGTAAAGTTGGTTTAATATAATTATCCCAAATAGGCTTGATAATATTAATGTACTTTGAACCTCTACTAGATGCTACCTTTTTATCTCGATTATATTTTTGGAAGGCGGCATCTGAGTCTATTATTATTTCCTTGTACTGTTCAAAATCATCATCATCATAATCTTCAATGGTTTTATTAGTATTCGTCGTTAACAATTCCCATAGACCTTCTGTTCCTTTATAAGTTTTACCATTAATTATCAAATCATCACCATTCACTTTAACTTCCAAATTTCCTATCTTATTTATTATTTTTCCATCTTCTTCTACAGTTCTTATTCCAAACACAGTATCATTTCTTTTACTATAATATTTCGTTGCAATCTTACCAAATGACTGTGCTGTTGTTAAAGGTTCTACTCCTTCCACTTTGTCTTTAATTTGTTTTCTCATTTGTTTTATTTCTCCCGTTATAGGTGTATCACTACTGCTTGGAGAACTATCATAAGGTATCTTTTTAGGTGTTTCTAGTAGACTAGGATCTATTGAAGCCGTCTTATGTACAACTGGAACAAGTTCAGTTATTAGATTTTTATTTTGTTCTGCTACTTCTTTGATCTCACTTCCCAAGTTTTGAATAGCATCAATTACAGGCTGTTCTTGTGTCTTAAATTTATCGTATATACCTGCTCTTTCTTTCTTCCAAGATTTGAAGCCCTTTATCAAGAACTCCTTCAGCTTAATATTCTTATCAATTTCTTTCTCATCCATTTATTGTATAGCAAACGAACAAACGTCAATGAACGTCAAAGAACAAACGTCAATAAACGTCAATAAACGTCAAAGAACGTCAAACGTTAAAACGTAAAACGTCAATAAACATCAAACGTTTAAGAAGTGTTTTATCTTGTTCCTATACTTACCATTGTTTACCTTCCTTGTCATATCAATTACTATGAAACCATAATCTTCTTGCCAACATTTTGAACATATCTCTTTAAATTTATCATAAGACATATCTCCCCCAACAAACTCATTATACACATGTTTAAGATTAGTATCATCTTGTCTGAATATGCATAGGAAGTTGACGTTATCTCTTATAAGCTGTTTAGGTACTTTTGAATATGTTTGTGCAAGATAGAAACAGTCTAAATGTCTATGCCTACCTCTTGTAAAGTAATTTCTAACAGTATCTTGATTCTCCAAAATGTAATCGTCAAACACAACAACAGAGTATTTTTCACATTCATCAATAGGTACACCTTGTCTCAAAAAGGTTGAGCGCATTCTTTACTGGTGTTTTGAGGCAATAATTTTCTAAGTCCAGCTTCGGGTATCTTCGGGAAAAAGTAAGCCAGGTTCGAACCTCCAAGCCAGCCTTTTGCAATCGGGAAAAAGTTTGCAGATGTGTTTTTCTTCTTTTAAATATAATAAGACTTGTTACCAAGTGTTTAAAAAAGCAACATTGATTGAAATACTTAATGATACAATATTTCGAAACCTTTTTTTTTTAATGTCAGCACATGCTTGTTTGTCATTTAGCTCTCCATACATAATGGAACATTTAAATACGTTAAAGAATCTTTCCATATGTAAAAGAATGCTCAAAGTTAAGAAATAGAACATAATTATCGCCTGAGTACTAAAATAAAAGTCAAAGTAGAACAGAAGTAGCGTTTGTAATGGATATGAATGTCATAATTATCTTGAGATCCGTTATACATCGCTAGAAACATAGTTCTAGAAGTCCTTGTGCTAGCTCATTGGTAAGCTGTCGGATTTCAAATCATAAGGTTTTGAGTTCGAATCCCGCTTAGGGTAATCCTTTTTTTAAAATTATATTTTCCGCAATGCATGAAAAATTATATAAAATAATTACATTAGAATACATAAGTTGTGTATATATAACATAATCATTGCAGAACATAGTAATTATTATGTTTAAAATATAACATCTGAGATAATTTTCACAGTAGGTCGGTATTATATATGAGGATGTAAATACAAGTTAAGAAACTCGTTCAATAGCAATAAATAAATCATGTAGTGTATTTATTTGCAGCTATTTGTCATATAGAGGGTAATTCTCAACATTCATAATACAGAATGTCATTTATGTTCTTGAAAAGTTATTCGATGCATAAACAGAAGGTATAAACAGATAATCCAAAGTCGGAACGCTCGCAAAAAAATTCATGAACCCCAAAGGTCACGTGAGCAGACTGGAATTGTCCTTATGAAGCATGCCACAGCAGAAAGTCTCTACATAGATTTTCAATTCAATTCCTGATATCTGCTTTTGCAATGTGGAAGTGGTGATGCCTTGAGTCGCCCTCTCTCGCTCGCTCGCTCGCTCACTCTCTATTTATACAGAATATAAAAGTGGATTTATGTGTGTATTTCAACATAATTCTGATATATCTAGAGCAATTTTAACTATATTTCTTACAGTCTGGAAAAAGAGTACTGTCGGGATACATATCAAAAATGCTAGAAACGGGTCGATATTAGTATCGAATCCATAGTTTCGTGGTCGCTTAGGTGAATATTTCTACTTTCAATTCAAGTCCAATTAAGCTCCCATTAGCACCCAGGGTGGTTACGTAGCGACATAAAGATATCGAAATCATTCGATATTAGAATCGAATCGTAAGTTTTCAGCGCCGCTAACAGTGCAGCATTTCCCATTAGTCCACATTAGTCCACATTTCACATTAGTCCCATTGCCTAGAGGGCAACATATTTGCAGAGTGCAAAGTTTAAAACTTGAATAATATTTTAATTTTTTCCGTATGAAAAAGTTATAAATCAAGAGCAAATATACTATTTCACGAACAATCCTCTTTTACTATTCTAATATGTTTAATAATAGCGTAAGAAATCTAATAGTAATTCAGAACATGTTTCACAGTTGTTATTTTTTGTTACATAGTTGTAGCTGTAGCATGTAGTGAGTGGAATTTAAGTGTAATAAATTCACTAATTAACCATATTCGAATTAAGTTTTATTTTTAAGTTCGGGATGAAGGGGCGGAGAAACATGTAGTTATTGGGGGCACCGAGCTTTTCTACATTTCACTTTCAAGATCTCCATTTTTCTTTTGTCATTTGTTCCTAATAAAAAAAGTTCAGTCACTTTTGGATTGTCATAGGATAGTAGGAGTTGGATTTTGGAATGCAGCCTGTGAGATTCTAGAGGAGCTAACTGCTTGAAAAAATATTTTTGAATCATCTGTAACATATGAAATAAGGATATGTATCATAAAAAATTGAAAGTAACTATGTCTGCGTAATCATCACGGTCAAATCGCAAAGTCAAATAAATTGACGTTTGGTATATAATCAGGCTCCAATCCCAACTGGGAAATGATCATACGCGTGTCACTTTCATTATAATACATATCCTTAAGGGGAGTAGAAGTCCGAATTTTTGCGAAAAATTTAGTATTTCACAAGCCGTTCAACTGAGAGCTGAAATTCAGCATATAACTCTTTATTAAAAATAAAGAGAATATGTCCTGGCATTTTTTAAAATTATCTTTTGTGAGCGGGGGGACGGGGGTGCATTTTCTATATATTGGAAATTGGTAGAGGGTTGATTTGTAAATATAATCGAAAACGATTGATATTAGTAGAGAAACAAATTGAGTAATGCAAACTAAAGTTCTTTTTGAATTTTATACCCACTGCTTTCTATTTATAATTGCTGAAGCTGGTGTTTAATATATGGAGCGTTCCGAGCATAAGGCAATCAAGTCATAAAGTTACAGAAAAATGGCCATAAAATTTGTATTCTAAACTTAATTACATGGGCATTTTCAATTAGTACGGCATGCTTAATTATATAGAAAATTAGTTTCTCTCTCTCTCTCTTCTTTTTTTCTTTTTTTTTTTTAACGTTGGTCTACTTTTCCTTGATTTGAAACTTCCAAATTTCACCCTATTTTCTACTGAAATATGTCTGTAAGGCAACAAAGAAATAATTATATGTGATAAATTTAAATGCATTTTAATTTGGAAGATGAGAAACACTTTGCCATTATATATCGTAAAGGTCAGACCCACCAGTATTGTAACAGAGAGGTGCTTGAGCCATTAACGGTAGAAATTCAAACTCCGATAAGTGATAATTTCACAGTCTTGTTTTATTACAAGTATAACTTCTTTAGCCAATGGAGAGGAGGACGTGGGCCATCGGTCAGAGTTGATGTCGATGGGTTTTGGTGGGTCGGAGTTGGTCACAATGGTTCAGAGTGGTTCATAGTTGGTGGTGGGTCAGAGTGGATCACGATGGTTGATGGATCAGAGTGGGCCAATGGGGCATTTGGGTGGTGGGTGATAGTGGGTCATGGTGGGTCGTGGATCAAATTTTCATTGACCCACACCATCTCTGGTTAAAATTGTACTAAAGATAAGAGGCACCGAAGATGCATGTCGGATATTATGTTCAAATTTTGCTCATGGATACTACTCCACCAGGAAGCAATAAATCTGAAACGGTTCACGGTATCACCTTCTAGAACTCGAGATGTACGGGTTTGTCTGATTGGCTCAATTAAGACGTCAATGATTTATCCTTCAACAACCAAGCTTTTTATGATCGTTTCCGTGGGGAAGTCAGAAGAACACGTGCCTAGTAATCGTAATATTGATAGTTTGCGCCCACCCCGGGTATTTGTTTTGTGGTTTTTTGATTCACCTAAATATAAACAAATCACACATATAGGCATTTTGACATATTTTGGGAGAGTAATTTTGTGGTTCGTTGGCGTTTCATCGCGTCTCTGCTGCTGGTAGTAAAGTTTTCAAAATGGAACTTGGGCCACCACGGATCGTCGCTGCGGGTCCACCAATTTCTGGCGAGAGGTCAATAGTTGACCATCTGTAGTCCACCGACGCTTACAGCTTAGAGTAATGAACGATGTCTTTGCCTTGTAGAGTTCATGACTACCGACGTCGGCAGTCAACTAGCTTTTAGTATTCCTTTACTAACCATCTATTGTTCATGTTTGTACACGGTGTTGTCATAATAATAATAATAATAATAATAATAATAATAATAATAATAATAATAATAATAATAATAATAATAATAATAATAATAATAATTATTATTATTATTATTATTATTATTATTATTATTATTATTATTATTATTATTATTATTATTATTATTTGTAGTAATAGTAGTATGATTAATGATAGAATAATTATTGTCTATGTATTGTCTAGGTAGGACTACACACAGGATTTTGCTCGTTTTGGTTCGACTTGACTCTAATCCGAGTCGAGTTGGAAGATATTTTTCTCGCCGAGTCCAAGAGTAGACCTCAAAGATGTCTGTTTCGAGTCGAGTCGAGTTTCAAAGAAAAGTCGTTCGTGCCCATCCCTACTAATGAGAGCTTAATCGGTGTTAAGCGAAATTGAAAGTCTCACTATTTATCTAAGCGACCCCGAAAACTATGAATCTAATATCGATCATTTTCTAGCAATCTTTTATATGTATCCCCCTCCCATTCACCATAGGTAACCCGACAGCACTCTTTTCGAAACTATAAGAAATGTGGTTAAAATTACTCTAGGCCAGTGGTTCTCAATCTAATTCCTATCACGATCCCCTTTTATCACACGCTCTTGCCAGCGACCCTTTTATAATTTGTTTTATAATAAGCTTGTGTGGGATTTTTAACATACCTATTTCTATAATAGTAGAATCCATTTTTTTTGTTTATAGTGAACAGTGCCATGGAAAATCAGCGCCCGGGGCGAGAGTATAGTACGATGTCACCGTATATATGAGTGACGTCGACAGACTAGCTACGAAGCGCCACCATGGTTGGCACGAAGCTCAATAACATTTTCAAAATAAACCCTACCTTTCCTTAATTTTGAGCACATTTTATTACGTTTTTCCTTCTATTTTACACATGTGCACATGCACTTTCCTAACATGAGTAACACACTTCCTCCGAAATGTGTGGCCCCTTTTTTCGGCGCCCGGCACTGACAGTGGATACAGTAACTGTAATATCTATATTCCCAACGACGAAGGTGCTGGTTCAAGATGGATGTTAAACTCCTTCATTGAAGAGGCCATTAACGTATCCGATCTAAGCCCACAACTTCTTGACCAAATAATAGAATGATCATGCGACAAGTCTTTGCAACTGTTTTTTTGTAACGAAGACTTGGACAAGTTCTGCCTGATGAGGAGAGAAGAATATCCTGGTCTGGGGATTGCTGCTTTAAAAGTAATAATTCCATTTGCTATATCGTACTTGTGCGAAAGTGCGTTTTTTTATGGTAAACATTAAAACAAAGGTAAGAAATCGCTTATCAGTTGAAAATGGCTTGATAATGTTCGTCATGAAGATTGAACCGGACATTGCTGAACTAGTGAAATTACACCATGCTTAGGTGTCTCATTAGGTTTTAATTTTAATTGTATTTCAATGTGCAGGTTTTGTTGCATGTGTATTTTTCTAGTATTTCTATATACAGTTCTCATTAGTTTTATATCATACCTCTTTGATTTAAATTCATTTTTAAACAACTCTACTAACTAACTAACTCTATGGCCTATGGAACCCGGAGGTTCAATGCCGCGTTCACAAAAGCTCTACACCGACTTCTATCCTTAGCCAATTGGATCCAGTTTCTACTTTGTATTCGTGTCTCAGCGAGATCCATCTTAATATTGTCCTCCCATCTTCGCCTAGGGCTTCCTAATGGTCGTTTTCCGATTGGTCTTCCAGTCAAGATTTTGAAAGCGTTTCTACTTTCTTCCATTCTAGCTACATGACCTGTCCACCTAAGCCTTCTAGACTTGACGACCCTAACAATGTTGGGTAAACCGTATAAATTATGTAGTTCCTCGTTATGAAGTTTCCGCCATTCCCCATTCCCGTTCCTCTTGGGTCCGAATATTCGTCTAAGGATCTTGTTCTCAAATACTTTCAGTCTATGTTCTTCCCTCAAAGTAAGCGACCATGTTTCGCAACCATACAGAACAACAGGCATGATTATCGTTTTGTATATTTTAAGCTTCAAATTTCTCGACAGAATTCGCGACGACAAGAGACTTTGAACCGAATAGTAACACGAATTCTACACCCTTTGAAAATGTTCAGTAGACTTATTTTTTATTGTTCTTTACAGTGTGTATAAAAAATAAAAGTATGCCTATCAGAACAAAATTAAAAATAATATTTAAAAATAATTTCTGGTATTAGATTCTAACTATATTTATCTCTTCCGCCTATCTTCGCGATCCCCTAGGGGCCGCGACTCCCAGGTTGAGAAACCCTGCTCTAGGCATACATGAGTTATGTTGGAACATACATACATACACTTTTATGTGTATAAATGCAGATAAGAGAGAGTTGAGAGAGAGCGATTAAGGAATTACCGCTCTCAATCTCTTCACTTTACTTTTGCGATTCGCGAATTTCTTACGTGACAGTTTGGGGCTAGCTAGTTTTTTGTCTTGGACCACGATTCGATTTTCGATATGCTCTACCTAAATGCTGTAATGCGAATATTGAGAAGTTATCTGCGATGAAAGTAGCTGCAAATAAATACATTACATAACTTATTTATTGCTATTACACGATTTTTTAAATTTGTATTCAATATTCACACATAACACACCGACGTTCTGTCAATACCTCAGATGTTATATTTTAAAGATAAGAATTACTTATGTCGTGAAATGATATGAATATATATATTCAACTGATATATACAACTGATGATATGAATATATATATTCAACTGATATATACAACTGATGAATTGTAATGTAACTATTTTACATAATTTTCATGCATTGAGGAAAGTAGAATATCATAAAAGAATTTCACCTGAACGGGTATCGAACTCACGATTTAAACGCTCGGTGGTGTACCACTGAGCTAACATGACCGCTTTTCGGAAGCTGCTTCTGAAATATAACTGACTCATACGTAAATGCTCTTTTCCGTATGGAAATCACAATGACGAAACGAGAGTGTGAATACATAGTCTCGAAATATTGTATCATTAAGTATTTCAATGTTACTTTTTTCTACACTTAATACCATTTCAACATGTCTTATTATATTTAACAGAAGGAAAAACATATCTGTACATCGTTTCCCGATTACTAAGGTTGGCTTTGGAGGTTCGAACCAGCAGCTTTAGTTTACTGTTTTCCGAAGATACCCGAAGTTGGACTTCGAAAGAGTTTGTCTCAAAACAGCTATCATCATATCGCTCAATCTGTTTGGTATATGGTATATGTTTTTATACGTGTAAAGTCAGTATAACAATTCATTCTTTAAACAGCTTTTCGTATGTATTAATATTCCTTTATAAAAACTGTTTTTGATATTATTATTACGGCGCACCATTTTCAGATTTCTTTCGCGAGTCGTTGACCAAGTCGTTCCCCACCAGCGTTGCCAGACTCACAGCTCGGAATTATTCCAAAACCTGATCGAACTTATGCTAGATTCGGTCAAATTATGCTAGATCCTCATAATTACTAATTCAGGAGTTTAAAAAAACGAAGTTGAGATACGATAACGTAACTTAAAATACACAGAGAGCAAGAATGCATGGATAGAACTCAATACTTCACGCACCAAAATTTTAACTCAACTAAATTAATGCAGTCGTTGCCAGACTCAATGGCGTATATATCGTATAAATGAATGCAAAGTTTTTGTTTACATATTTTGAAAGAAAATTACTTCGCAGCATAAGGGGAGTTGGGAATCGTCTGCTGAGGGGGGCAGATTTTTGGTCGGTCTCGGAGCTGTCATTTCAGAAATAAATATGATCATGAAGTCAGAAATAAAGATGGTGAAGTTGTCAAAAAGTTGGGGGGAGAATGGCCCCCATAGCTCCGCCCATGCCTCGGAGTTAAAGGATTAGAAAACCCTGGGTGCAGCCACAAAAAAGTCCAAAGACGTTTCGAACTTACTTCGGAAAATAAGACTGCCTGTATGGTTTACCGACTGTATGAATCAATGGAAGAGGATACATTTCTGCCGTTCTTTTTCTTCTCACGACCAACTTCTTTCTCATCTCCAGGTTTTACGGCTTTTTGATAAACTTGCTGAAATTGTGCTAGATTTGGGCAGGATGCTAAAAGCAAGATGCTAGATGCTAGAGACATTCAAATTATGCTAGATCTAGCATCATTATGCTAGATCTGGCAACGCTGTTCCCCACAATAGGCGTGTCGTGCAAGTAACCAATCACACGTCAGGTACTAGCTTTTACCTATTGCTTCCTTCTCACAGCTCAGAACATTGGTAACTATGGATAGACGTACAGCAGTAATTACTTTATGGGAGTTGGAAGGTTATTCTGCAACTGCAGCTAGCAGGCGAGTAGGTGTCCCGGCCCCTACAGGAAGGCGATGGATTCGGAAATATGGTGCTACAGGTCAGACTGATAATTTACGATCTCCTGGTCGTCCGCATGTGTCAACCGAAGCCCAAGATGCGAGATTAGTAAACGAAACCCGGTTAGACCCACTAAGGACGTCTAGACAGCTAAGGGAAGTTTCTCTCTTTCCTGGTAGAAAGCATACAGCTCTGCGAAGGCTTCGTCATGCTGGGTTACGTGGCCGTGTTGCTGCCGTGAAGGAAAAACTCTCAGACGACCACAAAATTTACCGTCTCGCGTTTGCACAGGCGAATGTGGGTCTCAATTGGGAAAACGTAGTTTTCTCAGATGAATCCATATTCACAACATCAAAGGAGGGACGCCGTTTTGTGTATCGTCCGAGAGGCACCCGATATGACCATGGATATGTGGCTGCTTGCAATCGCAGTGGCCATGTATCTATTTTATGTTGGGGTTGAATTTACAGTCGCGGAGCAGGACAGCTTCATAGAATTGAAGGACATCTGGACAATGCTCAGTACTTAGACATTATCAGTAATATCATGGTGCTATCTGTACGAGTATTTCAGCCTGATGGTGCAATTCAGTTCCAGCAATACCAGTCGCCAATACATACTTCCCGTGTGATTCAGGAATGGTTCGCAGGGCACCCTGAGATTGATTTAATCGACTGGCCGCTCGTGGAGCAGACCTCAATCTCATGGAAAAAAAGTGGGCAGAAGTGAAGCGTACTCTAAGGGAAAGTTGGCCTGAGGCAGATCCACCAAGAACTCAGGATGACCTGTGGCATCTTGTTTCCGAAGCATGGCTGGAGGTAGGGGAAGGAGATAGATAGATTTGTCACCCATGTAATAGATTCCATGCCCAGAAGAATGGAGCGTGTAATAAATTCAGAAGGGTCTTGGACACAATATTAATGTCCCCGCCTTAACTCCCGAAAACAGCCCTTTTCAGGGCTACCTAAACGCTTCTGAAAATATTTCTAGAAGTAAACCACTCCTTGTATCCGATTTCTGTGCAATCCTACTAACAAAAGAATGATAATTAGCTGTAGGCTTTGAACTCAAGACCTCTTTATTGGCAAGTCCGTACTCTACCAGTGAGCTAACATGAACACGCAAACTCAACCTGAAGAAACACGACTTTCAATTTCTGGTATTCGATGACATTGATGCTCATATACTTGGCAAATGTTGTTTTCAACTTGGGATATTCCGCAACACACACACACACACACACATAAACAAAGCGAAAGAGAGAGAGAGAGAGAGATAAATATACAAAAGCATATTCAACGTATTCGAATGAGACTCTAAGTAACGACATTCCATTCTAAAGAGAGTTTGTGTTTCTTCCCGTGACGTTAAGGGGATCGGGAAAAGTTATGTGTCTTGAAGCAGGATACGACTTTGGATACTCTGTTTATACACTTTCTATATCCGTAGGAATATATTGTATTTCACGAATGTAAATGACATGCTGTAATGAGAATATTGAGAAGTTACATCTGTATGACAAATAGATGCAAATAAATACACTACATAACTTATTTATTGCTATTAAATGATTTTCCTAACTTGTATTTACATCCTCATATATAATACCGACCTACTGTGAAAATTATCTCAGATGTTAAATTTTAAACATAATAATTACTATGTTCTGCAATGATTATGTTATATATACACAACTTATGTATTCTAATGTAATTATTTTATATAATTTTTCATGCATTGCGGAAAATATAATTTTAAAAAAAGGATTACCCTAAGCGGGATTCGAACTCAAAACCTTATGATTTGAAATCCGACAGCTTACCAATGAGCTAGCACAAGGACTTCTAGAACTATGTTTCTAGCGATGTATAACGGATCTCAAGATAATTATGACATTCATATCCATTACAAACGCTACTTCTGTTCTACTTTGACTTTTATTTTAGTACTCAGGCGATAATTATGTTCTATTTCTTAACTTTGAGCATTCTTTTACATATGGAAAGATTCTTTAACGTATTTAAATGTTCCATTACGTATGGAGAGCTAAATGACAAACAAGCATGTGCTGACATTAAAAAAAAAGGTTTCGAAATATTGTATCATTAAGTATTTCAATCAATGTTGCTTTTTTAAACACTTGGTAACAAGTCTTATTATATTTAAAAGAAGAAAAACACATCTGCAAACTTTTTCCCGATTGCAAAGGCTGGCTTGGAGGTTCGAACCTGGCTTACTTTTTCCCGAAGATACCCGAAGCTGGACTTAGAAAATTTTTGCCTCAAAACACCAATAAAGAATGCGCTCAACCTTTTTGAGACAAGGTGTACAATAGAATCATTACCGCTTAAGAACGTTGCTATTTGCTTCTTAAACTTTAGTTCTGCCTTTTCAAATCGATCTTTTAACTGCTCATACTTTGGCTGATTCATGCTTTTAGAATATATGTAGAAGTAATTATTGTTTAACCAACCTGGCTGTAATAAGAAGTTAAATAGCAAAAACGTTTTACCAGACGCCGACGGACCCACGATAAGACAACGAACATCATCAGGTATAAGCTCTCCATTTCTTTTCTTAGCTGTTGTTTCTTTTATCATCTCTTTTACATCCCAATTAATAGTTTTCTTACTCATTTATTATAGAGAAAATCAGGGGGCCACCAGCACTGGCCCCCTTTCAAACAGTTTGAGGATGAACTGTAGGGTGAGCGTTTTGCTCACCCTTTAAGAACATTTTGGACCTCCGAATACACCGGGGCAAATCTTATGATCTTATATCTTTAAGTTGTTCTCTAATCTTAAGCAACGTATCTTTTATATATTCACCATCCATTTCACCATTCAATGTTATTATCATCTCTAACTGTTCTTTAAATGAGTTAATACAAGTGACAATGGTTTTATATTCGTCTTTTCTTTTGCTTATGTTTAACTTCGAAGACAAACCTGTTATTATAGCACTTCCAGTTGCAAGAGATGTTGTTAATATTGAGTAAATTGTTACAGGTATAAAAATATTAATAAACCCAGTTGTTGCAGAAAGAATAACCGACAACGTGATCAAAGTGTAGTATGCATATTTAACAATTCGTAGTTTTCTCTTTTTCTTCTTTAAACTGCATTCTAACTTTCGAATGACATCTTCTATTAACTTGATTACTTTCTCTCTTGGAATATCTCTAGGTAAATCAAACTCATTCATTTATTATATAATAAATGGCTAAGGTATTTAAGCTAACGAGTGATACTTCTGTTTTAAAGAAGAAACTCCATTACGAATTAGACAACAAGAGCAACTATTTAAGTATAGGACTAGTTGGGTTTTACAGTACATATCTAACTCCAAACATAACAACAGAAAAAAACAGTTTCTCATATGGTGATAGACAAGTTTTTATACCAGAAGGGCAATACAGCTTAAACAGTCTTAATGAATATTTAAAATCTCAATCCATCAACATAACATTATCAGAAGATCATTTAAGAAATAGAGTCAAAATTGAAACTGATAGTAATGATGTTACAATTGGGAGTATAGGCACTGTCCTCGGGTTTAATGTTTTTGAAGTTTTAGAAAAGAACAAAACACATATTGGAAGTAAGTTGCCAAAGTTTCATCCGTTTGATACTATAAATGTTCACTGTAATATAGCAGATGGCATGTTTGTTAAAGATACAGAATACACACATAGAGAAACAGGAATTATAGCATCATTCAAAACAGATGCTGAGTTCAAACATAGTATTATTTACGAGCCCACTTATCCATTATTTTTCCCTATATCCAAAGACAAGGTTGACAATTTTGAGATAAGGATAACAGATGAGAATGATTCCTTAATTGATTTTGGTGGAGCTACAACAACTGTACTTTTACAAACCAAGATTTTCTCTTAGATAAATAGGAAGATGTGTTCTATTAAAGGTTGTATGTTTAGTGTTCCTTATAACGAGCTAAAGGATCTAAATATTGATCATGTATTAACAAAGAAACAACTTAACGATAAAGCTAAGAAAATTAAAGAAGGTAAAGGAATGGATTTAACTTTAACTACTGCACAAATGAAAAAGATTAAGAAAGAGCATATTGGCGGTTTTATCTTTACAATTCCAGCCATTCTAGCAGCTTTAGGAGCAGTTGGCTCATTAGCAGGTGGTGCAGCAGCGATTACTAAAACTGTACTGGATGCTAAGAAGAATAAACAAGAACTTGAAGAACAAAAGAGACACAATATGGCCATGGAAGAAAAGCAGGGGGCAGGTAAACCAAAGAAGTCAAAAAACTAAAACCATTGACCAACTTCGATATAGAGAGGTTGGCTAAAGAACTAAAGATAAAACGATTTAGAGGTGTATTTATGAGTGATGAACTTCCACAAAAACCCCATGTACATGAGTGTGGCGTAGTTAACCTTGATAAATCAGAAAACATTGGTACTCATTGGATATGCTATTGGAAAGATAACAACATAAAGTACGTGTTCGATTCTTATGGTGGTGTTCCTCCTAAACAACTGGTACAATATCTTGGTACCGAAAACTTCTTTTACAATGACGAACGAATACAAGACTTTAACTCAGTTATATGTGGTCATCTTTGTGTTAAGGTTTTAAATCTTTTAAATCAAGGGTATTCTTTTAGCGACGTTATGTATATGATTAAAAATGAATAAGTGCTTTTATGGTTTGTATCCATAAAAGTTTTGTTTTGAGATAAATATGGAAGCTATACACAATAGATTTTTAGATTATTTTGAGAAGCATGAGGATGAACTAGATCCACTAGTTAGTTATAATTTTTATCAGTATTTTGAGCAAGTTAGTGAGATAGACTTAAAAGATAAAAACAACGTATATAATGTTATTCATCTATGGAAAATGCTAATACCAAAATTTTTGTACACGGAAGAAGAGTTGGAAAAGTTACGTTCAATAATTACGTTAAAGGACTTGTTGTCGAATTATAGCTCTAGACCATTAGAGTGCAGTAATTGTGGTAGTAAGTCATTAACAAAAGGTATGAGTAGTTACATTTGTGGCGATTGTTCTGTAGAGAGTGGCTGGGTTTACAGTACTTGTGAAGAAACGAAAGCTGCTTGCATACGAAAACCATGGTATGATACTATAAAAAGATTTAAGTTACAGTTATCTCGTTTGCAAGCTTTACAGGATAGATTTTTTCCCGAAGAGGTGTTCAAGGTGTTAAATGATGAATTTGGAGATATGCCAAAACATTTAATATCAACAAAAGATGTTCTAGAAGTACTAAAGAAAAACAAATACACAAAATATTATGATGATGTCTATTTAATACACTATCACCTTACCGATCAAAAACCATTAAAATTACAACATATGGAAGAAACACTTATAAACGACTTCGAAAACTTACACGAGGTCTTTAGGGAGCTGTATCCGGAAAGAGCATTGTTTATTAACTTGAAATGTGTATTGCACTATCTGTTGAGAAAGCACGATGTTCATGTTGATATTGATTTTAAACGCTCACCTAGACAAATAGAGATGCTAAAGAAATGTTTTGAAAAACTAGGATGGACATTTTCTGTATAATAAATGAGTATGGATATATTTGGTAATGTTAAAGATAGAAAAGGTGATGTTGATATTAGCGAGGAAAAATTAAAATTGTTGGAGAATTTAAATGATATTGCTAGCGTAAGTCAACTTAGATCAATAGAAGCCCAATTAGAGAACGATAGAAAACGATTTGAAGATGCATTAGAAACGTTACAAGACACATACATAAAGAAAGAAGATTTTCAAAAGATTAGGATGGATACTACTAGATTGGTTATGCAGAAAGAAACCATGCCTCTACTATATCGGTTAAGAGCTAAAAACGTTAAGGAGCCAATCTTTAGAATATTTAATCTCTCTAACGGTTACAAATTTCTCTATAACGGGAAAATAATGCACATGGACTTAAGTTTGGATAAATACTTTCTAGATATATATTTGGGTGATACTTTGGTTAAAGATATACCTTTTGACTTTAAGAAGAACGATATAATTACGATTAAACCAAATAAAAATTCTGCTATGGAAGAAGGACAATTATTGTTTGTTGTAATGTACATAGAGAGAGAGCTTTCCTAAAGACGTTTGCTATATAATAAATATGGATATCTTTGGTAATGTTAAAATGACATCAGAGTTAGATAATACAGTTGCGAGAAAAGATATTGCTATGTTGAAAGAAGAGGTTAACTTCTTCAAACGGAGTTATGTTATAGAGCTTCATAGTCGGTTGATATCAGAAAATGTTGAAACTCCGTTCTTTTTAATACATAATCTCTCTATCACATACAAATTTCTTTATAAAGGTAGGTTAATGCATATAGAGTCATCTTACAATACGTATTATATAGATCTATATTTAAATGATTCTCTAGTTGAAACTTTTCCATTGCACTTTAATACAAATGATAATTTGGCAATTAGACCATCTAAAGATTCTGGTCTGAAACATGGTAAATTACTATTGCTTCTTATGCATGTAGAAAGAGAAGACGAAGATAGTGATGATGATGGTGAGAATGTTGATAGCATAATATTAAACAGCGATAGTTATTGATTTTCTATATAATAAACAGGATGTATTGTGTTAAGTGTAAGAAAGTGACAGATACGAAGAAAGATACTATTAGAATTGAACAAACAAAGAATGGAAGATATCTAAAGAAAGGTATTTGTTCTGTATGTGGTGTTACTAAAACTCAATTCGTTAAAAAACCTGATTGACTAGAAGAAGGTAAAGGTGTTAGAGAAGACATTATAGAAGAAATTCACAAACCATCTAGAAAAAACTTTGACAGATTAAGTGTAGTTATAAAAGGTATCGATGATCTTTGGCAAGCTGATCTTGTAGAAATGGATAGTGGAGTGTTAAAAGGTGTTTCCAAAATCAATAAAGGTTATAAGTATTTGCTAACGATTATAGATGTGTTCTCGAAATATGCGTTTGCTGTTCCTGTTAAAGATAAGAGTGGGAAGAATGTTACAGAAGCATTCGAATCCATATTACGAACGAGAAAACCTAGCAACTTACAAACAGATCAAGGTAAAGAGTTTTACAATAAAGAGTTTAAGAAGTTGATGGAGGAAAATAAGATTAATCACTACTCAACCTATAGTGGTAAGAAAGCTTCTGTGGTTGAAAGATTCAATAGAACGCTTAAGCAGAACATGTGGAAAAGGTTCACGACACAAGGGAATTACAAATGGATAGAGATATTACCAACACTAGTTAAAGAGTATAATCATCAAATTCATAGAACAATTGGTTTAAAACCTATAGAAGTTAACAAGAAGAATGAGAGAACAATATTGGAGAAAGTGTATCAAAAAGAATATAAGCGTGTTAAGCCCAAATACAAGTTAGGTGATCATGTTCGTATAAGTAAGTCGAAAGGGTTATTTGAGAAAGGATATACACCTAATTGGTCAACAGAAGTATTTGTTATTAGCGAAGTTATTCCATCTAATCCGCCTACATATAGAATTAAAGATTTAGAAGAAGAGGATGTGCAAGGTAGATTTTACGAACCAGAACTATTAAAGACGAAGCATAAAGATGAATACTTGGTAGAAAAGGTGTTGAGAAAGAAAGGTGACAAAGTATATGTCAAATGGCTAGGGTTTGATGATTCGCATAATAGTTGGATAGATAAAAGTAATGTTGTAGTGTAAATATAGATGTTTGTCTTTTATGGTTATTATGCCATAAAAGGATAATTTGAATGATATAAGGGTATCGAAACGCTACCCCTCATAGCATATCGAAAATTAACAACACAACAAACTTCGAAGTGGCTGGGATTAATCATCGGAATTCTGAGGGTTTCAAACAGGCATCATATGAAGTCAAACTAGCTAGTAACGAAAATGAAGTTAAAAATAAAGATTTTCTATATAATAAATATGGGTACTATGGATAGTTCTCTTAGTCTTAATGACATTTGCTACGAACAGATCAAGGATCAGTATTGGTATGGAATTTTTGGCGACTTTAAACTGATTATAGATAAGAACACTGGATACTTCAATGCTACTAAGTTGTGTCAGAGTGGTGGTAAGAGGTTTGATCATTGGTTAGAAAACAAACAATCAAAAGAGTTATTAGATTACTACAACAAACTTCGAAGTTCCCAGCATTCCGGGGACTTCAGAAACTCATCTTACACAGTAAACCTAGCTGGTAACGAAATAAACGATCTAATCTCAGGAACATATATGTATAAAAAGATATTTCTCGCTATTGCTTAATGGGTATCACAAGACTTCTATGACAAATGCTATGATATCATCGAAGACTATTTCGTTTCTAGTTTTAAACAAATTCAAGAAGACCAAGAAGAGTTACAATCAAGAGTAGAAGAGATAGAACAACAAATGGAGCAATTACGATTGTACAATCAAGAACTAGAAAGCAAAGTTGATTATCTTACAACAGTTGCAGCACCATATACAGAAGATCCAGGAAAGATACATAGGCTATTCATTATCAAGAAAAACCTTACTAAAGAACAACTTGAGAATATACTCTTTTACTATGACGAAGAAGAACGAGATCAAAAAGAAAGAATAGAACGATATAAGTATTGGGTTGGAAGAGTACAAACATGCAATTACGAAAGTAGGATTAAACAACTCAAACTTAAGTATCCAAGTATGAGTATTCTGCTTAACGTCGACGATCCAAACTCTATCAACTTATACAACAGAGCTAAAGAAAGATATGATGATAGAATAATTTGGCACGGTTCGCATATGAACACAGATTTAAGCGATATAGATCTTGTTGACAGGTTTATTCAGTTAAGAGACATTTAAGTACGAGAAACTAAATATACCATTGCTTTTATGGTTTAAACCATCAAAGTACAATTTAAGTGTTATGCATTAACCCTCTGCTGCAACAGCGAATGCTACATTCAACATATCGCCTAAATTGGGATTATTATGATATTTTCTTATTATAGCTCTCCAATCTACGTAATGTCTAAACGAATATATAAAGTTTATAGATAGGTCTTGATAAGTTGAAATGTTACGCCAATGAACTCTACCTTCAAACTCTGCAATAAATTCTTCTGTTAAATTTTGAGACATTGAAATCATTTCCCAATCTACTTTGTCAGCGTAATCTCTTATAAGGTTTTCTGATAATTGTTTAGTTCCAGATATGTACCACCAATTAACTCTATCTGCATGTTCTCGTATAAAAACTTCAGAGAGTTCGTTTTTGTAAGATATAGCATCAAAATCAACTTTATCTATAAACTCATTAATAAATTCTTCAGATAGCTTTTGGTGATACGATACTTCTTTCCAATCAACTCTATCTGCAAATTCTCTTATAAAGTCTTCTGATAAGTCTTGGCTTCCTGAAATAATCTCCCAATCAACTTTATCAGCTAATTCTCTTATAAACTCTTCCGATAAATTTTTCCATAAACATATTTCAATCAAATTAACTTTCTGTAGATATTTACGTATGAAGTCTTCTGTAATGTGATCATAGTTATATTCCTCCTCATAATCATCATGGCCTATAGATAGCCATTGTTCATCAGTCAGTGAATCTAATATTTCATCTGACAAGTTCATAACGTTCGCATAGAGAATGTTTTGTGTAAGAAATGAGTTGTTTTCTTTAGTGGCCTTCTTGAACAAATGATCTAACATACCTATGGACACGCTAAAATTTATTTTGTCTTTATCATTATAACCACCAATATCTAAATATTTACATACACAATCAAATACAGGTTTGTAAGACAATATTTCCTTAGCAGTAGTCATATTCGTTTTTATTCTTAGATTTTTTAAATTGATTCATTTTTGCTGGTTTTCTATATAACAAATATGGAAGCGCATTTTGATTTATTACATGATAGACTTGAACTAATTCATCATGATCTTAAACTCTTAGCAACACTACTAGAGAAGCAAATACTGTTAAAGGAGAAAGAGTTATTAGTAATGCAACAAAAAACATCTGATTTGAGTAGTGATGATGAATATAAATATGGTAGTGATGATTATGATGATGATGATGATGATGAGTAAGTTTACAAAAATGATTCAGTTTTAAATGTGTATATGTGACTTTGATGGGTCTTCCCATGAAAGTTCTAGACTAACACAACGAGAAAACATATGTAGGCAATGGCAGACGCGTGCAGATGTTTAAACGATGTGTTAGAAAAAATGAAAATGAACTGAAATAACCCGGTGAAGAGTACTAACGAAGATTTTCTATATAATAAATAGGATGAATAATTATAGTAAATTTACCGTAGTAGAGTTAAGGCGACAATGTAAAGAGAGGGGAATTAGAAGATACTCCCGATTAAGAAAAGCAGAACTGATAGACCTTCTTAAACAACACGACGATGAACAAAGCAGGAGACAGATAAGAAATATATACCCATTTAAACAAGAAGTATTTGAAGAACCAAGAATCAAAGTTGAATCACAACCAATCGATGTAAAACGGCAGAACATTGCATTAAAATCAAGATTAGAAACATGGAGATTTACAACAGATTACAAACCACAAGATCCACTTGAACAATATATTACTGCAACATCTAAAGCTATATCAAACAGATTACAAATTAGCTTAAGTAAACATAGTTCATTGAAAGCTAATCTTTATATAAGTTGTACATATAAGAAAGGTGAAGAAACTCAAAACTTCTATTTTAACACTGAAAACCAAGAAATATATCGATCAAGTAATTTGAAAGAAGAAATAACTAAGATGAAACAAAGGTTAAGAACAAGAATGGATGAGCTCCAAGCTAGAGGTTCTGGCTGGGCTCTTATAAACATTAACTTTTTACAACTAGCAATCGTCAAATATACACCATATAGAGGATCAACATACATAGAATTACCTAAACAAATTCAAAACAAAAAGGCAGTAATTAATGTAAAGAATGAAGATGAAAAATGTTTCTTATATTCAATTTGTTCTGCACTATACCCAGTTAATAAAGATCCACAACGACCTTCCAAGTACAAGCAAACAGCCAAATACTTACAAGAAAAATTAAAAAATATTCATTTCCCTGTAAAACTATGCGATATTCCAAGAGCTGAAAAATTACTTAATATTTCTATAAATGTTTATGCATATGATAAAGACTATTCAATCTATATACTACATCACACACAAAACAAGCAAGAAAAGCATGTCAATTTATTATATGTAAAAGAACAAAATGAAGACCAAGTTAAAACACACTATTGTTGGATTAAGGATTTAAGCAGACTAGTATGTACACAATTAACTAAAAAGAGAGCTCGAAAATATTTATGTGACAGATGTTTGTTATACTTTTACTCTCAAAACGCTTTAAATAAACATGAGCAAGATTGTTCGTTAAATGAGCCAGTAAAAATAATAATGCCTGAACAAGGTAAATGCGTTGAATTTAAAAACTACCAATACATAATGAAAATGCCATTTGTGATTTATGCTGATTTTGAATGTTTGTTACATAAAGTTATGGGTTGTGAAGAATGTTATCCAGATAACGAGCCATATACCAAAAAATATCAACGACACAAACCATCTGGATTTTGTTATTATGTAGTAAAGAGTGATGGAAGTAAAACCAATCCTGTTGTGTATAGAGGTAAAGATGCAGCTAAGAAGTTCATAAGAATGTTAAAGAAAGAAGCCAAACAAATATCAAACATATATATCAAAATAATGAACTGCCATTAACACGTAAACAGATAAAAGAGTTCAACCAATCCGAATCCTGTTCTTACTGTAAAGTAAAATATACACCAGAAAACCACAAAGTTAAACATCACGATCATATAACAGGAGAGTTTGTAGCACCTCTATGTAATAACTGCAATTTAAAAGTTAAAGTACCAAAGTTTGTGCCAGTGATCATACATAACTTGACAGGATATGACTCTCACTTGTTTATAAAAGAGCTTGGATGTAATAAAGAAGAAATAGATCTAATACCCAATAACGAGGAAAGATACATATCATTCAGTAAAAAGGTTGGAACTATTAAATTGAAATTTGTAGATTCATTTAGATTTATGGCTTCTAGCTTAGACAAATTGTCATCGAATTTGAAACCTGAGCAAATGATACATACCCAACACTTTTATCCTAATCAAGAACAGTTTCAACTTGTAATAAGAAAAGGTGTTTACCCATATGATTATGTTAACAATTGGGATAAGTTTAGAGAAAGAAAATTACCACTAAAAGAAGCATTCTTCAACAAGCTTATGAACACACATATAAGCGATGAGGATTATAAGCATGCAAAGAAAGTATGGGAAACATTTGGCATTAAGAATCTCGGACAATACCATGATTTATATTTGAAAACAGATGTATTATTGTTAGCAGATGTGTTTGAGAACTTTAGAGAAACATGTCTTAAAGCTTATGATCTTGATCCAGCTTGGTATATGACAGCACCAGGTTTAGCTTGGGACGCAATGTTAAAGATGACAAATATAAAATTAGAATTATTGTGGGATTATGATATGGTATTAATGGTAGAGAAAGGTATAAGAGGTGGGATTAGTCAATGCTCAAAAAGATATGTGAAAGCAAACAATAAGTATATGGAAGATTACAATAAGAATAAAGAAGATTCTTACTTAATGTATCTAGATGCCAATAACTTGTATGGGTGGGCAATGAGTCAATATATGCCGTATAAGGGATTCAGATGGTTAAGTGAAGATGAGATAAGAGATATAGATTTCACAAATATTCCTGATGATTCTGATACTGGTTACATATTAGAAGTTGATCTTGAATATCCTAAAGAATTGCATGACTATCACAAAGACTACCCATTAGCACCTCAAAACATGTGTCCACCTGGTTCAAAACAATCAAAACTCTTAACAACCCTATATAACAAAGAAAAATATGTAATTCACTATCGAAACCTAAAACAATGTCTTTCACTTGGATTAAAACTTAACAAGATACACCGAGTAATAGAATTCGAACAATCAGATTGGTTAAAGAAATATATTGATTTAAACACGCAGATGAGAACTAGAGCAACAAATGACTTTGAAAAAGACTTCTATAAGCTCATGAACAATTCAGTTTTTGGAAAGACTATGGAAAATATTAGAAAGAGAGTTAATATCAAACTTGTAAGTGATGAGAAAAAATACGAGAAGCTTGTAGCAAAACCGAATTATAAGAGTACCACAGTTTTTACGGAAAATTTAGTAGCAGTTCACATGAACAAGGTTAAAGTGCAATTTAACAAACCGATTTATGTCGGTATGTCAATTCTAGATTTGTCAAAATATTTAATGTACGACTTCCATTATAATGTGATGAAGCCAAAATACCAAGACAAAATAGAAGTATGTTATACAGATACTGATAGCTATATATACCATATTCAAACAGAAGATGTGTACGAGGACATGAAAAACTACATTGATTACTTCGATACGAGTGATTACCCTAAAGATAACAAATATAAGATACCACAAATCAA
This sequence comes from Thermobia domestica, assembly GCF_964235325.1. NCBI lineage: Eukaryota > Metazoa > Arthropoda > Insecta > Zygentoma > Lepismatidae > Thermobia > Thermobia domestica. The sequence continues at coordinate 82,490,866 of NC_137459.1, forward strand.
TAAGAAAATACTTGGTAAGATGAAGGATGAGATTAAAGGTACAATCATAGAAGAGTTTGTAGGTTTAAGAAGTAAAATGTACAGTATAAAAGCACCTCAAATAGATTTAACAGATAAAGACTTTAAAGGTAAGTTCGATAAAGAAAAGTGTTGTAAGAAGGCTAAAGGTGTTAAGAAGAGTGTTGTGTATAAAGAACTTTCATTTAACGAATATAAGGACTGTTTGATTAGCCAAAAAGAATATTATAAGAAGATGAACTTGATTAGAAGTTATAAGCACGATTTGTACAGTATAGAAGTAAATAAGTTAGCTTTAAGTTGTGTAGATGATAAGAGATGTGTTTTAAAGGATGGGATCAATACCCTACCATGGGGACATTATAAGTTAGAAGAGTTGTAGTTTTAGATTTAAGTTTTTAGATGTAAGTTTTAGATATAAGTTTTTATGATTTCAAATGTCATAAAAGCATATTCAATCTCACTTTAACATTGTAGTTAGGGGAATACTTTGCGCCGTGTAACTTTGTATAATTAGCTGGCTTCTTCTGCGCTAGTCAAAAATATTTGGAGGGAGGAAAATGCGCCAGAAGTAACCACCCCTAACTACTGACCTTACCAAAAATCTTGAATAAATCCCAAACTATAGTAGTGGTAACGTTAGTTCTTAATGCTTTTAAATACACTAACGATGCACTAATGTTTTCCGTTAAGCCCATGATTTTACCTTAACTTCTATGGAATTTGATACTTCTAAAGTTGCCCCCCACCAAAAATCTTGAATAAACCTCAAACTATAGTATCAACAACGGTAGTGCTTAGTACGTTTAGGTGCACTAACGGTGCACTAACCATTGCCGTTAATCCCATGTTTCTACCTCAATTTGTATGGAATTTGATGTTTCTAAAGTTGTCCCCACCAAAACTCTTCAATAACTCGTAAACTCTGATAGTACTAACGTTAGTGGTTAGTGCGTTTAAGTGCACTAACGATTTCTGTTAACCGTATGTTTCTACCTCAATTTGTATGAAATTTGATACTTCTGAAGTCGCCCCCACCAAAAGTCTTGAATAAATCCCAAAATATGGTAGCACTAACATTAGTGCTTAGTGTGTTTAAGTGCACTAACGATGTACTAACGATTGTCGTTTACCCCATGTTTCTATCTCAATTTGTATAGAATTTGATACTTCTGAAGATACCAAAGGGTAAAAGGACAATAGGAAAGTATAAAAACAAAACAAACCAATATAATTCCCTTCTTCAAACAATTAAACTATATTTAATGAATAAGGCCACAAAATTTTGATTATTCTTAATTAAATTGCGACCGACTTTAGTAGTGCACTTGCCAAACAGAAAGTTGTTAGAGAAAATGCCAAGCCGAATCTTCAAATTACTATTATAATAATAATTATTATTATTAATCAAGATCTTCTTAAAACTAATAAAGAAGGCGAAGAATATGTTGCAGAATGAGAACATCCAAATACAAGTGATATTTTATTTCTACGTTAAATTAAGACATTGAAAGGTAAACGTTTCAAGATAAAATTTGAGTTTAGTAAATGGGGGCCGCGGTGGCTCAGTGGTAGAGCGTTCACCTCTGGAGCTTGGGGTCCCGGGTTCGATCCCAGCCCCCGCCAAATGAACTTTGTGGTGGACAAACACCGTGTGCGTGGGTTTTCTCGGGGTTCTCCCATTTCCTCCCACTTTCTTCATTCCACCATTTCATTCATTACTCATCATCACCGTCTCCTTTAGCCTAACCGGCATAACCGTGGGACGTAAAACTCAAAGATTTCATTTCATTTTTTTTAAATTTAGTAAGTTTTTAATGAGTTGGAAACACTGTTCTCGGAGTCCGCCTCTTAGTAGAAGAATATTACTCAATCTACGTTAAGGGAATATAGATAATATTCTTCGGAACAAGAATATTGAATGAGATTTTATCAAGATATACCGGTACTGGAATTAAACAAGGATTTTCTTTTTAGTAGAGCTTTTTTTTACGGTATACCCGTCTAAAGGGTTGCGCCCTTTCTTCGGGGAAGTGTTGCATTGATATTGTGGAGGCTATAACAATTATGGTTGGTCTAAGGGTTTTTTTCTCTTTATTCATTATTTTAAAGACATGAGCATATATACATCAGAAATAAACTTGAACTGGTAATATACATAAATAAAATAAGAACAACAGAAAAAATGTGCATGGAGGAGATGAGTAATATGAAACAAGAAAATAACAAAATTAGTGCAGTGCATAAAGTTTCAGTGCGTGAATATAACAAAAAATATGGAAAACATTAAAAAGGAATAACAATTTTTAGTAGAGCTCTAAATAATTTCCTTTATATTTAAAATGATTCTCTCTGATAACGAAATATTATTTTTACAAGAAAATATCAAATTGATGATTTAAATACAGCTACTGTATGTACTAACGGAAACATAAAAATTAATTACATTTTTTTCTCTACTGCACAAGTATCTATTCAAGAGAGAATCTCTGAATCCTCTCAACAGAAGACTTTTACCCTGATGCACCATCTGTGTACTTAAAGGAAAATGAAAGAGCTATTTTGACAAGAATATATTACGTATTCGTTCGAACGTAGAAAGTCAGTGTTTTCAAGTGCAAAGCAGAAAAATTACACTTTCAAAATAGTCGAATAACAGCACTGAACTAACAACAGACGCATAAAATAAAATGCACCCATATAAAATACACTTACAATACGATAATCTGCGAATAAAACAACGCATCTGGTCCAAACAAAATTCCAAATATACATATTAAATTATCATAATCTCCATTCAGTTATCAATCAATTGGTTTGACGCAGATTTTCACCCAGAGACGGATCCAGCCGGGTCCGGGGAGGACCTAGGCCCCCAGTTTTTTGAGTGACAAAAATAATTGAAGCTATTTGTTATATATTTTTGAAACTTTATAGTAAACTCATGATATATACCTATAATAGTCTGGGATCTGGTTGCACCCAGTTTTTACCTTCTATTTCCGCCACTGTTTCCACCCTTCTCAATATTGGGCTAGACTTTTCTTTGTAGATTATTTTCCCTATCCCTTTTAGAATTTCCACTTTTTGAGGAAATTTTAGACGTCCAGTCAAAAAAAAAAAAAACTACTGCTTCCTTACTATTTATCGTAGGATCATGGTCCATACCTCGTTTCCTTTTCTTTTTCACAATACAGCAGCCTATTTAATCGTTCCAGTCGCTTGTCCATATTATACACCAGAAACGGGAAAATTGGGGAAAATCGGGAGTTTTCTTTAATTTTTTCAAAACATTTGCACCCCTCTGCCCCGTACCTGGGTTCACGTAGGGATCTGAAGATCATTTGAAGAATAGGTAGTTATGTACACAATGCGTGTGCAAAAATTCACCTTATATCTTGAAAACAAAGGGCGGGAAAAGTTTTGGAAATCTGAAGGTGATCCATTTTATTAATTGCTTCATATACAGTTAATATTTATCGTAGGATAATGGTTCATACCTCATTCTCTTCAGAATAAACAACCTTGCTAAAGGTACCACTTGCATGCCCATATCATGCACCAGAAACGGGAAATTAGGGAAAAACCGGGAAATTTTCGTAAAAATCCTCTTTTCGAAAAATTTGAGCCCCTCTTGCCCGGGCCAGGTTTAATGTAGACGTCTCGAAATCACCTAAGAAATACTTAGAGTTATACATAATGCGTGTACAAAATTTTAATTTGAATGTCTTGAAAAATAAGGAGGGAGAATTTTTCAAAATTTGGCCGAAGGTCAAAAATATATAGATATATAGATTTATATACCTAGGTACATAGTACATACTATAAAAATTTCCTGAAACATTACTATTTGACCTAGTGTCGTGATTCATACGCCATTTTCTTTAGTATGAGGCTCTGTTTCTAATGGTACTACTTAATGTCCATATCATACACCTGATCTTTTCTGAAAAACTCACTCTCTCGGAACATTTGGGCCCCTCGGCCCTTGCCCGTTTTCACAGAGATCTCAAGAAAACTTAGAAGTACTCAAAGGTGCACACAATTCGAATGCAAAATGTCAATCTGATATGTTAGAAACGAAGGGCATGAACAATTTTTGAAATTTGTCTTAAGAAAAAAAAAGACAGTGTCATGCCCCTCCTCACCGCCAAGTTGACCATTCGGTTCCATAATGCATCTAGGGTTATTTGGTCCATGCTTGACTTGGCCAATAAAAAAAGGGTTCAATACTTGTTATATGACTTTCATAAGTGTCTTTTATACAACACTACGTTATGATAACTTTTGTTACCATAAATCCTAAAAGGGCTGTCTCCTACCATTTCCAATAGTTTCTCGTTTGATGTTTTGTCCGCAACCTAATTTCCATCATTTTTCTATATGATTAGGTGTATACGGTTTGCAGATGATATGACGCTTGTTGCAGAATCTGAAGAGATTAATAATATGTGAGAAAACTTGAGGAAGGGTTGTGAAGAATATTGGATGTAAATAAATGTTAAAAAGCCAAAAGCCATGGTGATTGGAACGAAGGGGTTGGTGTCAAATATAGAAGAAGGAAGGGAGGAAATAGAACAGATGACTAGTTTTCGATACTTGGGTAGTAATATTAGGAATGATGTGAAATGTGAACATGAAATAAAAGCCGGGAAATGAATGGCGAAAGAAGCCTTTAGGAGGAAGAAAATGCTAATTTGCGGGACCTTGAATAAATATTGAGAAAAAAGACTCATAAAATGCTTCATGTGGAGTAGTGTACTGTATGTTTCAGAAACATGGACATTACGCAAAAATCATAAAAAATGACTGAAAATTTTCGAAATGTGGGCGAGGAGAAGAATGGAGCGAATTAGATGTGTCGTGCGAAAAACAAATGAGAGGGGTTAGAAATGGTAGAGGGGAAAAGAACAATTTTAGATATTATTAAGAAGAGGAAGAGAAACTGGTTGCAGCATTACCTAAGAAGGAACTGTATTATGAGGGACGTACTAGAGGATGTGGTGACAGGAAAGAGAGTGTGGGGGCGGAGGAGACTACAATTAATGGACGATACCAAAATAGAAAAATCGTACGTGAAGGCGAGAGGTTAGCGGAAGATGGTGGATCATGGGAGTTTCTCGGTTGCAGCAAGTGACCTTCCAATAAAGGCTGAATACCTATAATAATGATGATGAAATATGAAGGTTGTATTATTGCTTTCATAGTACGATTTAGTTTAAATTTATTCTTCATTGGAGTTCATTTGGAAGAATGTCCACATTTTAAAGCCATTAATACTCAGTTTTCCTCTGACCCGGCTTCGATCCCGGCGGGAGGTCATTTGGTTCGGATTCCACGTTAATCAGTAGGTCCACGTCTCATATAGCCTCGCTGCTGAACGGGACGATAAACTTAAAATAAACTGAACTCAACTCAGTTTTTCCTCTCTTCTTTCAAGTAAAGGGTCCAAATGGATAAATCGAGTTGCGGGAGGAGACATAGTGTGTCTGATAGAGGATGTGAAAATATGTATATGTGCAAAGTTATAGCGGCTGAGCGCCATAAGAAACGGAGAGGGAGGGTGTCAAAGTTGGTGGGGAAGACCTACTATGTTATAGAAATACATCAAATAGTGTTGAGTCGTAAAAATAGTGAAAGATAGACAATACAAACAGTAGGAGTTTCACATATTGGCAAAAGAAGAATGGGCAGAGTAGATCATGAACCTACGCTGCCATCTTGAAATCCGTCGTTTTGAAATCTGTGGTATTGTTTGAAATGGAAAAGGTAGTCATGTGATATATCAATTACGGCCAGCATGTTCTCAAAAACTCAATTATTCCTTTAGTGATCATTATCTGCACTTATTTGGAAGATTTAGGATCAACTTTATAGTTAGGCCTTTTTACAAAAATCTAGGAGGCTGAAACCTGTATGTTGAAAGTTTGGATTATCATGAAAACAAACTTAAGTTAAACATATCTACAAGCCAAGAAAACTAACAGTGAAATTTGATATCCAAGGTGTATATTAGTGCATTATTATTTATGACATTACTTCCGATTTGCTTCACACAGTGCCGAAGAGAACTGTTCGGAACTGTCTGGAAGAACCGTTTCAGCTTTGTTTTTCGCTTTTAGTTGAAAACAATGTCGAGTTTATATAGCTACCATTTGCTAAATGACATACTAATATAGACCATAACACAATAAAATCTGATAGATTGGAACGCAATTATAATGTACTGTATGTAGACCACTATTTTTTTCACAACTTGCTGTATTTTCACTCAACTTTCTTTGTCTACCTTCGTAAGCAAAAGTAACTTGGGACGAGCGTAGCATGTGATATCTGGATGAAAAGTGGGCTACTACAGTCGAATGTATTTTCGTAATAATCCAAACTTTCAGCATATGAGTATCAGTCTCCTAAAGTTTCGTAAATAACTGTAAAGATAATCCTAAATCTTCCAAATAAGTACAGGTAACGATCACTAAAGTTCAGAATTGACTTTTTGAGAATATTCTGACCGTAATTGATATATCACATGACTACCTTTCCATTTCAAACAATACCACAGATTTCAAAATGGCGAAGGAAGGTAATGATCTACTCTGTCCATTCTTGTTTTACCAATATGTGAAACTACTACTGTTTGTATTGTCTATCTTTCACTATTTTTACGACTCAACACTATTTGATGTATTTCTATAACATAGCATAGCCCTTTCCCACCAACTTTGACTCCCTCCCTCTCCATTTCTTATGGCGCTCAGCCGCTATAACTTCGCACATGCACATATTTTCACATTCTCTATAAGACACACTAAGTCTCAGCCCGCAACTCGATTAATCTATTTGAACCCTTTACTTGTTAGTATCCATATCTCACATCCATACACATATGCTTTAGGGATGGCGAATTCCGGAATTTTTAGTTTCCGGACTCCGGAAAGTAAAATTGGAAAAATTCAGAAAATTCCAGACTTAGGAAAAATTCCGATTCCGAAAAAATCCGGAATTTAGAAAGTTCCGATTTCGGAACATTTCGGAGCTTAAGCTGTTTCGCACTATCGTTGATCAGCCAGTCACTCATTCACGACTTTCAACATAATAGTGAATCCCCTGGGTCATTTTCAAACACACTTGCACTTGCTACAGATATGACATACACTGTGAAAAAATACTGTGGCTGTAAAAAACATCCCTATCACCATCTTAGGAGTGAAAAAAGAATATTTAATCACCTACGGCGGCTCCAGAAGGTAAAAAGTGGGGGGTCAGCCGGATCCTAGACTATGATAGGTATAAAATGAGTTTACTCTAAACTTTCAATCTAAATAAAATAAAGAGTTTGTTTGTGTGTCTGTCTATATGTCTGTCTGTGTGCGGCCTGGGGACAAGACGAGTGGAAAAAGAGTTACCAAATTTTGGTCACGGTTACCTTGGTCCTTTTCCCAGACCAAGACGAAGAGCTTCTTTCAAAATTCGAACCATCCGGTCTCAGGGGGCGATTACCGGGACATGTAAAAGTAGTAGAAAATGACTGATATTAATGTCAAATTCATAGCTTTCGCTTTCGCTGAAATCAATGGTGAAACTCCGGTCGTATTCACTTCCAAATTCACCTCATTCGGCTGTGGGCCGGGATACCGAGATAAGTAAAAATAATAAAAAATAATCTATATTAGTGTCATAGCCATAGTTTTCGCGGTCACTGAGATCAATAGTGACACTCTCACAGAAGTTGAGTTCCAAATACAGCCCCCATCGGCTAGGGGTCAGAGGCGTTTTTTTATTCTGAACTAGGGGATCTCAGAGGGCATTTACCGGGATGAGTAAAAGTAGTAGAAAATGACAGATATGATTTCCTTTCGTTGTTCAGTTTCTTTATATAGATATGTTGTCTGACCCGTGCGAAGAATGGATATTTCAGGTAGTAATATATAAATATTAGCTTCTGCTTATATTATTTTTGCCACTCAAAAGACCGGGAATGTCTCGGGTCAACCGGTTCCGGGCAAGATCCGCCAATGTTAAACACAATATTTGTTTGTATTTTTGAACACCAAAAACTGAAAGACTAGGATGAAACTTAACATTTGCTTGAACTGAACGATCCAATAAATCAACAAAAATAACCCTAAAACTTTCCTAGAAACCCACTAGGTGTCGGTGCAAAAACCGAAATTCTTAGCGTTTGTCTTGCTATTTATTGCAATGACAGTAGTTAGTTATTAAATAAGAAATAGCTGTTAAGGAATCTATTGTTCGTGTCTTAATACTTTTTAGTCTTGAAAAGCGTTGAATTTCTTACATTCGTTGGTGTACTTGCAACATTTCACAGGGATATGATTACTTCTTTAGATACTAGTTCCAAGTTGAGGTACAACCGCTAGGTAAGTAATAACAACAGAGCTTTTACGCTATTCTTTTTGCAAGTGAACTGAAGCTTTCCCTGATTATATAATACAATAATAGTAATGGTGTAATCATATCGCTGTTGCAGCATTCGTAGAAATATGTAAGAACCCCTATGAAAAATACAAAATAAAATAGAAAGGTATAAGCCACTGAACTAATCTTTATTATTCTAATTTCTTCATGAAAAATCTGAAAGCAAAATGGCGTCCACGAAGAGAATTTTTGAAGTTTGGGAACAATCAAAAGTCACTCGGGGCTAAATATAGTGAGTGTGAAAGTAGTTTAAATCCATGGTCAACCAAGAATAAATTCAAAATATTAGCACGATGTTGCTGTGTAACGTGGGTTCCTGTCACCACGGCATGGCGCGTCCTCAGGTTGCGGATCGAGGAGAAGGCCTCTAGATATAGAGGTTAGCTGCGAATATACTGAATAAGCAGTCGCGGACAGCCGACTAGGAGTGGTCCTCCAGCTTGGGGGTTTGGGTAGGGCTAACAACCTCATCCTGTAAAAAAAGCACTAGTTGAGAAATATTCACAAAAGCCTCGGACAAGGACTGATAACTTGGCACGACCTCAGCAAAAGAAAATGGACATGAGATTTGGAACATGGAATATTAGGAGTCTTTATAGGGCAGGCGCGTTAAAATCCGTAGCGAGTGAGTTAGAGAAATACAGGATGGACCTTGTATGACTTCAGGAAGTTAGGTGGGAAGGAAATGGATCTGTGAATTCCGGAAATTTTACGTTCTTTTACGGGGAAGGAAATAAAAATCACCAGTTAGGAACAAGGTTTATCGTTCATAAACGTATATTACCAGCAATTAAACGGGTTGAATTTGTTACTGACAGACTTTCTTTTATTACTCTTAAGGGACGGTGGTGTGATATTATTGTTTTAAATGTACATGCCCAACTGAAGAAAAGGATGACTGTAAAAAAGACAGTTTTTACGAAGAAGTGGAACGGATATTTGACCAACTCCCGCGATACCATATGAAAATTCTATTAGGGGATTTCAATGCGAAGGTAGAACGAGAGGATATATTCAAACCGATTATAGGGAACGAAAGTCTGCATAAGGAAAGTAATGACAATGGTGTTAGACTCGTGAACTTTGCAACATCCAAAAACCTAATCGTGAAGAGTACAAAATTCCCACATCGCGACATTCATAAATGCACTTGGACATCACCAGACGGGAAAACACATAATCAAATTGATCACGTTTTAGTAGATAGAAGAAGGCAATCTAGCATAATTGATGTCCGGTCGTTTAGAGGGGCTGATTGTGACACTGACCACTACCTGGTAGCCGCGATAATACGAGACAGCTGAAGCTTCTGAATTTTCAACACGGACGAATCCTTGCATCTTTTTAACCACCATTAAGCATTTGTGGAACCCAGCGAAAAGAACCTTTCCTTATCCCCAGTTCGTTTGTAATTATTCGTTGTGCTTTTCCCATTGTTAGCCTTAGTGTATCACAAATTTCAACTGAAAATTCCATGTCTCTAGGTAATATCAGAAACACATCTTGCTCGTTCAGTCACTGTATTCAACTGCTACCACCTACTAAACAAAACTTGCACTGCTTAGAGACCGAATTCACGTGAGAACGTCTCCCTCTTAACACGATTAACTTTTATTAGTCCCTAGAATACATTAATTTTGTAGGGGAACATCTGCAGATCTTGCCTAAGAATACGCCAGGTGTTGGTCAACATTCATTATTTCCCATAAACAAACGTCTCAACGATTTCTTCGTTAGGGAGTCCATAACAACGCGACGAATGGCCTAGATGTTTCCAGGTGTGTAACCGCGAGGTTCGCTGCCTTCTTTTTTTCCTGTCACATACCCCGTTTCACGGAATCGCTTTACAAACCTTTTGATTGCAGTTTTATCCGGAGCATATGAACACCTATATTCCTTTCTGAACATTCTCTGCACGATAGTGGGCGACTTCGTTTCTGTCCCGTAGTTAAGAACTTACCATTTTGAAGTATGTATAGACTTCCAGTGTTGCCAGATATAAAACAAACTTTGGACTCCAGTGCACATGACAATAGCACTAAAAGCGCTCCGTCGTATTTCGTTCGATCATAGTAATGAATTGAGAAATGAATAGAATGAATAAAATAATAAAGTAATGAAATAAAGTGAATTGACTGAAACATCCCGTATAAAAAGCAGTGAAATCTGAAAGGTGCAGCTACGTTCGTCAGCCTCAAAATGTTTTAAGACGTAGGATGGATGAGTCAAGTTCCTTGGCCACTGCATCTGAGACAAACACTGAAACATGGATCGCGGTGTCTAGAAAAATGATGTTAACAAGCCTTAGATATGTTGTTGGTGAGCGTAGTGGATTTTGGTGCCACCAACAGCATTAGGGCTGGAATGTCCTGATAGTGAAACTAGAAACAAAAATATTGGTGTACTCGAAAATGTTAGAGATCTCGCACAAAGTTGCAGTGTTTGTATCAGAGGCAGTGGCCAAGGAACTTTGTTATCCAATCTCCATTTCAACACTTTCTCAGGCTGACGAACTTGCCTGCATTTTTGCACCTCTCCTGTATTTGTAGAGATTTCTGTGTACTCTGTTTCTACCAGCTTTAGCTCGCTTTATTATGACTTGTAGAATAGTGCTCTGTAATTCATGGGCGAAATTTGTGTGCGTGTGTAAAATACGACATCCGATCTTGGTACACTCGCTTCTGAGTCAAATCCTCAAACGTCTAAATGACAGCGTTTGGCTTATTAAGCAAGAGATCCTACATTGTCCAGTTTGAGGCAGCTCTATATCAGGGACGGATCCAGGACGGACTTCTGGGGGGCGGCGAGTTGTATTACTGCTACTTAGAGCTACTTTTAAGAGCTCCAAACTCTGGGATGGCTTTTATTTATACATAAAATAAGAAAGTTTACTCTTCTGGGAGGTGATAAGCCCGATCGCCCCCCTGGGTCCGACCCTGCTCTGTATTCTCCCCAACACCTACCATACTCTTTAATGCACACTTATACACCGTCGTTTAGATTAATTAAATAATCGAATTAACTATAATATTCCTTTTCGATATATAGAGTATATGAGACAGGATTGTCCGCTTTAAGTGGGATGTGAACCATTTGTTGATTTTCTTTCTGCGGCTTAGTACATCAGCTGGGATCTAACCAGGGACTACACGTGCTGGGAACAAAAGAGCTATCCACTTGGATATGAAAGGGCACATACTGTCCTTTAGCATTGAAGCCTTCGGAGGAACAATGGCAGAGTCTCTAACTTTAAGAACGCTGAAATAGTCAGTGGAACGTCGAGATACTGGTAAAGAAAATGACTTTGTTTGTGCGAAGTTGAGTAGACCAACGAAGTTCATGCACAGAAAGTCCTAGTTTATTTGCAAATTAAGGTAAAATCTTTTAAATTACCTCTCTTGTCGTCCTAGGTGCGTATAAAACTACCTGAAGCTCTTTTAATCGAAAAAATGAAATGAAATCTTTAAGTTTTACGTCCCACGGTTATGCCCGTTAGGCTAAAGGAGACGGTGATGATGAGAGATGAGTGAAATGATGGAATGAAGAAAGTGGGAGGAAACGGGAGAACCCCGAGAAAACTCACGAGCACGGTGTTTGTTCGCCACAAAGTCCACACGGCGCGAGCTGGGATCGAACTCTTTTAATCGACTTCTCTGCCGTTTTAAGTGGTTGGAAAATGAGCAAAAACCTTTCAAATCGCCTCTGCTATCGTCCTGTGGGTGTGAAATGAACTGAAGCCTTTTAAATTACCTTTTCTATACAATTTATTCAGAAGTGATTGTCTTGTTGTTCCTCCGGATACCTTAATATTATAAAGTAATACGGATCCTATTTCTTAAGTAATATTATACCTCTTCATCAGGGACGTAGTATTTTCCTGTAACCAAAGATAAGAAAAGGGTTTGGAGGCATAGAGCATATGCAACGTTACTCTGTGTTTGTCATGTAGGGAAACCTTCAACTGGCACATCCTCAAGAAAATTAACAGGAAACAAATGAAAGAAAGGAAGAATGGAAGTTGATTTGAAGTAATTTAGCCGAAGAATTCTACAGAAAATTACAATCCTTTTATCATTTTTCCTTATTTAGTCCTAAGAAAGACCATCTTAGTAGGCAAAATAAATTATATCGTTCAATAGTTACCATTTCAAATCTTCAATGCACAGCTCGTTAATTCTTCTTTTTCTCAATATACGTTATTAGTAAACTTGTAGCTTCTGCTCAATAGTTGAGAAAAATTTTAACTTCAGTTTAACTTCAGACAACGCATATTCTAAGAAATAAAGAAATATTTAAATTGTATTTGACTACCTTCTCAAAAAATAAAATTATTGCTTCTAAAGCTAATACTGGATGCTGGAAGTAACGTATGAAAATGTAAGAATCTAGTGAGCATCCGGAGAATTAAATTCACATTTATCACAATATGTATATCTATCATCATGCTTATAAGCTAACCCATCAGTTAAAGCACGGATCGTATCTAGGAGTATTAAAATAAGCTCTTTCGTGGCCAAATATATTATTTTGTTATATAATAATCGTAGGGGCGTACCAGTAAATTTATCTTGAGGGGACTCAAGACTTTCTCAGAGTAACCAGAATTTAACATACTAAAAGAAAACCGAAAGTTTTGTTTCAGAATGTGAAAGTAATAATTAAGTAATAATAACTCACCATGGATAGACTACATTGATGATGAGATGATGATGATCATTATTATTATTATTATTATTATTATTATTTTCACTTGAACCATTTATTTTTAGACTGGTCAATATTTGAATCTTACGTCGTAGAAGAGATCTGCCATTAAATTATTCACAAGAAAAGAAAAAGTATTTTAGGAAGTCCATTTGTTTGACTTTGTCTTCATGTATGTAAATAAAAGCCACGGACCACAACACTAGACTTTCTCGTTCTAAATTCTTAATCTAAACCAGGTTATGCTGCAGTTATTACTGAAACATTTATTTATGAAATAAGAACAAAATTGTCTTCGATAAACTTCAATCAAAGAAACAACTTCAAAAGTAAACTACAGTTTTTGGACCTTTTATGAAAATGACTATCATGTAATAGAATTATTTATTAAACATTTGATGACTTTGCGGCAAAAACAGGTGAAGTCCAAAAAATGAAAATGTAAAGGAGGTAGCTTCACAACGGTTTCCACTCATCCGATTTTATTCAAACTTGGCACATATATAGTAAACCGAAAATAAATCGACACGTATTTTTTTGTTTCTTTCGGAAAAGAGGTTAAGGGGGGCAAAGGCCCCTTCTCAAAAATGGGCCCTCTTGACTAAAAGGGCCACATGAAAGAAACGAAACTCTGCCGATGCAAAGATGACTTCAAAGTAGGAAATACTGGTTTTGTGGTTTTTGCGAGAAAAGGGTTGCAGGGGCAATGGCCCTTTTCGAAATGACAAAGGATCAAACACAATCCTTATGGAAATGGGATTTCGGTGGAATTGCTTTAAACCATGTTATGCTCTAGATATGGTGTTTCTGAGGAAAAGTCTCAATGAGCACAGAGACAAATCACTGACCGTTTGGCCACTACAGGGCCAATGTCTTTAAAACAGCCGAAGATAACGACATTCTGGATTTCGGTAAAAATGACTAAAACCGTTATATGTTGTAGATATTGTGATCCTGAGAAAAAGTCTTAATAGGAATAACCACCTATCACTGACCGTTTGGCCACTAGGAGGCAACTTTTATCAAAGTAACAGAAGATAGTGATGTTTTGGATTTCGGTGAAAATGACTGAAACCGTGATATGTTGTAGACATTGTCATCCTGAGAAAAAGACTCAATGGACATAGCCACAAATCGCTAATCGTTTGGTCACTATAGGGCTACTTTCTTGATAAAAGCCGAGTATAACGATGTTCTGGATTTCAGTAAGATTAAGTAAAACTAAGATATGTTGAAGATCTTCTCATCATGAGAAAAAGTCTTAATACACAGAATCATGGAATTATTATTGTTTGGTAACTACAGGTCCAGATTTTTTAAAACAGCCGGGTATAACGATATTTTTGAATTCGCTGTAAATGAATGAAACTGTGATATGTTGTACATGTCGTGACCCTGAGAAAAATTGTTTAGCGCTTTGCAAGGTTTTCCTTTGACCTACAAGATGAACATCTGAATGTTGTCTGTGCTTCTGTGTTCACATCCATTTTTCCGGATGTGGGATCGGACTTTTCAGGGTTTCATACAATTTTAGCGAAATTCCGGAGTATCCTTACCTTCTGCTGTTTTAAAAACTGCCAAACGGTCACTGATTGGTGGTTGTGTCAATTGAGATTTTTTCTCAGGATCACATCATCTATAACATATCACAATTTCAAGCAATTTCACCGAAGTCCACGAAACGTTACCTCTTGTTCGGTTTAAGAAAGTGGCCAAACGCTCAGTGATGGATGCTTGTGATTCTTGAGATTTATTTTAAACATCAGAATATCTACAACACACAACGGTTTTAAGCAATTCCACCGAAATCCAGAATAACGTTACCTTCTGCTGTTTTCTGAACTGTGGTCTTGTAGTGGCCAAACGGTCAGTGATTGGTGGTTGTGCCTGTTGAGACTTTTTCTTAAGATCAGAACATCTACAACATATCACAGTCTCAGTCATTTTCATCGAAATCCAGAATATTACTTCTTCGGCTGCTTTCAAAAAAGTAGCCCTGTTGTGGCCAAATGATCAGTGATTGGTGGTTATCCTCATTAAGGCTTCTTATCAGGATCACAATATCTACAACATATAACAGTTTTAGTCATTTTTACAAAAATCCAGAATATTATCTTCGGGTGTTTGTTTTTTAAAAAATGGCCCTGTAGTGGCCAAACGGTCAGTGATTTATGGTTATGCCTGTTGAAACTTTTTCTCAGGATCAGAACATCTACAACATATCACAGTCTCAGTCATTTTCATCTAAACCTAGAATATCACTATCTTCGCCTGTTTACAAAAAGGTGGCCCTGTAGTGGCCAAACGGTCAATGGTTTTTGGTTATGCTCATTGAGACTTTTTCTCAAGAACACTATATCTACAACATAACATGGTTTTAAGCAATTCCACCGAAATCCAATTTCCATAAGGATTGTGCGGCGTTCTGTCATTTCGAAGGGGGTCATAACCTCTGTAACCCTTTTCTCACAAAAACCACAAAACCCGTATTTCCTACTTTAAAGTCATCTTTGCATCGGCACAGAGTTTAGTTTCTTTCATGTGGCCCTTTTAATAAAGAAGGCCCTTTTTCGAAAATGGGGCCTTTGCCCCCTTAATCTATTTTCCGAAAGAAAAAATACGTGTCGATTTATTTTCGGTCTAGTATATATGTGCTAAGTTTGCAGAAAATCGGACGACGAGAAACACTTATGAAGCTACCTCCTTTACATTTTCATTTTTTGGACTTAGCCTGTTTTTGCCCCAAAGTCTTCGTTTGTTTATGAGTTACCAACAAAATCGTATGAGTCGTATTTGAGGAAACAGTAGATAATAATAATACTAAAAAGGAAACTACTATTGTAAACATTTTCGTGATAGGTGATTAGGGTACATTATACATTTATTAACGACCTATGAACAAAATCGTTTGAGTCGTTTCATGAGAAAATCTCACGTACAGGAAAAAAACTATCCTTGTGAGTTTTGTAGGGCAAATGAATTATGCCATATTGTTATCTTATAAATGAAATATGAACAAAATCATCTTAGTTTTTTCTGGGAAAATTTTCCAGGAAATTGACCCCAAGAAGAACTGTTTTGGATTTTTTTTTTTTTTTTTTTTTTTTTTTTTAGAAACGAGTTAACAGGTAACTCATGAAATATTTATTTATGAAATATGTAGAAGATCGCATGTGTCGTTCTTGACAAAATATTTCAGAAAAGTAACCGAAGAATAAGCTACCACTTCTGGATTTTTCTAGACGAGGTGACAGACATTCAAAGATTCATTTCTCGTCACGTAGAGATCATGGAATGTGATCACCATATTTCTCTTCTATAGTCTCTCAAAACTAAAAATGTTAGAAATAGAGAAAAAACGAAAAAAATAAGATCATTCCAAATAATTATGAAATAGTAATTAGGAATTAGATTTCTGGGCCTTCAGCATCTATGGCCATGTTAACCCGTAACGTATAAGGGATGACGTCCCTTTGAGAGCACACTATCCGGGGAAAGGAAAGGAAGATAGGATTGGGGAAGGAAGGAAGTGTCCTGTGACTGGAGAGGATGAGGAAAACTCAGGGAAACCTCACTTAGGATTTCTGGCCTGAGGAAGCTTTTACGGAGTGCCCCCACCGGGAATCGAGTCCTGGACCGTATAGTCACGAGGGTATTTTAGGAGTGTTTACTGAAATGCAAGTACGCTAGTAGTGGAAAACTAAGGAAAGACGAAAGGAACCAACAAACACGTGGTTTAAAATCAGATTCCGAGAGTGGATTGTTCTACACTTCAAATCTCAGATTCTTTGGTTAATATTTCAGTTACTCGTTGAAAAGGCATCTAAAAGCGATGTAGAAGTTTAAAGGTTATCAAATTGTGACTTATTCCATTAATAAAGTGCTCATACCAATAGGAACTCAATCGTATATCGTAGTTCATAGACATCGTGTGAGTGATTCAAAAGTTTCATTTCTCTTCTGTAACACTGAGCAGACCCTTGTTTACTTCTAACCCGACCAAGCACCCTAATTTCAGATTTTGCTTGGAGACAGAGGTTATGATTCCATAGGTGCAATTAGTTTGCATTATTTTATATTATTCTTGCCATTATTAATAATGATTAAAATGTAAAGAACTCTCAAATTCTGGAGATAATTGACCACTGGCCGCCCCTACTGATTTGACCCTTAAGCACACACACACACACACACACACACACACACACACACACACACACACACAAACATTGAACAAACTTATTCCATGCAACTTCCAAGCGTTCTGTTGAAATTACCTGTTTCCTCATATTCATTGTGATAATTTCGGTCAACAAATATAATTTCTTCAAAAGATTGTGCAAAATCCCAAAATTAATTAAATGACTATTATTGATGTCCCAAAGTATTTTTGTTAATTTTTGCATTCCTAATAAAGTTAAGATATGGATTTTGGTTGGCGAGTTTGAAGTTCTTTCCTTGTACTGTAATAAATAATATGAAATGAGAAGAATATTTTTAAAATGTACGCAAGTGTTTATATGCTCAGCGGCGTTTATTCCTACTTCATGCGTGCATTAATATCTGTAACTGTGTTTGGAACGCATTATGCACTTTTTGAAAGAGCACTAATGGACGCAATATGTCCGTGACTCTGTAAATAAATTCTAAACTAATCTTAATGGAGAAATGCTTGTAGTATGGAGTCGAGTGGCTTGGAGTCTAGTGAATATTATTATGGGCGCTAATCTGGAACAAGTTGGTTGTTAGAGATATTCTATCATCGGAAGAAGCAAAATTATTGTAGTTAAAATATCAGAGAGGGATTGTAACAGTTAAAAGTCATTAACATATCTAACCAGGGTGGATCCAGCGGGTGAGCGATCGGAGCGATCGCCCCCAGAATAAGATTTTTTTAATTTTAAAAATAAAACCTATCCTTAAAAAATTCAACTTTGTATTATAAATGTAAAATAAAAACTATTGACTTCGAACGACCGCCCACCAAACATTCGGCTTGCATCCGCCCCTGTATCAAACTCTCATTGTTTTCCATGCCAAAGAAGGGACTTTCTTCAACTGAATAGAATTATTGCAAGCAAAGTGATACCGTGTAACTAACATATACAAATTAACACTTATGGGATTTATGGTAACTTTTATTACCATAGCGTAGTGTTATATTTGACCGATAAATTAGGTCTTTAGATAAATCAAACATGGACCAAAGATCACTCCAGATGCATTTTGGGACCAGATGCTGAACTTGGTGGTGATCTTTTACTTCATATTTTTGTTGTACTTAAAATTATATGCCCGTAGCATCCGAGCCGACTGCTTGTGTGCTCCGGGGTCCAGCACCCACACAAATCAGCAACCACAAGATTTTTATTTTGACAGAAGCAAATTAAAATAAATATTTCTCACATGCCATTATCAAAAAAAAGCAATTAAAACATTGAGATGGAAGTTAAAATTTCTAAACTCTAAACATTTTTTTTTTTGTTTCAAATGTGTTTGTGTAAAACATCCAAGCAAAGCACGCACCCTTTTCTTGCCTGTCTCTGTTCTAGTCAAAGGCAGTCCCCACAGTAAAAATGGAACTATATTATGATCAGAATCGAGCACAGCACTTTATGACAGTGTTCATAAAAGATTTTAACTAAAGCAAATCAATCAAAAAATATTGAGACCCCTGAGAACATAAAACACGTCCCGCCATTGATATACACCTACATAAATTTCGGAATGTCGGCGCCGTTTGCCCGTAGCTAAACTTCCTTTATACAAGTCGTTGTGAGTACCACAGTATTTTCAAACATGGATTTTTGGATAACGCAAATATTAGTTCCTAAGTGAAGTCTTGACCCAACTACGGTAGGTCCCATAACTTTGGAGCTATGGAAATTTAAACTTCATTTTTTCATGTGTTCGGCAGCCTATAACCCCGAAAGGACGAATTTGTGCACCCAGGTTGGTCTATACTTTTTGTCTTATCTTGGTGTCAGGAATCACCTCCCACACGTTTTCGGTGTTATTTTGAAGCACCTTGTATACCGAATTTAAAATCTCCAACTTATGCGAATACTTACACTGGGCAATTTCAGAAAAGTAGCGAAATTTCAAATTATATAAGTGACCTCCGTTTTCCCCTTTAGAATTTCCCCACTGAATTTTCGAAAACGTGGAAAACTTATTCCCTTATTTGCCAAATTTTACATCTTCAACTTAAACGTATTCTCATATAAGGTATTTCTCAATAATAATGAAAGAGACACTAAATATATTGAAATGATACCCCTTCTCCCGTCAGGAGCAGAATTTTGGAAAACGATGAAACACGTGTTCCGTTATTTTTATCGAAGAGTTCATATGCAGAGTTACATCTCTAAAACTTCAGAGATTAATGAGATACACAATTATTGGCAATACATTTGATCCCCTCGTCACCCCCTTAGGATACATATTTCCAAAAAATATTCATTGTTTGAGCTCTATCGTGGCTAAGCGGTTAGCGTACGCGCCTTTGTCGTGGGAGACACGGGTTCGATTGCCGGTGGGAGCTCGTGTGCTTCTGATTCCATGTTAAACTGTAGGTCCACGTCTTGTATAGCCTCGTTGCAAAAAATGACGGTAAAATGAAATCAGATCAAATCAAATTCCTTGCTTTACTGCCTAAAGAAATATTCTTTCTCAATTTGGCATTTATACCTATGATAAAGGTCTGGATATATCTACTTGCGCATGGCGTGCGTATGGATGTACCTACCTAGGCAGTAATGAAATTTATGAAATAGTTTACTGGTGTTTATATTCTGCTTAGTTTACGTTCTAGAAAATAACTTTTTCTTATAGCTTCCAATAAGTATTTCACTATTAAACTCAGACAATATCTTGATTAATTTCTAGAGAACTCGGAAGTGATCTTTTACCGAGAGGATGAGTATTCTTTGGACGAAGGTTTCAGTAAACAATTCTTATAATTTTGTTCATGGAGTAAAAGTAGAAATAACTGAAATGCAAAATAGATTAAGAAATTGGAAGGAGAAAGATCAATTCAGTGGATTATGACTTTTTTATTTTATTTTGTACTAGCATCAAGTACCCGCTTTGTTGGATTAAATTACGAAAAAATAATATGTAATATGTTCCGTTAGTCAGTCATTTTTTACTATTATAGAAGCCCTCTCTGATATCGGTCATTTTCTATTATGCTATTTATATCTCAGTCTCCCCTCCTTTAAGTTGGAAAGCTGAATTTTGATTTAAACAGCACTAACATTGTCATTGTTCTTCTCAGCTTACCGACAACCATGGATTCGACACTAATATCAGTCATTTTTGATCATTTTTATATCTATTCCACCTCTCTCCAAACTGTAGCGTCAAGATGATATGCAAAAGCTACACCAAGTCCAAACCTCATATATGTTGAAAATTTGATCCAGATCGATCGGGTGGTTCAAAAGTTATTAAGTCGCAAACTTAGGCACTTTCAGTTTTATAATAAAGACTAGCCTTTAGCTAGCTGGGGGCTCGGTCCCCAGGCCCCCGTGTTTGCTCGACCTACGGCCTCACGTCTCTTATGTATCAGTCTCTGCATTAAGAGTGAATTTCCTGCTTTTGCTCTTAACATTTCCTGAATTTGGCCCGGCTGGAGGCTTCGCTCTCTGACCCCCGTGTTTACTCGGCCTACGGAATCGCAACTTTTGAACTCACAATTCTACCAAATTCCAAGTTTCATTTCCTATTTCAGATATCTAAAAAATAAGATATTGTATCCCAAGAAAACGCACGTTTAAATGTAAAGGTAACCAAGAAAATTTTGTCGCTTTTTCACCCACCACCTTCGAACACCTAAGACATACCTGAAATATCAAAATTAGTCCAAATTGGCATCGATGGGCTTCTACCAACGTTCTGGAAGACTATAGATTCCATCGCGGTAGAACTTGGTGAGTCGTGACCCGAAGAAGATATCAAGTGCATCTTGCACCCCTACTAGGGATTTGAACTGGCGTACTTCAAGGTGATTGTCTAAGGAATAGAACAGGTGAGAATCAGACGGTGCAATGTCCGGGGAGTAAAGCAGACGCAATAGTGTTTCGCATCCAAGATTTAAAATGGTGTCCCGAGTCATCCTAGCCAC
Organism: Thermobia domestica; assembly: GCF_964235325.1. NCBI lineage: Eukaryota > Metazoa > Arthropoda > Insecta > Zygentoma > Lepismatidae > Thermobia > Thermobia domestica. The sequence goes on from NC_137459.1 coordinate 82,512,155, forward strand.
ATGAAGCTTATCTAGAGAAAGAAACACAGGTGTCTGTCGCGTTGCCTTCTAGCCCGGAGTCAAATCGTGTGGGACACATCAACCCTACTTGTAGTGCTTCTCAAGCAGATGGAAGTACTGCCGAATGGTTTCTCCACTCACACTGAATTGTAGTCCGAGTTTCTCACATGTATGGCCACAATTTACCTCAATTGCAGCCTGAAGATCTTCATTTTGTACACGTGTTGGTCTTCCGGCACGTCGTGCGTCTCGGAGTGTTTCGTCACCGTCCTGAAATTTGTTACACCACCGCTGCCCCCTCCGCGTAGCTACGACACCCTCACCAAATGCCTTTCACATCTTCTGCCTCGCTGCAGAAGAGTTTGACCCCAGTTTGAATTCTGACAGAATACAGGCCTTTATGCCCTTATGACGCTCTTTGGAGGTCCCATGTTCCCTTTGTTCTAACGCAAGTTCACGCTGTAACTTAATTGCCACAACCACGTAGTATGTTGAATATACCCACACCAACAACTGACCCTCGCCTTAACTCCATTCGCATTCAACTAAAGGTGTGAGTACCAATTGAACACAGACCTCTACAAAAAGTGACTGAACTTTCTTGGTTACCTTTACAAGATAGGAATTTCTTCTTCCCACCTTCTACACTCCTTAAAAGGTAAAAGTATATACTTATGGCAATTTTCATGAGGATTAGTTCCGAAAATCTGCAATCACGTCAAATGTAATCATTGTAGAACTACAAGGAAGTGCCCAATAATTTTGGGGTGTAAAAGGTGTCCCATATAAATAACATGGGAGAGATTTTTCAGTTCCCCATAAAACCACTCTACAGTTGAATTTTTTTTATTTTTACTTATTTACTTAGTTAACGCTAACGTAAACGTACAAGCATGCCGAATTTCAAGTTTTTATTCCAATTGCAAGTACCTAAAACATGAGATTATAGGTCCAAATAAACACCCATTTAAATAATATGGGGAAATTCTTCATCCCTCCTTTAGACCCCCTAAAAATTAAAAATATTCACTTTGGCAATTTTCCTATCGATTAGTGTCGGAAAGCTACAATCATGTCAAATTTCAACTTTTCACGTCACCGTCAACCTTTAATTTGTGTCACCTCATGTAGTTTTATATATAGATAGGATTTTTATATTGTTTCTTAGTTATTTCTCCGAGTGCTGCCTCAGTGTGTGGTAGGACTATTTCTTTCCTATTATTGTATTATATAATCAGGGAAAACTTCAGATCCCTTGCAAAAAGAATAGGCGAAGACACCCTTGTTATTACTTACCTAGCACTTCTACCTCAAAGTGCAACTAGTATCCAAAGAAGTAATCATATCCCTGTGAAATGTTTCAAATACATTAATGAGTGTAAGATAGTGAACAGTTTGCAAGAATAAAAAGTATTAAGACACGAATAAGACATTCGTTAACCGTTATTTCTTATTTGATAACTAACTATTGGCGTTAGAATAAGTAGGAAAACAAACGCTAAGTATTTCTCATTTTAAATAGACACCTAGTGGGTTTCTAGGAAAGTTTTATGCTTCTTGCTCTTCATTGTATTATATCGTTCAGTTCAAGCAGTTGTTTAGTTTCATCTTAGTCTTTCATTTTATGGTGTTCAAAAATACAAACAAACATTGTGTTTAACTAGAATTAGAACAAAATGTAAGAGGGGAAACCGTCTCAAAATATGGTGTTTTCAATCTAAAGTGAATTTTTTTTTTAAACCGGACCCACAACATAAGTGAATGAAGATACTGTCCTTTACGCTAACGTGGTGATGGCCAACCCCCATTTCAATCAGTAACTTCATTTATTTATGTTGTGGGTCCAGGTAAATGGCAACGTCGGATTTTCATTTAAATTTGGGCGCATAAAGAGTGTACAGCCCAAACGGCTCTTCCCATTTAAAACTTCCCTTCACTTTAGATTGAAACATCATATTTGGATACGGTTTTCCCTTTTACATTTTGCTGTAACTCCGATAATAACAGAGTTACCCTATGTCAGAGGACTTTTGAGACACCTTCTATATATACAAAACGAAGTACTGAATGAATAACTGGCTAATCAGCGCCAAGGCCAAACCGCTTAACCTAGAACCTGGAAATGCTAATAATGCATAGGATTTGTTACGGAAAGTTACACTAAAGAAATTTTTGGAAGTGCGACTGCCAAGAGGGATTTTTCCGCTTCTCGCTTTAATTCATCGTATCTAGAGGAATTATTTTTAAAAATAATGAAACACCTGTTTATTTATTTTTAATAGAAAGTCCTTATAGCAGAAGGTAAAGGTATGGGCAATGGAATGACTCAGGGGAAAATGTTTGGGATTCTTCATCTCTTCTAGTTCAGTTTTTTCATTTAAGTCTGTGAACTTTGGCTGTTTAGAGCCAGTCTTTGATAATAATGAAATATTGCGTATGTGTCTGTCATCAGATTGCCACTTAGAAAGTAGTCATAGCCAGCTGATTTATGCGAGAATAGATGTTTAAGATATCTAATCGAGTACGAAGATGTCTTTTCGATTTTGAAGTCGAGAAGAATTGGGGGTGGATAAAAAATTACTATTGAGTATCTCACGTAAAAAAATGAGCCCGTAAAGTTAGGAAGATGAAACTTGGTATATGAGATTTTTATTACAAAAAAAAAGAACATTTGTTCCAGCTCTTTCTTAAATCTGCTTTGCGGAGGAGAGGTGGATGAAATTCAAAAATAATATAAAACGATGGATATTAGTGTCAAATTCACTTTTCTAGGACGGTTTGATGAATAGAACACTCCCGACACCGTTCAAGTTCAAATTAAGCCTCCATCGTCGTGTGTGATAGGTGAAGAATATGTCGAAATTGGTGGATGCTCGTGTTTAATCCATAATTTTCAGAATCCCTAAAATGTTTGGCGACAGTCATGATGACATCTAAGCCCAAGTTCAGGCAAGATGGGACATCAATTGGACAGGGAAAGGACAGGACCAATATCGAACAACTTACTCTTACCAGGGATGATATCGAAACTGCACTTTGAACTGGGAGACATTCTATATATTTCCTGATAGGACTTCTCAAGCAAGTTCCAAAACAGGTGTTCGTTTCGTGCCCGGAAGTGACCCCGCCTTTGCAGGGACTAAAACATACAGAACATTTTTACCTATTTTCTATAGCAGGTGTACATAAATACATTGCTATCCCTAAAAGTTGAAACCTATGCTAAAACGCCAAAACACCTGTTTCATCATTGTAAAAGCATAATTTAACGAAGTGAAAATATTTGCCCCAGGGTCCCCGAAATATCCCAGGTGGGGTCCAACTCAAAATTTGCAATTGAAAAGAGGGGCAAGTAGCATATCGTTTGAAAGCTAGTGTTAAAAGAAAAACGACAACAGAAATCTCATAGCTGTAATCAAACTCTGTGTGAAATGGCGCAAGACTCAAAATTTGAAAACAGGCTGCAGCTAACAGTGCATGGCCACCCCTAGAATTCCAAAACGGTAGAACAGGTGTCAAAATTCTAATACACGTGTTTCATTATTTGAAGAGAGCTATTTATCGAAATGATAATGTTTACCCCAGGGTCCCCGCAGGGTCCCAGGTGGGGTCCAACTCAAAATTTGCAATTTGAAAAGAGGGGCAAGTAGCATATCGTTTGAAAGCTTGTGTTAAAGGAAAAACGATAACAGAAGTCTCATAGCTGTAATCAAACTCTGTGTGAAATGGCGCAAGACTCAAAATTTGAAAACAGTCTGCAGCTAACAGTGCATGGCCACCACTAGCATTCCAAAACGGTGGAACAGGTGTCAAAATTCTAACATACGTGTTTCATTATTTGAAGAGTGCTATTTATCGAAATGATAATGTTTACCCCAGGGTCCCCGCAGGGTCCCAGGTGGGGTCCAACTCAAAATTTGCAATTTGAAACGAGGGGCAAATAGCATATCGTTTGAAAGCTTGTGTTAAAAAAAAACGATAAATTGAGGTACAAACTTGACCTTCACACGTTTGAAAGGGACAGCTTTGTCCGTGTTTTCCCGATTTTCGGAAGTGCATTCTTTTTAATGATCGCTCCATTGAAGATCAGGGAGCTTGTAGGTTTGTTCTGATGTCTACACTTTTCTTGCGCCGCTATCTACGGCAACGGAGTTAGTGGTTTTTGAAGATGTAGATTACGAATCTGGCAGTGTGTATTTTTGCCATTATCCTATTCGCGAAATATAAGGGGACGTCAGTAGACGTATCTGCAAAACCCATATTTTAGGTGCATATTCCAACTTTGTAAGACAGTAGCAGTTTTAGGGGTTATTATTATTATTATTATTATTATTATTATTATTATTATTATTATTTTGCAAGTTTGCGGGCCAAATTCAATGGTGTTTATTTGAGTATTCTATTCAAAGGTTATAGCAAAGGAAGCCAATTGCAGAAGCGATCGCTCACCGCTGAGTGCGTGAAGCGCACGAACCCATGACTTCACTTGTTAATCTTCTCGTGGATGTTACAATATTTTACTTGATATCACGATGGCAACTGTGCAGTGAGTGATGAAAGCTCCCTGTAGCTTAGAAAATACTGACTTTGTTTGTGTTCAGCCTTTCGATGCCGACAAAACAATTGCAAGGAAGGTTCACAAGCTCATCAAGTTGATGGTAACAAACTCTGTTCACCAGGACATTACAATGACCGTAGACGATTATGTTACGTTCGAAGACAATACTTAATTCCAGCCCTTGGACACGACGTCAAGTCAACAACGAACAGCTTCGGTTACCGAAGGCGATCCTGATTACGATTACCTGGACCCAAATCCTTCTCGGGAAACCGCATTTTGGAGATTATGGAGTGAATTGAAATTGAGGGACAGTGTAGCAGCTTATAACAACGCATCCAGTGGTCGCAAAATCAAGGATGCGAAACGCGTAGCAAGAGTTGACATCTGTACAAGTGACATCATTCGGATGAAACTATTCCTGGACAAGGTGTCCAAGCGGACCAAGCTAGCAGAACTCCGAGAATCTGTCAAAGCATGGTGCAAAAATCAACGCGCTGCTCCGAATTTTTTCAGGATCGCTGAAGACGACATTGCCGTGGAAGCCTTGGAACAATCGCGGAAGCTAGGGGTTACTGGTTTCAAGGCATCCCGATTCTGGATCCGCCGAATATTGAGAGAAATGAACTGGTGTTCCAGGAAAATCACAAAAGTCATTTCACTGGCAGCCAGAACAAAAGCACTGGAACTTTCAAACGAATTCGACAGCTACATTCAACAAATCAGGCGAGAGATTGAAAAGGGTAACTACAACCTTGATCAAATTGTGAATCTTGATCAAAGTGGATTCAATTATGAATTACTAACACCACGAACTCTAACTCAACGTGGAGTAAAAAATGTCGAAACTCAAGTAAGAACCGAATCAAAAATGACACATTCTTACACAGTCAAGGAAGCGATTTCGGCTTCAGGAAATCTCGTGTTCCCGACTGTCATTGTGTTCCGCGAACCATACAGGAAATTCCGATCAAGGGTCTAATGTAAAATCCCTCAGATCCCTGCAGTCATAATCAGAGCCAACAAGTCAGGAATGATGGCAAAGGCAATATTCAAGGACTACCTGCCACATCTTGTTCGAGACGTTGGAACTCCGTGTCTTTTGTTGAAGGACGACGCATTCATCATGAGAGATCCGGACTTGTATCAAGAGTGTCCTGACTTACATCCACGAACAACCACTCCAGGCTTTACTTCCTATGGACAGCCATTCGATGTGGGATATATTCTTTACAGAACAATGATAGTGAAGCGTGCCCACAAGTATGTTCGGAATGAAGGACTTGGAGACAAGCTAGACATGACATATCGGTATTCCAGTGCTCATTTGATTGGGGTAACACGAAATCAGTTGGAATCACCCAGATTCCAAGATATGATCAAGTACGCTTTCGGCAAATGTGGATACATCGACCTTCCTGACGATTTTAGTTACCAGTCAGTGAGAGACTTGTCTTTCAGTTTCCACACAAAGGATTCAGCTTTCTCGACATGTTCGACTCCGAACGACGAACACTGCATAGAGAAGAGTTTTATTCAGTGCTGTTGATGTCTCCAACCACTGTGCTTTTATCACTTCTTCATGAACAACAGCATGGCCGCACCCCTCCACGAGACACTCAACCTCAATATCACGCCGTAGAGTGATCGTTAAGCATATGGCCCTCATACCTGCATAACAAAGATACAGTCCTGGCAGCTACCACGTTGCTACGACCGTGGCGTGTGACTTACGTGGCTCTCACATATAGACCAGAACAAAAGCCAAGCTTCAGCAAACAACATTCGACGGAGCCGTGTATTCTAGACTGCTTTTACCAGACGGGCCGTCGGAAAGTTGAAGAGCGATAGCTTATAAACGATATAATTCATGAACCATTTCCAATGAAAACTTCGAGGTAGACTCCGCGTGGGACCCTACGAGGGCCCTGGAGCAAACATTTTCATTTAGATAAATTGCACGTTATAAAATTGACACCTGTTTCACAATTTTGGAGTTCTAGTGGTGGCCATGCACTGTTAGCTGCAGACTGTTTTCAAATTTTGAATCTTCCGGCGTTTCGCACAGCTGGGACACCTAAATGGCACATGCCTAGCACATCTTGTGCTGTTAGGGTATGTTTCAAAATCCACTTTAAACTGTTCAAGCGTTTCCCAGTGATGCGGTTCCTCTTCCTCCCTCTTAAAATTGTTAAAAAAAAAAAAAAAAAAAACGCCATGTCCCCTTACTTCTAATGAGGAGTTCATGTACCGAAATTCATCTTTCTAATTTGAATACTCAAAATTAGAAATACTCAATTTTTCGCGCAAATTATGATCCGTTACACCTCTTAAGACAGTTGTTGAGAAGACTTTGAAAGACCTTCATCCAGCAGTGGATTGATAATGGTTGATTATGATTATGGTTATGATTTTATTTATCTGAACCTCAAAGGTAAACTAAACCTAGTCATAATTTCGAAATTTTACAGAAGAACCAAAAAGACAATTCCTTAAGTAAGACCTATAGTACTGTTTTTCAAACTATACTAAGTAGTTACAAAGTAATAGGATGCTTTTAGACTTACATTATTATACCACTAGAAAGAACATAGCAGTATTCTTAACTCAATTTCGATCAAAAAATGACTTAGCATAGTCTACCTCTAAAGTTTTTATATACGAGGGCGAGTCAAAAATGATCTACGCTTTTCATTATACAGTTTATTTACATGAAGCTAGGTTATATTATGCACATCATTTTTCTACGTAATCTCTCTCCTTATATCAATGCACTTGGCCCAACGGTCAACGAGCTTACGTATTCCTTCCAAATAAAAGGTTTTTCGGTTGGTCGTGGAGCCACTTTTGCACCGAATTTTGCATGTCTAAATCTGAGGCAAATCGGCGACCACGCAAAGCATCCTTGAGTGGCCCAAACAAGTGAAAGTCAGATGGAGGTAGGTCTGGGCTGTAGGGAGGGTGTTCCAATAAATCAAATTTCAGCTTCTTTATGGTTTCAATCGTGTGATGAGCAGTGTGTGGCCGTGCATTATCATACAACAACAAAACTTTCTTCGACAAAACAAGAAACCTCGGCGTTTCTTGCGAATTGCCGTCTTCAGGTTCTTTCCCAACATTTCATTATAACTCGCACTGTTGATCGTCTTTCCCTTTCCCATGAACGCTGCCATTATGAGCCCCTGTAAGTCCCCAAAACACAGTTAACATAACCTTTCCTGCGGATGGCACAGTCTTGAATTTTTTCTTCGTCGGGGATCTAGGGTGTTTCCACTACATACTCTGGCGCTTTGATTCTGGCTCATAGTGAAGAACCCATGTATCATCGTCGGTGACTATTCTGCTTGATAATGCATCACCTTCGTTATTGAAGCGAGTGAGTAAGCGTTGACAGACTCTAACACGAGTGAGCTTGTGTTGTGCAGCAAGCTTTCTTTGTACCCAAAGTGCACAGACTTTATGAAAACCGAGATAATTTGATGGGCACAGCCATGACTGATGTTCAAAGTAGCTGCTACCTCATCGATAGTGATTCGCCTATTCGCCAGAACCATCTATTGAGCTTGTTGAATGTTGTCATCTATAATGGAGGTTGATGGTTGTCCTGCTCCACTTTTAAACTTCTTGAGCCACAAAATCACATTTTTCGTGATATTGCACTTCTCCCATATTGCGATGAAAGTTTGCGAGGAATGTCTGACACTTTGACATCCTGGGACCAGAGGAATCGGATCATTGCTCGTTGTTCCTCTTTGGTGCCAACTTTCAATGGAACAGCCATGATATATCTGCAACAGAAGGAAGAAAAATGGAAAGTTAAGATCACACTTACACAGGATCAGCACAACAGCATAACAATAAAATATGCGAGGAGAGAAGACAAAGTGCGCAATGTAAGAAAAGTGATATCAAAAGTGTAGATAATTTTTGACTCGATCTCGTATATCCAGGATATGATCGAGTGAGGGGCTAGTTTGCACTTTATCCAGTGTAAAGTAGGATTGAAGCCCATTTTATCCAGTGTATACCTGAGAGTTAAGGGGGCTATAGCCCCTATAGCTCCCTTGGATCCGCGCCAATATTTATATATATATATAGTATATAACATTTACTAGGTAACGTAGGGTAAAAATGGATGCAAAATTTAGCGAAAGTCGTACAGCGAAAAAAAATATATATTATTGATCATTCATGTTGCAGCAACACTACGAAAATTAAGAATCACTTGTTTTGGCGAGAGAGAAAATAGATACAGATAAATCGAATTACCTATATACTTATAGAATATGTACGTCCATGTTTCGCAAGTAATTTTGAATCAATATAAAATTTCAACGTAATGAACGCACGATTAGCTTTCTCGAATAAAGATCACATGCACCGCTGAGAGCTCAGGAATATTCTTTATGTACGTTAAGGCACTGGATATATGCTTATGTAATACACTAAGACCTTATGAATTTGTGTAAGAAACAGAATGTACTTAAAGTGAACGCAAACTATGGGAAACATCGGACTTTGAATCTAACTCATTTGGTGATCCAACCCAAGACCACAGATAGCAAAGATGAGTACCGTAGCTCCTACCACAAGGTTAAGGAAGTTCCTGTTATAAAGTGTCAATTAAACACTGAGATGTGAAACGATAATAAGGCATTTGATCGATTTGATCAAAACATATTGTAGTAATAATTTACCCTATTTATTAAGGGTAATGAACGTTATATTCCGATTTTAAAATGACAGTCGAGCAGAATTCGAACTGCTATGTGTTGTGTTATCCCTAAGGAGGTATTGAACAATTCTGGTTCAAAGGAAGAAAATAAACTACTGTATAGTACTGGAGTTAATTTAATAGAGTTTAATTGAACCTGTATAGGCAGTACTGAGGTTATATGAGACAAAGTCTATTGCTGAAAGTGAAATATGAGTTACTATTAGAATTTTATTCCAGATGTGTTATATCCACTGATGATTGAACCGGGAACACGCATGGAAAGCATTAGCGCTAACAAATTAGCTAAGAACAGGTACATCATACCATAATTCTAAGTCAAGAATGAAAGCAAAAAATAAGAAGCGGAAACGACAGATTGTACGATAATAATACTTTCACAATTTTAATTTCACACTATTTGTTTCGACACTTTCGAGACGAGACAGAGACTTGGCCTTCGAGATCGAGACAAGCATCTGTTGGCCAAGACGAGACCGAGACCGAGATGGCGAGTTTCGACTCGAGTCGAGATCTAGACCGAGACCGCTACTTATCAATCGAGACGAGACCGAGATTGTACAGAGTCTCATCTCTTCTCGTCTCGATACCATCCCTATTGGCGTTTATCTGATACAGGTAATATATCTTGGCGGCCATTTTGAATACGGTGACCGACATGAAAACTCTTTTGCCACATCTCTTTTTAGTGTTTAAAGATCTATCGAACGAGGTGTCACTCGCTTCATGTTTCTATTTAAAATTTGAAAGCTGGGCCCCTGGCCTCCTTGAAGAGCGGCCCTGGGGGGCACCGCGACATCACCATTCGATTTGCCCCATGGTATTTCCTATTTGAGGTTTTGTTCAGTTCATTTATGTTGAACCGTTTTCGAGATATTTCCGTGGAAAGATTAAAATGGGCCACCCTGTATATATAGAGGGTGTTAACGAACTATACCGACAAACTTTAAGAGGTGATTCCTCACATCAAAATAAGTGAAAAAGTTCATATGGGCCTATGGCGAAAGGCGCATACTTTCAGAGCTAGGGCTGCCCAAAATCGCGAAAAAGCCAAATTTCAAGAGGCCCTGTTTCGAATTCGAGAGAATGTGGTTGGTGGTACTTGCCAGCGTAAAGGAAGTCACGCATATGCCATCCAAAAATGCATATTTCATTAATGTTCAATGGGTGTACGGATTATTCTCTGCAGCGTGAAATTCCCAGACATGCCATCAATCGAATTTTGAGATATGCTCTGATTTATGATTGGTCCAAACTAGGCAAACGATAAGCCTTGATAGCAATGAACACGGAATAGTTTAGCGCAATGTCGGAACTGTTAAGGATCGTCAGCACCACGGTCTCTCGTATTCGAGAAAGCGCATGGTGCGATGTTTTCTTTCACGCTTACAAGTGAAATATACCGTGACGAAATACATATCACCACACGTTATTGCGAACACAAAGAAGCATGGAGCAGTCGGTTCCTAGCACTTCCGCCTCTCCTGCGAAGCATTGGATGTCTATTGTTGTCAAGGTTTAACTCCTGCTACTTTGGACCCTTCTTGAAATCAGAGTATATCTGAAAACTCTATTGAAATCATATCTGAGAATTACACCCTGTAGGGAATAACCTTTACACCTAGTGACAATTGACGACATAAGCACATTTGGATTGTGAATGCCTGGCTTTCTTTACGCTGATAAGGAGCACCATACACAGTCTTTCGGGTTCGAAATTGGGCATTTTAAAACCTGGCTTTTTCGCAATTTTGGACAGCCCTAGATCTGAAACTAAACACTTTTCGCCATAGAGCCATATGAACTTTTTCTCTTATTTTGATGTGAGGAATCACCTCTTAAAGTTTGTCGGTATAGTTCATTAACACCTTGTATATATATATATATATATATATATATATATATATATATATATATATATATATATATATATATATGAAGAGAGATAGAGAAATAGAGAGTAGATGAATAGGAACTCTCTTAGGGAACAAACCATACAAAGTAGACAAAAGCATTCTTTTTAGTGGATACCACAAGTGATAAATAACGATCTGCACAGCATCCTAATACAAGCTGGTGTGGCGAAATTAGGTAGCACTGCTAATACCTTGGAAACGAATTATCCTAGACCCCTTTTTGGATCAAAAGATTCAATATATTTCAGATGGAAATTTTCTTGTAGGCCTTATATCTGGGGAACTACATATACTGTAGCCAAACCAAAACTACCACTTAACTCAGTATGATGTGCTTATTCCGCAAAAAAATATGAAATCTCGATTTAGTGTCCATTGAAAATATTTGTGGTCCCTCATCCAAAAAAAAAAAAAAAAAAAAAATATATATTTCATTCAATGAAACATTTTCTTGTACGCCTTATATCTCGAGAACTACATACAGTGCAGCTAAATCAAAACTGTCACTTAACTCAGTATGATGTGCTTATTCCGTAAAATATACGGAAATTTTATTTAGAGACCATTCAAAAATTTTGTGGCTCCTTACCCAACATCTAATTATTGGCCAAGATCGCAATCTTTTGATCCATTTTTTTGGATCATTCCTAAAATTCTTGTTTTCCTCGTACAAACCAATCTTTTTTTTTTTTTTTTTGTATTCTTTTCCTTACAATAATATACGTTGAGCATAAAATTTCGAAAACTGGTTTCCAATATAATAACGAAGTTGTAAATCAAATTTGAAGCACTTTCCACGATTAGTTTAGGAAATAAAATGTTTTGAACTTTAAAAATCGTTTCCTGAAAAATTAGTAAAAAGGGTCATCCCCTTTTCTCACTGTACTCTTCAATTATTATGCGTGTACAGTATGTTAAAATTTACATGAACATTAGTGAACGTATTTGTACAAATAAAACAAGTATCAAACGTGAAAAAAGTGTAGTGGTTCTCAAAAGCAAAACCAGAGTCAATTAAGTTGAAAATAAAAATAAATCAGGAGGGAAATCAAAATTATTTTAAAGAACCTAAGAAAGTAACCAGAAGTTAAAATGATTATTTAATATTTTTCTAAAAGTAAACACAAGGGGTGGACATTTATCTTGATCACCTGCTATAACGGAGAAACCAAAAGGGGAAGAAAGCGAAACTTTGCAGGAAGGAACTATAGGGAGGGGGACATCATTGCGTGTATTAAAGAGAAAGGCCCCAAAACAGTGTTGCCAACCCAATATAAAATTATATTTTTTCCAAATGGCACTACTTCAAGTTATTACATATTTCAAATAAACATGTCAAACGTAAACTTAAAATACCATATTTATTATTTAGTGTTGCAAACTAAGCATGTTACAGTATCACAAACATCCAAAGCTCGGAAGCCTCCAACGGAGCACAACGGAGGTACACAGGATAATGCACATCGAAAGTGCTTTAGCGTTTATACTATGGTCAAGGCATGACTTGTTTCAAATGAATAGGAACAAAGTTACCAGGGCTTGAAAAAAAATTTTTGAAAGCCTTTATTTCGAAAAACTGCTGAGATGAGTATCATATCTAGTTACTTGTATGGTTTGTAATGGATGAGGAAATTATTTTGCCGTTTACAGCACTTCGATATCTCAAACCGTTCCAGAGTTATGATAAACTTTGTTGAAGTTTGCAACACTGCTTACATCGTGTAATTGCTAGAGCTTGATGTAATTAGAGCTACTAAAAGCTTTTGCTATAATGCTATAGAAAAGAAGGGGAAAAATCATTTTAGATATTTTCCACAAATACGCCATTTTCAGCAGTGTATTGGGTTGACAACACTGCTTCTTCGGTCTTTCTGTTTAATACGTGCTAAGATGTCCCCATCCTTATAGTTGCATCGTGCAAAGTTTCGCTTTTCTCTCTCTTTTGGTTTGTCCATTATAGCGGATGATCAAGATACACTATTCACCCTGTATATTATCAAGATCAAACAGTTTGCAATTACACGTTAAGATCTTGTTTTAAACAGTAATAAATAGAGACCGGATGTTTATTTTTTAATATTAAAGATATGACTAAAAATAAAGTTTTAAAGTTTATATGGAAGGTTGTAGTTTCAATTTAAGCAAATTTTATTTTGCCTATTTCGTCCCTTACTGCCTAAATAATTGCTTTAGTGCCTAACGTTGCCTATTCTATGCATTTCCTTCAAAATAAAACTTCATTGGGAAATATAAATTATATACAGTAAAACCTATTTTCAACGGACCCTTTATTACTGTATTACGCAGACAACGTAAATCAAAACAAGCCTCTTAACGGAAAATTTTAAATTTCGCAGTGCAGCATTAGAAAGTTTTTAGATATGCTATGAGAGGTTAGATATATTTCTAGCAAAAAAGACAGTGATGTGCAAACCGAAGTAGACGCTTTAATAGAGAATTATATGGAAAGTCTGGAAGGAGAAGAGAAGATGGAGGAATAAGAGAAATAAGGCACTGACTTGGAAGGAGACATTCTGTCAAAAGTTTAAAAGAACTGCAACATTTGCCTGCAATGTCGAAATAACACTGATATACTTAGATTTCTCTGGCTAAAGTCACATTGGAAAGTTGAGTAGACAAGCATCGATGTGTATAGAAAACTCTTCAAGACTATTTGAAAAATTAAGTTAACGTGTGTACAGTATTCCTTTTTTCTGTTCTAGGGGTCTCAGGTTCAAACCCTGCTCCCGCCAAGTGAACTTTGTGGTGGACAAACACCGTGTGCGTGGGTTTTCTCGGGGTTCTCCCGTTTCCTCCCACTTTCTTCATTCCACCATTTCATTCATCTCTCATCATCACCGTCTCCTTTAGCCTAACCGGCATAACCGTGTGACGTAAAACTCAAAAATTTCATTTCATTTCATTTTCATTTTTTTTTCTGTTCATTTTAAGTTTCGCGTGTATTAATTTGTAATAGAAGTAAATACTATAAATTGACTAAGATACGTACATCTTATTTTTATCTCAGTATGTTCATTACATGCAATCATGCTTTCTTTCATAGATCTACTTTTGTTAACCGGAAACCTATTTTTAAAGGAAATTTTTACGAGTCTCATTCGATTCCGTTGAAGACAGGTTTTACTATATATATATATATATATATATATATATATATATATATATATATATATATATATATATATATATATATATATATATATATGTGTGTGTGTGTGTGTGTGTGTGTGTTGTTGTTGTTATAAAAATATATACATGGAATGCATGTCAAGCTTCGTTTTTAATTGTATTGAGAATTTATCCTCATTATTTCGAGTTACATTTTAGTGCCTATTTTACTGCCTTTTTTTTTATTTTTAAGTGACTATTTGCCTGCCTATTTTCCTGATTTTTGATGCCTAAAAATCCGATCTCTAGTAAAAAAGTTCCTTATGTAGTGATTCCCAGCCGATATGTCACGAAGTCCTGTAGGGTTTGTCGCGAAATTTTAGAATTTACAACATTTTAGAAAAAATGAAATAAATATTCTCAGTTTAACATCCCACGCGTATGCTCTTTACGCTAAGGGACACGAATGATTAACGCAAGTGAATAATGATTAATGAATTAATGGAACGAAATATGGAACGAAACGGGAGTAACACGAAATGAAATGAAATAAAATCTTTGAGTGTTACGTGCAACGTATCTGCCGGCTAGGCTAAAAGAGACGGTTATGATGAGAAATAAATGAAAATGGTGGAATGAAGAAAGTGGGAGAAAACGGGAGAACTCCGAGAAAACTCACACACTTGGTGTTTGCCTTCCAAAGTCCACTCGGTGCGAGCTAACATCAAACCAGGAACTCCAAGCACCAGAGGCAAGCGCTCTTACACTGAGCTATCGTGCACTCCTTAGAAAATTTTAGAATTTAATAATTAGTTGAAGACAGATTGTACCATTCAACGCCTCCAGCGCCAGAAATACTGCTCAGTACTACACAGAGAAAAACCCGTTCTCTGTACAGCGCTATATTGTACAAATATACGGTATCCTCTTGCTTACTATAGAAATCAGTACGGAGCATACGTTATCCGTATGCTACATAGGCACTGCCCTTACATGTTACATCATGCCGTTGCAGGATATCAGATATCTAACAGTTTTCCGTATATCACATGCATATACTTATGTCCTTCGTTAGCTATATGTTATATGCGTTCATTTGTATGTGAGATCCTGACCGCCTACATTGTTTCATACGGAAAGCACGTATAGATGGAACACTTATACGAAAAGTATTATAAAACATTCGTTTTCAGTTATACGTCTGTTCTACGTTAAGTCCAAAAACTACAAGAATTACGCAGGTAACCTATTTTTTTAAGTACATTTTTTTTCTCAGTGTACATAGAATTTCTAGTTTAAAGAAACTTACAGTCTTATAGGGCCCACACACAGTCCACGGTTTGCGCAAACATCATGTTTGTGCAAACATCGTGTTTGCGCAAACACTCGGACACATACGATACAACTGTTTGCACAAACTTCAGTTCAATTTTGAGTTTAATCGCGTAAGCATGTCCACTGAAGCAGCTTGTTTAGCGATAGTGATTGCTTGTGCTTTGGAAGCGGAAATACCCGCGAAACCAAAAAGAAACAACAGGGTGTGGATGAAAGAGTGGTTGATTATGACACATACATTGGCAACATTATTCACAATGTAAATGTACTATCCCAGCAAACTCAAGAATTTTGACTGTGCATCCTAGAAGTATATATAGCAACTAAATTACTTACATGTTAACTTTTCCAGTGAAAATGCAAAACACTTGTCTTCAACACTACTTTCACTATCATCTATGTCAGTTAATATTTCCTCTTTGTCTGAATCTGACTCTTGTAAATTTATTTTTATGGGTTCCACAAACTGTAAGCACAAAAAATAATTATTCGAGCTTGACTTCGTAGCACTTGAAAGAAAAAGAAAAAAAGGAAGACAGAAAATAAAACTTCTGCTGTACTCGGTATGCTTAAAGACATTGTCAACTATAATTTTGGAGAATAAACGAACTACCACGAATGAAAGCAACGAGACACTGATGAATTCTACACTAGCCCCTTTCTTTCCTTCTCCGTTTTCATAACAAGTAGCACGCTTGTTCTTCGTGTAGGTGCCACGAAAGTAATCCATCTGATTCCTAAGCAACTCGATATGCTCGAGTTTGTTTTGGGTTACGATAATTTATGACACCATTCAGACGCCTGATGCTTTTGATTCCCTTATAGAGGAGAAAAGAGGGTGTTAAAAGTCGCACATAAGGCAGTGGAACGTGAAAGAAAAAAAGAAACAGAAAACATACTGCGTTCCTTCTGCCGAATAAGAAAGGGTCTATCTTGAAGTAAATTCCAAAACAAATTACAAACGTCCCATGCTTTATTCTTACGATGATGGCAAAGATTGCAAAGGTATGTAGCCACGGGGGAAAAGGGGTCTCTGTCTTTCCGAACTATTTCCAGCTCCAAAATGAGGTTCGTCTGGTATATGTTTAATAAACTTATTAAACAGTTAATGCAAATGAAGGACTTTATAATAAAATATGAATTTAAAAAAAAAATCAATCATCATCAATACGGTTTCTATACCTAATTGAATCAACTAAAATTAATCATATGCTTTATATTCTCATTTCCCTAACTGGGTGCACTGTGAACTCACTACTATGTTATTGCATAATAATATCGGAGTTAATATTTTTTCGTTTTTTTTCTCTTTAGTATTTTAACCTACATAAACACAAAGTCAGATAAACAGACTGCTATAAACAGCATTTATTTTCTTATGAATAGCTTATTGATTCATCTTTTACACTCCGGTTTTTAACTTCAGTACTGTCATGATCCGTCTTTTGATAAGGAAACATTGTGAAAATATAATATGCGCATAGTATGTATGTATGTATGTATGGTAAGTTAAAATGCTTTCATGTTGTGAAAGAGGTAATTTGTTCTGCTTTTAATATGTGAAAAGCTTGCCCCCCCTGAATGTAATGTTCTCCGAGAACAACTTGCTGGCTACACCCCTGATTATCCTGTAATAAAAGTTGTGAATTCTATATGCAAATCGAAACCAAATCCACTGGAAATTAGACGCGGGACTCAACGCTCGTTTTACTAATTGTTTTATATGGAAACCTTTCAAAGCGTCTATCATGACAACCAGTTGACACAGAAAGATGTAGTTTTCACGTATTTGTTCGTAATTCTTTTCTCTACTTGGTAAAGTGAGCAGTTAATGTGCTAGTACAATATTTCTAAGTAGCGCCTGTGATATTGTCAAGATTCGCAGTAGCGCGAGAAGACAGCGTGCATAACTGCTTGTCGCGAACTGTCAACACCGCTCAATGCCAATTGGACGCCGTGTGAAGCCAACATAAGGCCATGTCGTTTCTCATCTGAAATCTGCAAAACCTTCTCATATGCCGCATTTTTCAAATTCCTGTTTTTATAATCTTCACTCTTTACCTTCCACAGTTCAGGTAAATTTCGATAAAGGTCAATAAATTCTCGCCAGAATTCTTGATTCCTATTCATTGACGCCATAGCGCAAGAAATAAGCGTCTGTACACTAGGCCTCCTACTCGGAAATAAAGCTCGTGTTTGCACAAACATGCCCACACACGGTCCACGTGTTTGCGCAAACATCATGTTCGTGTAAACAATTTTCGAACGAGTTCGATGTGGAAAATGTTTGCACAAACGTTTGCGCAAACAGTTCATACATCGCCACACACGGTCAAACTGTTTGCACAAACAGCCTTGTTTGCGCAAACCATGGACCGTGTGTGGGCCTCTTTACACTATTATAATGTACTAGCAGCGTTCACCCCGCTTCGCTGCGGTCACCCCGGAACGCAATAAACTTTGTTACTTAGATAATTTTTACTTTTTCGCTTTCAAGTGATATGATAAAAACCATAGAAGATTGCAGTAAATCTTAACATTATATCGCCTGTCATTTATGTTAACCCGCCCCGCTTCGCTGCGGTCATCCCGGAAGTTTTCGCTTTCAAGTGATATGATAAAAACCATAGTAGATTGCAGTAAATGTTAACATTATATCGCCTGTCATTTATGTTAACCCGCCGAGTGACACGGTCATGCGGGTTGCATATAAATACGTTTATTTTTACCTATGATGAACTAACAAAGGATTTGTACGTTATGGACACTTGAATGGTCAATTATCTCAAGACACTGGTAATTAAAAATTAAAGTGATATGATAAAAACCATCTAGGGTCCAAATCCTAATAACCCCCCAAAAATAAAAGAAATTGGTTCAGCCGTATTAGCGTGATGAGGGAACAAAGGATTTGTGCGTTCTCTTTTATATATAAGATATGATTATTAATAATATATCAAACAAATGTGTCACTATGTCATAGATCGTTCTGTAAAGTGTATCGACGTGATAAACATCTTGGCGTTTGAAGGCGGCGCTCCAAGTTCCCTTTAAATGCTGCTAGCATATGAGAGGCCAGCAGTATTGCCACGTTTATTTTGTATACATCCACGTCTATCCTCTGCCACCTGATCACATTGTAGCTCGTCTGCTTAGCCAAGCCATAGCCACACCCCTTTCTCACTCGGCAACATCGCGTCAGAGCTTGCGTTTTATTCGTTTAGCTGAAATGTCAAGATGTTTGTCACAGGCTTTAGTGAGTAATTTGTGCCTACATACAAAGAATGAGATATACATACTCGCTAGACACTTTGCGAACGTTTTTTGTTAGTAATTAAGCGATAACTCTGTTCCAAGAGGCATTAGTCAGTAGGTTTTAGAATACGAATATATTTATACATCTAACCGTAGACACAATAAGCCGTATCCAGAGTCATTTTGACGCGTGTACCATACTAAAGAGTTCGACTAACATAAGGTTCCTGTAGTAGTCAGCCCCTTAGTATGACGTTAATCATACTTCAAAACGACTCTGTATAAGGCGGAATAGATTTACTGTGCATTATATTCAACTGTTCAAAGTGAAAATGCTTTGTCGTTAATTTTACTCGTTTGCCGATAGAGGCGCAGCAACATTTTTAGAATACGCCCCAGACGTTTTCAGAATTGTTGATAGATGTAGCATTTCCCGTTCTGTTGAGTTCAAACACAACAATCAGAAGTTGACATAAATTAAATGTATTATTTCTGAAGCAAATAGAATAATAATTATTCTGTTGGTATAAGCTATGAAATCAACCAATATTATGTTATGGTAGGTCATCCTAGGATGTAGAACAACAGTTCTCAATAAAAATTTGTTACAACTAACTAAGAAATCAAATTAAACCTGAAATGGATGTAGCACAAGAAAAAGGCATTTTTGATTTTTCTTCTTTTTTATTATTTTTGAAGAGACATATGGGTATTTTAAGCCCGCGTCTCTAATAATCTAACTTAATATAAATAAAATAAACAGTTTGATTGTGTGTCTGTGTGCGGCCTGAGGACCAGAGGAGTGGACCTAGAGTTACCAATTTTGGTTACGGGTACGTTGGTCCAGGCCCAAACCAGGACGAAGCGTTTTTTTTTTTCTTTAATTCGCACAAGGTGGGTCTCAGAGGGGTGTTTACCGGAACAGTACAATTACTAGGAAATGAACGATATTAGTGTCAAATTCATAGTTTTCTCGGTCGCTGAGATCAATGGTGACACTTCCATTAGCGATGACTTTCAAATTCAACTACCATTGTATGATTACCGGTGGGGGGGGGGGTTACCGAGACAGGTAAAAATAATCCACAATGACCGATATTAGTGTCAAATCCATAGTTTTCGCGGTCGCTGAGATGAACGGTGATACTCCTACTGGCGTTGACTTGCAAATAAGCCCCATCGGCTGGGGACGTGAGGCTTTTTTTATTATTTCGAACCAGGCGGTCTCAGGGGGCGTTTACAGGGATATGTAAAAGTAGTATAAAATAACCGATATTTGTTTCTTTCGTTGTTCACTTTGTTTGCATAGATATTTTATCTGATCCATGCGAAGAATCCGTATTTCAGCTAGTTCTTAATAATCTTCAATGCTAGAAGCTAACTTATACGTTTCTTTAACTTCAGTTACCCTTTTCAGCTACTAGGCTATGCAAGACATAGACATATAGATTAAGGTAATACCGGAATGTCTTCATTCCTCTGAGCCAGGAATCGAACCCAGAACCACGTGAACATAACGTACGTGCACTAACTACCAGACCTGCAGGTAGAGCAGAAATTCTTAAGAATGGGTTGTATGTATACAATAATCCTAATTATTTCTATATAAAAAACTACACGAATTGACATAAATAAAATGGTACTTCCGGTTCATATGGAAAGTTGAAATTTGGCATGATTGTAGCTTTCTGGGACTAACCCACAGGAAAATTGCCAAAACTGAATAATTTTAAGTCTTAGAGAGTCTAAAGGGGGGATGAATTGAGTTGGTTTTGAGTTTAACGTCCCTTTAAGAAGCGAGGCTATATGATACGTGTACCTACTGATTAACGTGGAATCCGATGCACATGAGCTCCCACCGGGAGTCAAACGCGGATTCGCCAAGCCAAAGGCGCGAACTATAACCGGTTTGCCACGAAAGAACTCTAAAGATTGTATGAAGAAATTCCCCATGGTATATAAATAGACGTTATTTTAGACATAATATCAGGTTTTTGAATATTTGGAATTAGAATATAAACTTGAAATTCGGTATGCTTGTAGGTTCTCGTTAGAGTTACCTGCACAAGTCACCAAAAATAAAAATTTCAAACTTTAGTGGGGATTTTATGGGCAATTGAAAAACCTTTCCCATGTAATTTATATGGAACATCTTCTACATCCCAAAATTTTCAGGTACTTTCTGTAGGGCTACAAAGATTAAATTTGGAACGATTGTAGCCTTCCGGGAGTAACCCACAGAGAAATTGCGAAAAGTGAATATTTTTTTGGATTTTTAGGGGTCTGAAGGGGAAATGAAAAATCTCCCTGTTATTTGCATGGACGTTTTTTTGGAATATAAAATATTATGTTTTAGGTAGTTGAAATAGAAAAACAAATTTGAAATTCGATAGAATTTTGGGTCTGAGGTGCAAGGCCGTAGGCCGATCAAACACGGTGGTCTGGGGGCAAGATCCCGAACTGGTCAAAGGCCAGTATAAATATCTATAAAAGAAGAAGTAAGTGGCTTTTAATCAGCAAAGACAATCTACTAACAAGGCAGGGATCCTCGGTGTAACACGCCGATTTTGATAAGATTGCACAGACATACAGATCATCAAAAAAGAAGCGACACGTATTTTTGTATATCGGCCAACAAGCGTATTGAAAGGGTCAAATGGGGGCATAAAAATGGGGTCAAAATGAGATTTTTTGCAATATAGCGAGAACGAGAAGAGATATCGGGAAAGGTTAAATGTACGAAATACTACCCATAGTTGACGCAAGCTATTGAGGTAGAACTTACCCATGTGAAGAAAGCAGAACATCCGGAAATGGACCAATAACATGTACAACATATTCATAATGTGCTACAGAAATGAGTGAAGAGGGTGGCAAGGAGCAGGAAGAAAATGTAAAATGCGTGTTTTTGCTTTGGGTGCATACGTTATCCATATGCGAAAGAGACGCAAATTTATCTCACTGCACGAAGATTCATCTCTACAAGCATGAAGGATGCAAACGCCGTTCGTATAGGCAGCCACTGAGACAATACTGCACAGTGGGTTGCATATATTGTGCAATGGGAGCAACGGTGAGATACATATTGGAAACGGGAATGTTTGTAGCTAGTAACACACACACACACACAAAATGCATTGCACAGTAGAATGTAATAGCAGGTGGTCCACATGTAAGATAAAGAGCAACAGCAATATCAGTTCTACGCATGAGTATCTACATTATATCATGAAAATACGCGTACATATGTACGTACAACATAAAAGTCAGCAGAGGTGTATGCTGAAAACAAGACGCTCACTCCTGATAAGTAGCACAAAAATGATATTTCAGGAAGAAATCGTCCAAAGAAAAACAGTATGTGCACCACGAACACTTGATGATGGATGGGTTCTGGCACTCTGCTTCTTCGCAGACAAATGACGTCAACTGATGAAAACAAAACTCCACTGGATTTGGAAAATAATCTGGTCGTGATGAAAGATATCCAGAACAAAACCATGCGTATTGGAATAGATGTATGTACCGTGGAGATGAAAGTTGATTATGCACAAGGGATTGAAGTTTCAGTGTATTGTCTCTGCTGTATAGATTGATGTTGAGTTGCTGAAGGCGTACCGCATCAGATACTTTGCGTACGAAGTTCTTCCAAATTCTGAAACCATACACATCCAGAGGTTGTATTAACCCAGTTGTGTGTGTAGGTATCGTCATAATGTTGCACTGCTTGTCCTGTGGCATTATTGTTGCCAAGTCGGATCGATCATAACCCGTCCACGAGTCGACTAACAGTACCGTTTGCTCATTGACTTGTGGAAGGAACACTGATTGGAACCACGTCTTAACGATCTGTTTTGTCACTTTCCCAGATGATGATGCACAAATATATAAGTTTTGTGGGCGGAACATTGTTTGCTGAATCCGTGGCCCAAACGTACCATGAAGTTCTTTCAAGACTATGAGCATGGGCGACAGCAATCTTCCACTGGCAGATACAACAGGCTGTATTGTGTAGCTATGTGTGATGGCAGGTAGAGATTGCATTGTTGCTGTAATATGCTTCTCGCCTCGCAAAGCCAGAGAGCGTCCAGAGTGAAATTCTAAAGCAAAGCCACTCTGATCTGTGTTATATACGTTATCCTCGCCATGAGCAGTAATGAGTGATTGTACATTTTGGACGAAGGTTTTAGCGCTTTCGTGCACTTGTGTGGCCTTCGCTGTAATGCTATGTGTTACAAATTTTGTAACTTTGCGTGAGACGATACCGTGACGTGTTTTAAAGCGCCATAACCATTTCTTCGAAGCTTTGAAATTAGCAACGGCTGTTGTTTGGTTTGCTTCTAACGCCCAACGTTGCAAGTCTGTGTCATGGACAATTAAATGCAGCTGTTTTGCTGTCGCAAATTTTTCATACACAGTTCGGTCTATTACGTTTAGCTTTTCACGTTTGGTTCCACCTTCTGTGATCTGTTTCTCCCATCTATATAGATCTGTTCTGCATTTGACACGCTTGAAGTGTTTCTGTACAGATTTCCAGGACATCTTTCTCTTCTTCCCTCGTTTCCAAAACGATACTGCCTTCCGCTTGTATCCCATGTCCACAATATATCTGCTCTTGACTCCAGTTGTATGTACGTTGGAGGTCGTTGGGCCATCCCACTCATCCATCTCATCTTCACTTGCCATACTTGGGATGTCTGATCTATTGCTGCATAATAGGTCTTCTTCAATCTCAACATACATGTGCCCATTCGTCTTGAAACTTTCTAGGATGTTAAAAATATAGTCCTTGAGCTCCATTTCCGTTACCGTTCGTGGTGTCCGGACATATTGTGTTGCCTAATATGCCTCCACTAGCATATCCACCACATTCAGGGGATTCACATAGACCATCTTGCGACCACAAACGTCACAAGCCCACTTACACCTCACCTGAATTTCGTTACACACGCACAAATACGCACAAGCACACACCACCAGTTAAACAACAATCAAATACCACTCCAGCTACCACACTGTCCAATGTTCACCACTAGGTCTCACAAGCAGTTAAACGTCGCCTTGCTTGTCTTGTTGAGAATAGTACCTGTGAAAGACACAAATGCACCTACACTTTCCTGGCTCTACACCTCGCGTTTGGCAACTTTGTATACTCAAACCAGCTCGTATTGCATACGCCGCGTCCAATACTCTCACTGTTAAAACTGATTTTGTGTACAACGTCAACTTGCTCTTTCTTTCCTTACAGTACCTGCACCTGTCATAATGTGCTACGTCATCTAACCTCGTATTCCTTCATCTATTAGTCGTTTCTACCACTCAACTTGAGGTTTTGCTCTTATATGCAACCCGCTGTGCAGTACTGTCTTGCTGGCTGCCTATACGAACGGCGTTTGCATCCTTCATGCTTGTAGAGATGAATCTTCGTGCAGTGAGATAAATTTGCGTCTCTTTCGCATATGGATAACGTATGCACCCAAAGCAAAAACACGTATTTTACATTTTCGTGTTTTCTTTCTTCCTGCTCCTTGCCACCCTCTTCACTCATTTCTGTAGCACATTATGAATATGTTGTACATGTTATTGGTCCATTTCCGGATGTTCTGCTTTCTTCACATGGGTAAGTTCTACCTCAATGGCTTGCGTCAACTATGGGTAGTATTTCGTACATTTAACCTTTTCCGATATCTC
This sequence comes from Thermobia domestica, assembly GCF_964235325.1. NCBI lineage: Eukaryota > Metazoa > Arthropoda > Insecta > Zygentoma > Lepismatidae > Thermobia > Thermobia domestica. Next base: position 82,536,774 of record NC_137459.1, read on the forward strand.
TTCTCGTTCTCGCTATATCGCATAAAATCTCATTTTGACCCCATTTTTATGTCCCTATTTGACCCTTTCAATACGCTTGTTGGCCGATATAAAAAAAATACGTGTCGCTTCTTTTTTGATGATCTGTATGTCTGTGCAATCTTATCAAAATCGGCGTGTTACACCGAGGTACCCTGCCTTGTAAGTACAAACGTGAAATTTGAACAAAATACTACTTTTGTCAAGAGATCAAAGAATAAGGTAGTAGTTTTAGAAAGATAAATATCTATAGCTGAAGTACCCATTCTTTCCATGAGTCAGATAAAATATCTATGTAAACAAACTGAACAACAAAAGACAAACAAAATGGGTCATTTTCTACTATTTTACATATCCCGGTAAACGCCCCCTGAGATCCCCTGGTTCGAATTTCGAAAAAAAAACGCCTTTGGCCCACAGCGATGGGAGATGTATTTGGAAGTCAACGAATGTAGGTGTATGACCATTCCTCTCAGCGACCGCGGAAACTATGCGTTTGACACTGATATCGGTCATTTTGGATTATTTTTGCTGTCTCGGTAACACCCCGGTGACTCCAGACCGCAGCTAAATGGGGTGAATTTGGAAGGTAATGCGATCGGAGTTGAGTTGATTTGATTTTGAGTTTATCGTCCCGGTCAGCAGCGAGGCTATATGAGACTTGGACCTACTGATTAACGTGGAATCCGAACCACATGATCTCCCGCTTTGGGTCGAACCCGGGTCTCGCTAGGAATGCGCTCGAGTCGAGACATGTCTCGAATCTCGACTCGACTCGACTCGAATTCGAGTCGAGATTCGAGTCGAGACACACTTTGTAAAATTCGAGACGAGTCGAGACAAACGTATTTCTCTTAAAAATCTCGACTCGACTCGAATGTCTCGAAAATCTTTCTATAATTTTTAATATTATTTTGAAGAAAGTATTCACTCAGAAACAGCCTTGAAACCAATTCCAGCTTTTATTTCTTTAGAAAGGTACAGAACGCATAAAATTAATAGTTAATCTTTAAAGATCAAGATTTAATTTTCAGCTCAATTCAGTTAATTAGAACTAATAGTTAATGTCGTTGTATTTGGTTGTACTGTAAATATAATGATAATAATAATAATAATTGATTATCTAGTTTGTATAAAACTATTATCCGTAGTATAAATCTAGTTTGTATAAAACTATTGCGATAGAGTGAACTTCATAAATTCTCTGAGCAGTTGGTAGTCTATAGTAATTTAGCATAGTTATAATTATTGTGTTTTCGTTCCCATGAACGCAATAGGGTTACGTAACTTCTGGATTATTCGCTTGCCCAACTATTCTCAGGCTTTAATATGTTACAGCATATCACGAGCTACGGATAATATATAATGTAACATTTGTTGTACATCACATATTATGATACGAGACTATTTTACATAGTATATCTTATCTAATATAAATAAAATAAAGAGTTTGTTTGTGTGTTTGTCTGTCTGTCTGTGCGACCTGGGGACCAGAGGAGTGGACCGAGAGTTCCCAAAATTTGGTCACGGGTACCTTAGTCCAGGCCCCAGATCAAGACGAAGCGTTTTTTTTAAATTTCGAACCAGGGGGTCTCGGGGGGGGACGTTTACTAGGACCGACCTGGGGACCAGACAAGTTGACCGAGAGTTACCAAATTTTGGTCACGGATACCTTGGTCCAGGTCCCAGTCTAAGGCGAAGCGTTTTTGTCAAAGTTGGAACCAGGGGGTCTCAGGGGGGCGTTTAGCGAGACATGTAGTAAAAGTAATCCAAATTGATCGACATTAGTGTCAAATCCATAGTTTTCACGGTCGCTGAGATCAATGGTGACACTTCCATCAGCGATCACTTGCAAATTCAGCTACTACTGTATGCGGGCCGGGTGTCAGCGGGTGAGGAATACCGAGACATGTATAAATAGCCCATATTGATTGATACTAGTGTCAAATCCTTAGTTTTCGCGGTCACTAAAATGAATGGTGATACTTCCACAAGTGTTGACTTCCAAATACAGCCCCCATGCGAAGAATGGGTATATTAAGCTAGTATTACAATAAATGGACTGCTTGGATGCCAAGAACTAGTACAGATAAGTACCATCCACTTCTATGAATAGGTATTTTTTAAAAGGATTTTTGTAAACACTAAGTTATAAAACAATGAACTACATACGATAGTTATGGTTTTGGTTCCCAACATAAAAGAAATATGGATTGTTCATGAGATATTGAACTTCAACTTTCACTCCTGGAAAATTTCAATTTTGGAGTTAGGCCCCTTGGCATCAAAGCAGTTCACTGTAAGATAAATACATTCCGCACATTAGTAACATAGTTGTTCAGGGGCCTTCGATTTCCATCCTCTCAAATGAAAGCTGAATGATTGCTTGATACATGCTGACTATATAGGAGAAATAGCGTATTAAGTTTTCGAGCTTTGGTGCGTATCCGTATTTACACTCTGATATAACTTTAAGTTCACACTCAAATCGAGCTAGGGCCGCGGTGGCTCAGTGGTAGAGCGTTCACCTCTGGTGCTTGGGGTCCCGGGTTCAAACCCTGCTCCCGCCAAGTGAACTTTGTGGTGGACAAACACCGTGTGCGTGGGTTTTCTCGGGGTTCTCCCGTTTCCTCCCACTTTCTTCATTCCACCATTTCATTCCTCTCTCATCATCACCGTCTCCTTTAGCCTAACCGGCATAACCGTGGGACGTAAAACTCAAAGATTTCATTTCATTTCATTTTCAAATCGAGCTAATTGTTTAATGCATTTCGAAAGCTTTTGTTTTTATGCAGCTCATTACGGAAAATCTATTTCATAATCGTAACATTTATGTACTAAGAAACTATGAACGTAAAGTGGACTCGACCTAGCCCCGTGGCCGCTGTGACTCAGTGGCACAGCTCTCACCCTTGGTGTGTGATGACTCTGATTCTGTGTGTGTGTGTGTGAACTCCGCGGCTAGTGTATGCGTACAGAGTCGGAAGCGGTATGTATTGTTTATACTACTTACAACGTTACCCCCCACATAAAATATAAATTCACCCTTTCTCCCTTCTCTTTTTCGAATACAATGAACCGACTCTTTTGTTGAAGAACGATGCTAAAAGAAAATTGAAACATCTGTGTCTAAACTTTCTTTGAAGCGCAGTCTTTTGTATTTGTAAGGTTTTGCGAGTGTTTTCGAGATAGCCAAATTTTTACCATGGACTCCTGCTGCGAACTGACCGTGAGTAAACACCCGATCTCGCTGTGCTCAATTTCTCTCGCACATGTGAAATGGGTTTGTTGTTTCCAAAACAAATAGGAAGTTACCTTGTGCTTTTGCATTTCTGCACGCACACAGGTACCATTGTTGTTTTAATGATCAGAAGAAATATCAAAACCATCCGATATATATGATACAAAACAACTAACAGAGGGAGGCAAAGATAAAAGTAGGCCTATACCAAGTTTTCCGCGTGGTACCATTATGGAGAATAAATATTTGATAAAGTCGCGTAGATACGCTTAAACCTATTCCATCTGTCCTTATAACTTTTCTGGTCTCATCAATTTCTCAGGAGAATACGTACAACATATGTCCAAATTCCATATATACTCTTTCTAAACTAATAAGTAAACTCATTAAGAACACCAACTGATATCAATAAACAGAAAAGAAAACAATACTTTATACTTCTATCATTTGGTACACATCTCTATAAAGCACAGCTTGTTTCTTTTTGAAATAGCTCCTTCGTGTCACAGCTGTGGTTAGTTTTGTTTTGTGTTAGGATGAAAGAGAGAAATGCAACATTTGCTTCGAGGTGAAGTTATATATATTATTAAGATGAGCGGTGATAAGCGAGGTTTAACAAAGAGTGCCTTTCGGATGCACAATTTAACAGGTAGTTGCAGTCCGTGTTGAGAATCGAACCAAAGCTATGTAAGACATGTTAATATTGAGCTCTTTTGTGGTAAAAGTGAACTTCAGAAACACACAAAAGACTTGAAACATCAAGCTAATGTAAAGCAATTGAAAAATAGCCTACCTATCGCTGCATCTTTTCTGTGCTAGAAACATGCAGTGTGTAGCAACAAGAATCGTGTTAAGGACTTTTTTTTCGAACATAACATTCCCTTCCACACCATAAAAGACAATATAATGTTTGTTAAAAGAAAGTGCACATAATATTTTTAAATTTTGTTTGTGATCCTATCATGCATAATTATAAATAATGCCTTTCATACTACGTGAATGAGTTCAACTATACGTCATGGCCGCTCTAAAGCGGAGCCGCGGTGGCTCAGTGATAGATCGTTCACCTCTGGTGCTTGGGGACCCTGGTTGCGAAATTGCGCTTGTATAATGGAATGCAATTCCTTCTACTGACATAAACCTTCACAATACTTAGCTGGACAAAGTATCTTTAAAAAGAAAATGTCACTCTTTATGTTTCAGTTCCTGGTTCGACTGAAGGATGGAACAAATTGCAATGAGAGTTTTTGGATCCTACTTTGTGTAGTTGATTCATCATAAACTTGGTATTTGATACGGATATGAACTATTACACTTATTTGGTGTTTATTTCTAAATAATAAGTCCTAATACAATTTCATAAAGTTGTAATTCTTCTTTAGTTTGTATCACTTTACACAATGACAAATCCAAAAGGTGTGTTGTATCGGTGCAGTACCAGTTTTTCACGTTTTTTAAAATGTTCCAAAACCCAAAGAATAATCTTTAATTTCTGATATTTTAGTCGTCACAAATTACAATTTTATAATGTAGTCAATGTTTATAATTACTGGGCAGTTGGGCGTTTAAACTAATGACATCATAATAAAGTCAAAACCCTAATTTTGAGTTGAATTGATTCTGATTTTAACGTCCCGTTCAGCAGCGAGGCTATGTGAGACGTGGACCTACTGATTAACGTGGAATCCGAACCTCATGAACTCCCACCGGGAATCAAGCCCAGGTTCCCCACGCCAAAGGCAAGTACGCTAACTGTTAGCCACGAAGGAGCTCCACCATAATTTTAGTGGGCGATAAGAAATATCTCGCCAGTGCTTTTACAATAAATAAAATTTTATAAGTATTAAAGAATAGTGGTAAGAGATTTTATAATAGCTCTTTTATTTATGAGATATGAGTATTTTGAAAAAAAAAACAACTAAAGAATAGGTCGGCGGAACCACAAAAGACTCGTAAAATAAACTTTCTTATAAATGCATACGCACCTTACTCACCTTTTATAATTGCTATGCTTACGTTCTGAATAAAAACAGAAATTCTCTTTTAGTGATACTTTACACAAGATCATGAAGTGGGTTCAAATTTAGTTAAAGGCAAAATACAATACAATAATCCACAAATATTGCCTCAAGTGAGTTTAAAGATTTCTAAACACTAGTGCGAAACCGGGCTCTGCCGTTGCGATCGATTTACAGGTCTTGAGACGAAACTAAGAAGGGTCTTACGCACACAGTAAGTAAAAACAATTAATATGCCGGTAACTTTCCCCCAAATGGGTGTATCTTAAAACTAATCTCACCATTATTTTTCTAATTAAATTCTAGCCCGAAATTATGTATCATATTACCCTATTCCCATTTTGAAAACTTGACCTTAATTCAAAATGGCGGATTTCAAGATGGCTGCCATCAAGGTCATATCTACCATACGACTTCCCCCCAGGACTTATATGTATCCACATGTTTTTTCTTCACTTTTCTTCATTAACGTTCCGTTTACAAAGGGTAGTAAGGGACTTCTGTGGTAATCTCTAATAACCACATCACAACTCTTAAAAGTTATTTAAAAAAATAGAAAACATGCACCATGGCAAAAATTTGTCATCACAAGTAATGATGCATACATGCCTTCTATCAGCAAAAAAAGTTTCATTGAAATTGGAACCGGACAATTGAATGATGTCCCTTGTGGTATGTGATTGAACGTGACGTCAGAACACATCGACCCCCTTCCCGGAATTTACGGGAATTAGGTGACTGAGTGAGCACATGTGGTGCCAGCTCTCTCCAGCGACCTATCAAGGATCATTGCGTGTATGCCAAGACGTGTCGCCGTTTTTATCCATGCCAAAAGTCGACATACTGACAATTAGGTAGGTAGTCATGATGGTCTGGCTGATGTGTGCGTATATTTTAACTCGTACATTTTGTCTCGACTCGAATTTCGAGACGTCTCGACTCGAATTCGAGTCGAGTCGAGACAGAGACTGTCGAGTCGAGACACGAGTAGAGACAGAAACATATTTTCGAGTCGAGACACGAGTCGAGACAACATTTTCTCGAGACGAGTCGAGACAGGCTTAAATCTCGACTCGACTCGACTGGAATGCATCCCTAGGTCTCGCACGCCAAAGGCGCGTACGCTAACTGCTTAGCCAAGAAGGAGCTCTTAATGCAATCGGAGTTTCACTATTCATCTCAGCGACCGCCAAAACTATGGATTCGACACTAATATCGGCCATTTTCAACTACTTTTACATGTCCCGGTAAACGCCCTCTTGAGACCCCTCTGGTTCAAATTTTGAAAAAAGTTATTCGTCTTGGTCCGGGCCTGGGCCAAGGTGCCCGTTACCAAAATTTGGTAACTCTCGGTTCAATCGCCTGGTCCCCAGGCCGCACACAGTCACACAGACAGATATGCAAACGAACTCTTTATTTTACTTATATTCGATTAGATAAGGGGGTAAATGGGGGTTCATGACTTTTCCCCAAGAATAGTGTATCTCATATTGTAAATAGGAAGGTGAAACTTGGCATAAAAACTCACCATTTAAAATATAAAACTTGTCCCTTTCCCCTTAGAAGCGTTCTTGAAAATTCCGCACCTAAGGGGAAAAAGAGCAATTTCTATAGTAGACCTATTTAAATTTTACCATTATTTGTTTTCAAAATTCCAACTGCAAGGATTCAAATAAATTGGAGATAAAAAATTCGCCATTTGAACTCTCAACTAAAAATAATGGAATATATATTTCAGAATCGGCAATGCAACTAGCTAGTTGTCGCCCGTGGCAAGAACTCACCTTAGCGCCCCCGGCCCTGACCAACCAAACCAAAACACTCCCCTACTTCACTTCACACTGTAATTCTCCTATTCTATTTTTCTTCAAATGGTAAAGCATAGTTTGATTTCAAAATTGAAATACACAACTTAGTTTTTATTACAAGATAAAACTTCAAACTAATCTATATTTCATTGCCAAATAATCTGAGAGTAGCATGCTTGACGTATTCTTATAGTCTTCTCATCATAATTGAAACTCACAATGTTTTTGGAATTGTATCGGTATGTGCATATGTGTAGAATGAATCAACAGTCTGTTGCTTTAGAATAAAATATTTAATTATAATAAACAGTCAAGTTGTTGTCTCGAATATTATACTCGGATATTTAACAAATCTCTTAAGTGAAATAAAAACACAAAAGACTGGAATCAAAATTTAACTTTCCGGGCTCTTTTGGCTGCAAAGGTTTTTACAATGTCCTCAAACGATAGCTTTGAAGATAACTTATGCTCTATGGCAGTGTTTCTCAAAGTGTGGGTGTCGACCAATTGGTGGGTCGTGGGCCGTTTTTTGGTGGGTCACGAGAAGTTTTTCCTTTTTTTATGAAAATTTTATTTTGATACAAAAACACATATTGTGAAGTACTATTCAGAAAATGAAAATTGGAAGCGTTTGTTAATGAGGTAAAATCTAAGTGGTTACTCAGAGCCCTGCCCTGTTGTACAGTCAGTAGAGGTGCTGGATTAGGATGGAAAGAGAATGGGAGGGTCAAATTCTGTCATGGGGTAATGCATTGCGTCGGGAGTAGCATAGCTCGATTATACCTTTCTATGGAAACACTTTAACTCTTTAATCCTCTTTGTGCATGCGTACAATTTCATATAGAGTTATTGTGAAAGAAATTTTCATTACACTTGCTCAATCGTCACCGACTGATATTCTCATACCTACAGAGCACTATTACAACTTAGTTTGAAAGTGGGATATTTACGATAAACATAAAAGAAACCAACTAAATTTTGATTTATTAAAATTTAAGTATCGAGCTTTACTTTGTAACATTGTGGTCGCTCGGGGTGTCCACAACTTCCCCAAATAAATTTCACGTTAATCACTCATACGGGCTGTTATTGAACGAACTTAAATAAATACAGCTGTCTGTTCATACCTCTTCCTAGCTTAGTGGGTCACAAAATAGTTTTTATTATTTAATGTGGGCTGCAATAACAACAAATTTGAGAACCACTGCTCTATGAATATAATCATATGGTTGGTGAGTCGTTGTTGTTCTGTTAAGTTTCTGGGGTATTCTTTTATGATGTTTAGTTTCTTAATACTCCTTTCCTTGCCTTACAGTTAAAATAAATATTTACCCAGTTTTGCGCCCCCAAATCCGGCGAACGGGGCACAAGCCCCGTTTGCCCCCCTTAGTTACGTCACTGCTCAGAACGTAAGTTCATTAACAGATAATTTAATTGAGGAATTTCTAATGCATAAAATGAATTGAATTATTAAAAATCGAAAAATTTTGATACTGTGACATTTTTTAAAATCTGTTTTTGAGATATCTTCAGTGACATTGAGACTTTGTGAACAACCAAATATTAATATAACAGAATGTGATTTCTAACTTAACTAACATGTTAAAATTTTAATGTCCTGAATTACAAGAGTAAAACAAAGATTTTGCCGCCTTCTCGAAACAACATTTTTAAAGATCCTCTAGTTTACATACATAAATATAGAAAAATAGATTTACGTTATATTCCAGTGATCAAAATGAAAATACTTTCGCACTAGTTTTGCCGATAGGAGTGCGCCAACACTTTAGAATATATTCCAGACCTTTCCAGAATTGTTTGTAGATGTCGCTTTTTTTCATGTTTATGAAATCAAACAAAATAATCAATAATTAACCTAAACTAAATGTATTATCTCTGAAGCAATTAGAATAATAATTATTCTGTTGGTATAAGCTATGAGTTAACCAGTATTAAATTATGGTAGTTCTCGTAAGGATCTAGAGCAATCGTTCTCAATAGAAATATATCATGACCAACTTAGAAATGAACTTGAACATCAAACGGATGTTACCAGAAGAAGAAGCAGCTTTTTCCTTTTCTCTTTCTATTTTTGTTTATTTTTGCAGAGACATATGGGTAACTTAAGCCCGCGTCTTTAATAATTGTTACTAATCTTTTATGGTAGTGGTTTTCAACCTAATTTCTACCACGACCCCATTTCATCACATCTTCTTGCTAGCGAACCCGTGGGATTTTTAATATACCTACTTGCTGAACCTGCCCTCTCTACCAGCGCATCATTCATAGATGAGCACGAATCTCCTCGTCATTCCTCACAACATCTATGCATGTCTCTTTACAGACACAAGTTAAAAACTCTTCATAAAAATCGTCAAGCGATAGCACAAAGGGGAGATTTCTCGATTTTTTTTTCAATATCTCGCACCGTTTGCAAGATTTGAGCCTACTTCCGTTTGGAGTTTCTAATTCATGTATGATCAGTATTTTTTCTTCTTACATGCAGTATGAAATAAGCAAATACATTACATACACAATTAATTATATGTCAGTGATATGGTATTTATTGGGCAAACCACTCCGAACAATAAAGATTGATCTTAGGCTGGAGAAATGGTTATCGTTCATTTCTAATTATCATTTGGCCATGGAACAAACGTCTGAGAGATATAATACAACCCTTGTATACAACTATGTGGTGTTGGAATGTAGAACTCATAGGATAGGACGCTTTACTTTTTTTAAAAAATCAACATTTCCAATGTACCTCTAAAAATGCAATAAAGAAATAACAGCCACATTAAAAAAAATATATTCAATTAGAACTGGACAATCTTGACAAAATTTGGAATCGACGACACGTTTCTAGCACTTGAGGTTCTCGAGATCCAGTCAGTGATGCTACTTGGAGGGAAATTTCCCGCTGCGTAGGGAGATTTAACAAAATTTTCTCACCCGGTGTGTCACGCAGCCCATAGGGTGTATCACGAAACTTTAGAATTTGAAAATCACGAAACATTTTAATAATTCATTAAAAATAAATTTGAGACAGACTGTACTGTACCACTCAATGTCTCTATACTCAGTTCAACATAGCCATTACTTATATTTATAGGCTTACATTATTTAATTTAAATTACCAGTATTAATAATTAAAAAGATAATCAAGTGCATCACAATGCCACGGACGTTCAGTTGAAAAAGGTTGGGAACCACAGACTTAGAATATGCATTTTAATAATAATAATAAAAAAGAACAGTCCGAGGTTGTTGACAAGACTATATCGAAATATTTATTTCAAACATTTCAGCCGTTTTTCCGTGATTAGATCAGACAGAAGATAACTTTCTCTTTTATACAGTATACCAACGTATTAATCCGCGGACAATATTATTCATCTCCTCCTGTCCCTTCCTTCCATTTCTCTTCGTCTTCCATATTGAATGCAATTGAATAGCACAAACACAATTTCGAAGTGTCACGCTCGATAGTTCCCCTTAGAATATGCAATTCCAAAATCTTATCCTATTTACAGTCTAGGGTGCTAGGATATTATTTACACAAAATTACAAGGTTCTACTAGTTATAGTTTCATAGATCTATCGAACGAATATATATATATAAATATAAACCCTACCCCTTTCGGATATGCAATTCGGAAAACCTCCTCTTATTTGCAGACTAGGGTACAAAGAGAACATTTATACCTTATAATTTCGGAGATCTAACGAATGAAAAAAAATAGCTCCCCATCCCATCTAAGGATATACAATTCCCGAAACTCTGTGTTATTTACAGCCTAGGGTGCAAGGAAAGCATTTATTCAAAATTTCAAGGTTCTGTGACTTATAGGTTCGGAGATTTCGAGAACAGCAAAAACCATTGAAACCCCTCCCCCCAAACCACCTTCGGATATGCACCCCCTTTAATTTTCAACACTGTGCATCTAATAGTTTCGGAACTCTGTCGAACGGCAGAAAATAAATAAATAAATAAATAAATAAATAAATAAAAATAAAACTCCATCTCCCTTTACAATTAGAATACCCAATCCCCAAAATCTCGTCCTATTTGCAGCCTAGAGAGCAAACTGAATATTCATACAGCATTTGAATGTTCTACGCAGTGGCGTATTTAGGGGGCTTCCGGGCTTAAGCCCCCCGAAATCTTACTTACTATAGTAAAGTATATGAAATATCTTGCAGAATTTTCACATTTTCAGGCAAACCCCCCCGAAACAAAATCGTAAATACGCCACTGGTTCTACACTTTATAGTTTTGGAGATTTTATGAACATACACAACAATATATAAGCCCACAAACCCCCTTAGGATACGCAATTCCCAAAACTTTGCCATATACCCATATTCGTGAACTAGGCTGCAGGGAAAATATTCAAATTTCTACACCGTATAGTTTCGGATATCTCACAAACACATACGGCCCTGTCATGTTTGTCCCCTAAAAACCTAACGTACCCTGTCATGTTTGTCCCCTTTAGGAAATCACAATCAAAGAAATTGATTTTATAATTTGTACTCTGTTCCGGTATAATTTACGTATTTCCACCTTTTATAATCATTTTCCCTAAATCGTGACATGAAGTAGTTCTAACAATTTTGATCTTAAAAGATTACTAGACATTTCTTGTTCATATATTTCTTTCCAACCAAATTGTCTAATTGCACTGTATGCGTATTAGAAGAACCTGGTTTCAATTCACGGTAGAACAAGTTCTCCTTAGTGAGATCTTACTTAAGTTCTGTTGACAGTAAACTTCTTGAATGGAGACCAGAGTCGCTTCCTTCCCAAAACCTCTGTTTTATGTTTAGTAAAGAAAATAGTTGCCGACTAGTATGATCAATAGGCTTAGCTCACTAGACAAACATCATAAAACGTATCAGCTTTAAGCTTCAATTTTGTGCATGAAACGCAGCTCCCTCGTGGACAAGCGGTCGGCGTACGCCCCTGTGGCGTGGACGATCCGGATTTGATTCCCGGCGGGAGCTCATGTGTTTCTGAGCCTACGTTAGGTATATGTCTCACATAGCCAGGCTTCTCAAAGGGACGCTAAACTCAAAATCAAATCAAATCAACACGGATGATCAAATAAGGAGGAAACGTGAGAGCCCTGAGAAAACCCACGCATAGGTATTTGTTCATCAGAAAGTCCACTTGGTGGGCGCTGGAATAGAACCAGGGACTCCATACAGTAGAGATTAGCACTTTACCACTGAGCCACGGCACCCCCGTTCCGAAAGATGTTTGTAACACTGTAGCGTCTTTAGTTTGTAACACTGAGAAATAAATGTATAAGTTTTCGTCTGACATGTACACTGAGAAAAAAATGTAGGTGGCATACTTAAAAAGATAGGTTACATGCGTAATTCCTGTAGTTTTTGGACTTAACGTACAGCAGACGTATAACTGAAAACGCATGTTTTATAATACTTTCTGTAGAAGTGCTCTTCTATACGTACTTTCCGTATGAAACAATGTAGGCGGTCAGGATCTCAGATACAAATGGACGTATGTAACATATAGCTGACGAAGGTAACATAAGTATATGCATGTGATATACGGAAAACTGTTAGATGTCAGACATCCTGCAACGACATGATGTAACATCTAAGGGAAGTGCCTATGTAGCATACAGATAATGTATAATCTGTACTGATTTCTATAGTAAGCAAGAGGATATCGTATATTTGTACATTATACGGCTGTCCGGAGAACGGATTTTTCTTTGTGTAGATTTTAAATACGGTATCATCTGACAGTTAGTGTTGTAAAAAACGGTTTTTTTCTGTGAAGTTTTTTTTTCAATAAAAACCATCGTTCTTTTTCATGTTTTTTTCAAATGTCTGTTTTTTTTCTGGCAACTATTATTTATTGATTTACGTCACAGATTATTGAAATAATCAACAGAACTTGAGTCGAAGCCGTCGTAACTTACAAATCTTTTGTTTCTTTGCACCTATATACTAACAAAATTGTGTGATTATTCCTTTCGGCCCCAGGTCATTTTTGGCGTTTTCCTACATTTCCAGTTAGTGACTTGTTGCTCAAAAACCATTCATTTGATTGATATGGTTAAGGCCTTGTTTTTTTAGAAAATGGATGTGGCTATCTTTTGGTGTAAGTTGCATTGCAGTGTTGCCAATGGGCGGGAATTATGCCAAATTATTGAGGGAAATGAAGGGGTGAAAATTTACAAAAAATTCCCTAACCGAATTTCAAAATTTTTTGTATCTAGTACCACTGCTGCTATATGGGTTCAAGTCGCCTAAAAAATCTTTGGTGTGTTGACAAGGTTCAGTGAAATCCTGAAGTCGCTTACTTCCATCCAAAGAGGGAAAGAAAAAATTCTGTCATACACATGAAATTTTGACACTTTTTACGCCTCACAAGCAAAAATCAAATATGCCGGGGCTACAGCTTCTCTAATTATCCTATTGAAACTTTTTATGGTGCGTTCTGTAGGGCAAAGAGGAAGCTTTCAGGTAGTGGTACGTTTGTTCCGATATAGCCAGCAAGAGGGAAATAATAGAGACAAGACAGATAATTTTTCCAAAATTTCCCCCTAAAATCTGGAATTAAAATTTTCTGTAGCTGGTAACACTGCTACCAGACAGACGCAAACTATCTTAAATTAAACATTGGTACACGATGATATTTAAGGAACAAAACTTCTAATTACCAAAAATATATTACTGTAAACAGAAAAGTAGGGAAAAATTAGAAAAATCAAGGGTTAGAACCTAAATACGAATATTTCGTGCGTTCCCTAATTACCCCATTGTAACGATCTGTACTTGCGTTTGTTAAGTAAGGACAAATGTTCGATTGGCGTAAGTTGACTTGCACTCAGACGTATAGGTACGGATTTATAAACAAAAATTTCTATTTTTTCCCCAAATTTAGGAAAATTTTAATTTCCCTAATTGGCAACACTGCGCGCAGGCCCGTCCAATTGATGTCAAGAGTTAGGTATCCATCCAAGATATCTACCTGGCAAGTATAAGGAGGTCTTTCTACAACGAAGGAAGCTACAGGGAAAAAAGAAGTAAAGGAAATTCGAAATTAGAAAATTCTCGGATTTTTTACTGGGGTGAAATTTGAGAAGGAAATTCGACACCAGAAGAAAAAAATAATATGATAAACTATAGTCCAACCATATTTTGCAAGAATAATATCCCGATATCTTAATTAGTGTCCACACAGGAGCTGATTAAACAAATGACACCCGTGTGTGCCACTTTGGCTACCTGGGCCACCGAGTATACATTTGATTACATATTTTGACTACTAACTCGTGTTGTTGTTGTAGTTATAGTCTCGACTAATAATAATATAGTTGTTGTAAACAATAACTTTATAAGGAAAATTTTCTCTCCTTTTTACATCTTAGTTCCAACACTGTTGGTGAGAACTGCAGGGTGTTTCAAAATGAATTTTGGGGTTTTAAGTCTTCGTAGTACTTATTGCATTTTACGTACAATTATAAGAAATGCATCAAGTAAAAGAGCACCTCAAACAGTCTTTGCTACAAGTGTTCAATGTGAGATTCATTTGTCACACGGCACACATCTAGTCGATAGGCGAGAAAGGCCCATTAACTTTCCGCCATATGGCACAAAACACATTCAATTTAGGGGAGTCTCCTTTCAAGTGTACCATCTGCTGAGGATTTGCTGACGGCCAGATACAAACATTATGAGTGTTCACATTAGCTCTTAGGTGAAATGTCGATTTATCACTGAAGACGACACGATCCAGAAAATCTTCATTGTTATGCAGCAATATTTCACTTGCGAAATTGGCACGTAGACCGTAGTCTGTAGGCTTTAGACCTGTAGCAACTGCAAACGATAAGGACGTAGTTGCAAGCGTCTCCTTAGTATTCTTCACACAGACCGTTGCACTGTACAGATTCAGTCTTTATTAAAACACAAAAAAACTTTCTGCTCTCTAGTCTACATCTTTGCTGGTTGCTCTTTCTAACGGCAGACAGAAGAAACAATGCATGTACATGCGTGCGTACAAAACTGTTTGAGTTGCTCTTTCATTTAATATAATATTTATAATTGTAAGTTAATTGTAATAGATACTACAAAGTTTCAAAACCCAAATATTAATTTTGAAACACCCTGCATTACTTCAAATAGTGTCATCCTATATTCATGTCTTTTATATACATGTCATCAGGGCTGGTCCTAGTCAATTTGTCGCCCCATGCAATAGCATAATTTGCCGTCTCCCCCTTTCTCCAGAAAGAACAAATCTTAAGTCATGATTTTAAGTATGCTACTCCAACATGAACAACAAAGGTGAGGGTAAATGCAGTTGCACTCAGAAAGGCTTAAATACTTACTAAAAATGCAATCCCGTTGTGTCTTTTAAAAAAATATATATATATTAATCTATTACGTTAGTGAAAGATAAAGCAAACACACTTGCAGAGGAAAAATGGTAATCCTTTTTATAGAATTCACTATCGAGCTTCAATCTCAATGTATCAGTTTGCAATTCCAGTGCAACTAGCTCTTTTATCTATATTTCTTGATTTCCCTTCAATATATGTTAACATTTTTTTAAAAAAAATGTTTCTGTCTTCAATGATAAGGAAATTATTTCTGACGAAAACAAGACTAGTTGTCATATCAAAACTGTGATAACTTACTAAATGGAACATATATTCACTAATATTCGAGAATTAAATTCTTGCATTTGGCAACAATCAAGCAATTTGTGCTCGGATTTATTCGACCATTTGCTTTAGCATTGTCCGTGTGGCCTTAAACTAATGCAACCTAAACATAATTTATGAATGTAGTATTCAAATAGAAGGTCAGCTTAGTAAATGTAACTATCATCATCATGAAGTCTGTTTCCAACAAAAAATATTTAATTTAGATAATATACTTATGAAAGATTTTGCCGGACCATCCAAATTTGCCGCTGCACGCAAATGCACGTGTTGCATGTATGGTAGAGCCGGCTCTGCATATCATATATATCTAGTCGACAAATTATTTATATATGACATTTAGAAAAATACTATTAGGCAAATTAGTATTAGTTTTTACCTTTAGACAAGTTATTTGAATTTTATACTGTTCGTGACATTATTTTCGTACTTATTAAAGGTCTGCTTTCACGAAAAAACAAAATTTCATTTCTACTTTTATTTCTTAGTTGATATTGATGAAAACTGCTGAAACCCGAATTGTTAATAGGTATGGCATTCATGTAAATTGTAAAATATTTGTAGCGTAACAGTATCTAGCGTTTAATTTATGTTGCATTTTATGGTGATTATACCTATATAATTTTTTTTTAATACTTACATAGACGTAAGATGCATTAGAAATGACTGTTTGAAAAAAAACGAAATTTAGAAAAAAAAACGAGAGGCAATGTTTTTTTTCTGAAAAAAATACGAACGTTTTTTTTTTTTTTTCTATTTACAACACTACTGACAGTACAGTTTGAAAAAATATAACTTCATATTGGGTTAAGACAGTGTTGGTAGGTTTTCTTAAGAAAATTTCTCTCGACTGACATAAAATGTTCCCTTTCCTTTCCAAATTCTCTCTAGTTTCTTGAGTGTCCAATTCCTATGACGGAAATTATGTGATAAGATTCATTTAGTTATATTAGAAAAAAGTGCTAACTACATTTATTTTATTCATTTGCTTTTTGCTTATATATTGTTTATATTTTCCTTAACATTTTTTTTTTACAAAAAATACAAATACACCCAGCCAACAATGAGTGTAAATTATGCTACTTTGAAATCATACACACCAACTATTGTTATTGTATTTGTTTACTTCTAAAGAACAAAGAAAATTTAAGCATTTATATTGGTCAAATAGTAAGCGAGAGAATTCCCCCGGACTTTTACGTTTTATGGAAAAATTTCCCTTTTTGCTAATTCCCTCAAACTGCGAACATTGAGTTGGCAACATTGTACATCTCTTGGTGTTGCTGGGTATCTTAAACCATTTTTACCTGTTGATGTTTCCTTTATACAGAATTTCAGCGTTTTTTATCTATTAGTTTAGATGTAACACGGTTGTCTCAAACTTCAAAAAAAGATATGGTCAATTTAAGTAGTATGTAGTCCACATATAGGCTTATATGCTATAGTACATACCTAGATACATACCTTCCTGTATGCTTGCCGCTATTATAGTTTTTTTTTTTCATAGTTTGAAGGCTTTGTATAATAACGTGGAAATTCAATTCCAATCACTACATATGAAAGTCCTGAGCGCTGTCAGGAAGCACAACATTTTCTCCAAATTCGGGATTGATCCTGGGGCGTCATTTCAGACTTCTCCTGAGGGGGGCAAGAGCACCACCAACGTAAGATTTTCACGTTTTATACTATTATATTAGGAGACAATCGATTAAAGTATATGTATTCTTTAAACTGTTGGGGGGCAATTGCCCCCTCCTGCCCCCCTTAAATGACGCCCCTGGATTGATCAGGTAGTAACTCTGGAGCTACTCCGTAGATACCTACTGTTAGCATAGATCACTATGCGCCTTTGGTGTGGAGGACCCGGACCATGTACTGCGGAGACCTGCCCTGGTCAAGCGGCTACTGTGCGGGCTTTTGATAAACAGAGTCCTGTGTTCGATTTCCAGAAAGATAGACTTCAAATATTGGAAAGTATTCACTGATTTGGATTCCATCTTAAATTGTGGGTCCACAGCGAACTGGATTCCATATTAAACTGTACTTATGAAACACGAACATAATCACATGAGTAGTCTCTGAGAAGATCGTCCAAAAGAAAATCAGCCTTCAAGAGTAAACATTTTCCTTTATTGATTTTTCCCAGGGAAATTACTAATGTCATATTGTTAGGTTGCAAATAAAATATTGACTTCTCCTCCATCACCGTAACATAAACGTAATATAATCACATTTATATTTTTTTTTACTTAACATATAGCCTAATTATGTCATTTTTAAAAAATAGTGAATTGGAAAAAGAAATCTTGAACGTCCCATGATTATGACCTTAAGGCAAGTGAGTAATTATGGGAGAATTGGTGAAATGAGACTGTGGAAGGAAACCGAAATACTCCGAGAAAACCCACGGATACGATGTTGTCCACCGCAAAACTTACTTGACCGGGGATCGAACAAGGGACCGCCCGAACCACAGGTAAGTGTTGTACCACTGATCCACTGTTATCCCACAATAATAAATTAGAAATACTATTATATAATATGGCAGCTTCGTATTAGGTTAGAATACGAGTAAACTTTATATTTAAAAAAAAAATAAATGTATTACAGAAAAAATGCAAGTAACAAAGGAAAACGGGAACAAGTGTAATTATCCGTAAAATATACGAACATAACTGTTGTTATTCAGAAATACAATGTAATACACTGTGAAATTTCAACTTACAATTTCCTCTCCCCTCCCCCCTCCATTTCACTCAAATGCAACCAAACCTTTCTAGGAAGTATGTTTTAACCTTAAAACAAAGAACAATGCATCATACGTATACAAAAAGACACTTATATTAATAATAATTTGCGTAAATAATATATATAAAATTAATAAATGAAGATGGCGTGCAAGAGCAAGCATTTGAAATTTATCTTCTACTTTCGCAACCTTTTACATTTTTAGTTCTTATGGGAGATAAAACAGAGACAGAAAATTCATGATACTGATAAATGTATTTTTTTTTTTTAATAAATTTGACCTACATAGCAATTTTTTACCTTCAATAACGTATTCTCCTACTGAATGTAGTCTTCCATGAATTATCTAGGCTAAGCACTTGCGCAGAGGTCGTCATTCTTTCCTGGTATCAAGGAGCCTAACCTCTCTTGTGTCAGTTAGTGTGCTAGCTAAGACCAAGTGTTGCAATACGCATTTGTGAGCTAAAGTACACATACAGCACTTAGAGGGTGGACGGAAGTTTTCACTTTCGAAAAGCAAACTTGCTTTTTGAACCTCATCATCATCTTTTCATTCATTTTCATCTTCCTTTGGGCTTCGGCCCCAGGCTATTCCATAGTGATGGCGGACTCTGGCAATGCTAACGGACAATCGGTTCTCGGTCGACATACAGGACTACCAGTTTCTCTTCCGACAAATATAGTCACTTCGCGTGCCCAAGCTGCACCCACTGGTACTACTACTCGCACTCGACATTTTTCATGGGGTAGCCAACCTGTAGCGAGTACGTCTAAAGAAAGACATCCATCTACTGACTCAACCCAATCTGCAAAGAGATTTCGCGGTGGATCTCAATCTTCTAACGTCCAACCAATGGACATTGGATCGCTACCTTCAGAATCATCCTCTGTAATTCCAGAACCTGTTTACAATTTTCTCCTCACCGATTTTGACACGAAATACACCCATCCTAAGATGATCTTTCTCCAAATCATTAAATACGTTCCTCGCGCTAATGTTGAACAAATAGTCCAGACTAGAAACGGATACATTATAAAATCAAAAGATCCTAATTTCGGAACCTATTTACGTAATAAAGCATCTTACGAAATCTTTGGAAAAAACGCAAAACAAAAAAGTCAGATTCTAGGCCGAAACAACCACCACCTCCTAAGTAATTGCCAATGTTATCTGTCGTTATTCATGGTGTTCTCCCAGAGTTCACGGACGACGAAGTGCGCGAAGAACTTGTTCAAGAGGGCATCAACATTGACAAATGCATACGCATAAAAAACAATAACGGACCGACATATATGGTTCGCGTTTTATCACAAAACCAACAGGCTATTGATTACCTTCTGGCGCATGGTGCTCCTATTTATAAGAAAATCCATAGAGTTGAGCCTTCTAAAACTCCTGGGCGAGAGATGTCAATCCTACAACTCTCATTTTACTAACAACTGTCCTAATCAACCTCGATGCGGATATTGTGGCAACCAACATGAAACTAGGTTGTGTCAAAATCAACAACAACCTCCCAAGTGTTCCACTTGCGGAGAGGCGCACCCCACTTACAGCTACCGTTGCAAGGCTAAGCCCTCAACAGAACCTACTCGCCCAGAGTTTACTGCACCTATTCGAAGTAGCGATAAAACAACACCTCCAGCCCAATCTATCCTACATCCGCTCAGTATCGAAGATTTTCTTCGTTATCTGACCCTAGTGCTCCAGAACGTGATGCCATTTCAACGCGATCATATACTTCGCACCATTACTGCCACTGCAAAGTCGTTCTTTAACATCAATATGCATGGTACTTATTCAAGACAATATGCTCATTTTCAAATCACGCCTCTTGAAACTATTGTTTAAATCTATATCGTTATTGCTTGTAGTCATGAATTTCTTATTTATTAATATACGATCTTTCCAGCAACACAAACTCCTCTTAGAGCATCTTTTACTCGAGGAACAAATTGATATTTTTGCTCTTAATGAAACTTCGCTCAAACCTGATATCACAGCACGCCTAACAGGTTATATCCTTCACCGACATGACTATAGAGAACCTGCTGCCAGAGCTCAAGGTGGAGTTGCAATAGGTTTCTCACCAAAATTACCATTCAGACAATATCACTTACAGGCTTGTATGAATCATCCAGAACATCTTCTTTTCTCCGTTTACTTTCCCTCCATCGTCATAGAAGTTGCTACAATTTATATTCGGCCGAGACATCCAATCCCATTCGATTTTTTCAATTATATTGCCCAAAACTTTCGAAATGTCGTCATTATGGCTGATATCAATATCCATAGTCGAAGCGACCGGGAAAAACAACATTTTATGAACTACGTAACTCAACAGTTACATTTGCATATCCATGACTTACCTAGTCATACCCGGCCAAGAAGTCAAACAACACCTGATGTTGTAATTACATCACTTAATCTAGTCGGTGACTGTACAATACAGGTTCTTGACACAATCGGTAGTGATCACTGCCCAGTAAAACTAACACTCAACAAGGGGCAACTTTGTCACACTACTCCAGTGTTTCGGACTGTTAAACGCTATGATAAAGCTGATTGGAATACATATAGAACAACCATTGAAAAAGACATCAGATCTCTCACAGCACCAACTACCGAACCTGAATTGTATCACACTATTTCACGGCTTACAGATACCTTAACTACAAATGCTCAAATATCCATTCCTGAGGAAAAAATCTACCCATACAGACCAAAGTTACCGCCTCAATATCTGGCCATTGTAAAACGTGCAAGGCAGCACATTCGAGAGTATCATCGTACTGGAAACGAGGTACATCTTCATTGTCACAGACAATGGCAACGGGCAGTTAAAAACTATCTCATTGCATATAAACGGAGGCACTGGATAAGTGCGTGCAATAAGCTGAGAGACGAGGCTCATCCTACCCGCTACTGGAAGAAATTTCATCAATTAACGGGAAAAAACACTTACAACATATCCGCTCCATATCAATAATATTCCACTTCTTTCAGATGCAGATAAAGCGAATGCTTTCGCAGACCAACTGCAAACAGTGTTCACTCCAACCGAGTCTCCATGCCAGAGCGAACGCATTGATATTTCAAGAATACATTCTTTACAACCTTCTACATCACATCAAACAGACATTAATCACCCTCTTACCAGACCAATCACTGCTCTCGAATTACATTCCGCTCTCCGACGGAAACGTAACACAGCACCAGGAATTGATAGTGTCTCGTACAGGATGCTGAAAGAATCTCCACCTAGATTTATTTCTTTGCTAGTATCTATTTATAATTTCATACTTAACACTGGTTATTATCCAGTACATTGGAAAGTCTCAAAGGTGTGCATGTTTCATAAACCAAACAAGCCTATTCATGATGTTTCTTCCTACAGGCCCATTCAGTTAACTTCTGTCTTCAGTAAATTATTTGAAAAGATTCTCGTCAACAGACTGCATGTTTATCTTAAAGAACACGATATGTTACCAATACATCAAGCAGGTTTCCGACCTACCTTTTCTATTAACGACCAATTGCTACGCCTAACTACTGTCCTTACTAATCAGTACAATAAAGCTCTTCCATCATGTCTAGTCCTTATGGATTTAGAAAAAGCTTTTGATAAGGTATGGCACTATGGCTTGCTGCGCAAACTACAGTCGCTCCAACTACCCACTTGTTACATCCGTCTCATTTACTCTTTTCTAAGTAATCGAATAGCGTATGTTTCAATAGGAAGTACCCTCTCTAGACCTGTTTTTCCTCATACGGGCGTACCTCAGGGCTCCGCACTTAGTCCATTATTATATATCTTATATGCCTCAGATATGCCTAGACCACCGCCTAATGTCTATATTTTCCAATATGCTGACGACACAGCATTTTTATCACTTGGGAAAACTATGCTTCAGATCAGCAGAAGCTTACAATTGACACTCGACAATTTTCTTATCTGGTGCAGGAAGTGGAAATTAACTGTAAATTCGGAGAAAACACAAGCCCTTGTTTTCCTTGCACCTAAACGTAGAACTAAAGTACGCCGAAATCCTACTAATCTTTGTGTATCAGTTGACGGACATTTTCTTCGGCCAACCGCCTCTGCGACATATCTTGGTGTGGTATTCGATACCAAACTCACCTGGAAACCTCACTTTAAAAAACTGGCGCAAAAAGCATCAACTCGATTAAATCTTCTACGCCGCCTTACGGGCACGACCTGGGGATTAAGTGCGGATGTCTTACTAAAGACATACAAAGTTTTTCTTAGACCTCTTCTCACATTTGGTCACATTGCCTGGTGTCATGCTTCACCTCAACTGTACGAGAAGTTAGCAATTATGGAACGCCATGTTATTCGCCTGACATATCGGATTCGACTACCATATCCAAATTACATGACCTACGAACATATAGTCTTGCCAACTATTTTCGAGCATCTTGCTACACTCCGGACAAGATACATTCAATCCCGCGTTACAAATGCTCATCCGCTCTATCTTGATACGTTAAGAGTTGATGCCCGTACAGATGCTCCATTTCGATATCAGCACTCACCGCTCAACATCCTCACCACACTTTATGTTCAGACAACAAATTTGGACGCTGCCGAGAGAGCAATTTTTGGCATTTACACCGTCAGAGATTATCTACCTCATATTTTTCCATCTTAGCACATGTTCTTCACTCATCACTAACATTGGGCTATCATTACGTTTTACATCAGTCTCGAGTCGCCCCGAGACAGAAGATCTAACCTTCATGTGTCTCAACTAATGTTCCCAATGTGATTGTGACGTCAATGCACTTCATATCATTATCATACTTGTTTAAATATGATATATCCAATTACGTTTATTCTTTAATTATATATATATTTGTATATTTGCACCATTAATATGATACCTTGCACTGTATTATATATTGTTCTTTTCTCCACACTAATTTTACGTGTTTTTTCAATTTCTTGTTGTTTTTGCACTGCACTTAGACCACCTATTGTATATGTATTAGCACCACCAACATGTTTTGAAAACCTTTGCCAACGAGAGGGCGTAACCCTCTAATGGCTGGGGTTAGTTTGTTTTAATATGAAACCAAATATGATGGAATAAACAGAATAAATGATTAAAGAAATTTCACAAACCTAATCCCTTACCTTAAAAAAAAAAAAAAAAAAAAAAAAAAAAAAAAAAAAACAGAGGTCGTCAGAAATCTGCTTTACTTACTGGCTGGAAATTATAAAACATTTTAGTTATCAATATTATCCACTCTGAAAGTCATTTAAAACTGAAAATAGCTACGGTCTGTAGTTGTATGTACACAAAATAATAGGAACAGTCAAACGGAATTTGGTCCAGTGATGCCAACCTGAAACTTTATAAAATCCTTTCTCGAGAGTCAGAAATTCATATTTTACTCTGGAATTTCCCACACTATACTAATTACCAAAAGTTCAATAATATGAAAATAAAAACTACTCTATGTCACTCACATTCTTCAATACAGGGTGTTTCAAAAGTACAATACCGTCTCTTTTAAAACCCGCACTGGTGTATTTATATTGAATTTGATGTAAGAAATATACAACATGGCTAGCACACCTTTTGGATGATGGTTCGCGGACGTCCGCCATCTTGAACTTCAGTTTTTTTTATTTCAAACGATAGGTAGGTTATGTGATACACGACCTTAGGCTAGAATTTGCTCAGCACGTTAAATCTGAAATAATATTTCATGTATCTTTATTTCGTGAGAAGTTATGGAGAACGATAATTGATGTTCACCTGTTACAAAATGTGCTCCACATGTGCTCCGTGCTGGGCAATTCACGTGTGCAGACGCCTCTCGCAATTCCTATGAACACGGAGCAGAGTAGCTGGGGAAGTTTGCTCACAGGCAGTCATACGGATGCCATTTGTGCCTCTGTTGCACCCTGTACACTACACTGGGATTCATATCACATTGCACGAAGAGACGACGTGTGTTCCGCTGTACTGACATTGAGAAGGATGCCAAAACTGCCGTAGCTATTGAGTCCTCCGTTGCTGCCCGTCGTCGTCCACTACGCGGTCTGTCCCCGACCGTGCATGTCTCTTCAAATTTCATAAATGTAAATTATTTTCAGATGCAATATACTTTCAATGTACACAAGGTATATTTTATGGCTAGTCTTCAGTAATATGGTTTGTAGCTTATAGTGGATTGGTTTTTATCATTGAGAACCTAAAACACACCTAAAGCGGAAAAACTGAGTTATCGAGTGAGGGGATATTTATCAATGAACGTTTACTACGACATGTAACATTGAAAGGGAACCGTTTTGCTTTGAAGGAAAGAAAAAATGATATACTTTCTTATTGCAATAGTAGCTCAGACAGTTAATAAATTATTACTTTAAGTGTGTAAAGTTTTGCAACGCAATATTTCATTTGCATCAAATTTCTATTCTGAAACTGCTTCATTTAAACGTTGATATAAAGGTAAATAGATAGATATATAATATTTAATGTATTTTAACGTTTCACGTACATATGCAGCATTATAGTTTTTAGATCAAAAGATCCAATATATTTCAATCAAAAATCTCTTGCATCCCTTATATCTGGAGAACTAAATATAGTGTAGCCAAACCCAAACTATCACTTAACTCAGTATGATGTGCTTATTCCGTAGAAAATACGAAAACTCGATTTAGGGGCCCTTCAATAATTTTGTAGCCTCTCATCCAAAAAGTAATTACTGGGCCAGACCACAATCTTTTGATCCATTTCTTGAATTATTCCCAAAGTTCTTGTTTAAATTTTCCTTTAGTCCGTATTTTACCTATGCATTCCGAACAAAAACGAAATGAAACATTTTCAGTTAGACGATGATAAAGCAAGTGAATGGTAATGAAAAATTTAGCGGAAAGAGAATGTGTGAGGAAAAGAAAGTACCACGAGAAAACCCACAGACGTGATGATGTTCACCACAAATTTACTTTGCTGGAGATCGAACCACGGACCTCTTGCACCAGAAATAAGCGCTTTACCACCGATCTGCCGTGGTTGAGCAATTAATTAATTTAAAGCAATCAATCAATATTTCCCCCTTGCCATTATTGTATTCATTATCTTTATGAGGGCCATAAACGCATACACTTGCAAGACCAACATACATGATAGATTTCTTTCATCACGCATGTTGGAAAAACTTTTTGCCCACACACGCACCAACTTGCTGTTCAACTTAACGACTTTGGCATTGCGGAGGAAAGAGTCACATGATTTATTCCGCTGTCATGATTGGCGGACCTAAATATAAAACAACCAACTTGCATGAACGAGCACATACACGATAAACATGCATGAAGAATGGCGAGACCATCATGCATGTTTACAGAAGAATTTGAAAACTTTCAACGTGCATGAATGAGGCCACACACGATCAACTTGCCTGTGGTTTTATCATTTTTTATACTGTTGGAAGGTTTCTTCATGCATGAGTGTGCGTGTATGGGACCCTTTACATGCACCTCTAGCTAAGCATTTCTGTAGATATACCAAATGTATGTTGGAAGGTCTGTTCATGAAAGACTTCTTTTTCGCACACACAATGATTATTGCTCATAAAACTTAATAAACCAAACAAGACACATATTGGATTTTATTATCTGGCAATTCTGTCAGAATTACATATTTTGGCTACTTGTACTTTAATTTATCTCCTCTTGAGAACGGTTGCATGTTGACCAGAAAACAGAACAGCCAAGCTGAGGATCAGTACCATGAAAAATAAAACAAACCCTCGTAATTCATATTCACTCGAGCGCGTGCTAGGCAAAGGTCTCTCCAATTCCACATTCAATGCAGTGGAACATCTCCCTACTCATCCTCTCCTGCCTACCTCCACATCGGCTCGGCTCTTCTGCCTCTGCTCAATATAAAGTTAACATTTAGAGTATAGTGATCACGATGAATCGTGAAGCTTGACCTAGATTTACAAATGTCAGTACCCAATAAAACACAAGGGTATGTCTCGGTCGTCAACACCTATCCATGAAGTGTTGCCAATGTCATTTCTCGCGCTATACGGAGGATATATCGTGAGGTTGCAGTGTTGTCGAATTGCCGCTAAGTTTCGTTTTTTTTTTTTTTTTTTTGCTATTGTTGTTGTGTTGTTTAATACTTTTGTGATTATTATTGTTTCCGTTTCATTCGAATAATTGTTAGTTTTCATGTTAAAGTTCTTTAAGTACTCTTATTTTGTCTCTCGTTCGCCACGCATGAGGTTCGGATTCCACGTTAATCAGTCGGCCCACGTTTCATATAGCCTTGCTGCTGGAAGGAACGCTAAACTAAAATCAATTCAACTCAACTCGTCCGCCAGGCCTTCTAAGTTAGGCAACATTGTTGGTGTGCTTCAGCTTCACGTTTTCACAAGTGTGCGTTCGGAACGCAGTTCCACAAGTCGTACCAAATTCTTCCCAGGCATCATACGTGAGGCAAAGAAGCTCTATGATTGGTGTAGAGCCCACGCTTCACGACTCGTCGCGATCACTATAGTCCTTACGTTAATGTTCTTTTTACTTTTCACAATCTTGACGCCACTCCCGAAGTTTAAGAGAAGTACATTATGATTCCGAAGTCTTCTGAAAGTGAATTGATCCCCGTAACCATTCATAAGACCATAAAATCCAATAAAGTTTTAACAAAAACTAGATAAATTAAAGGACAAGCTGACCACATGACAGAAGATATTGCCTAAGTATAATTTTGGAATTTTCTTAGCCCTAGAAAGGGACAAGTCAAATTTATAGAGGAATGTATTTACATCGTAGAGAATAGTTAATAAATTTTAATTTTTAACATTTACCAAATTTTAGTGTTGGACCAACAAACTCCTACCAAAATTATAGAGTGGACCAGAAACGTACGCATTCCTATCAGATAGAATACTCTATATTCAAAAATATGACCATATAAGGTGATAAATCTCATTAAAGATGATAAAATTGATCAACAATCTTCCAAATTTGAATTTTTGATTATTTTTTTTTTCGAACAGAAGGGACCATAATGGAAAAACCCAAATTTTTAGAGGTACATACATACTCTTTTCTTATACTACCATACAAAACTTTTCGTTTTTAAAACCTTTCATGTTATGATAATATTCCAACTACGTAGGCCTACTCCTCCCGAAATTTGAGCAAGCTAAGCGTACTTGTGCCTGCTAAAACCAAGAAGACATAGTTTCCATGTCATCAAGCCCAACAGCCGATCAGGACCAAATTAGATCAGATCACATGATGGTCATTACTCAAAGTCATCCGTCTCGTGTGATTTAACCTTGAAGATCTACTTAACGGATCTATTCGCATAATTACATAGACAAATCCCAATCACCGTAGATTCCAGAAATCATGAAAAGAAGGATCATATCCAGCAACCGAACTAATATTTTTTTAAAATCGGTTTTTGGATGATTCGAGAAAATATTCGCTCGTGTTTTTTTTTTTTTTTTCTCGGATTTTCTAATTACAATAAAGAGTAGTTCGTAGTTTCTTCTTCTGGAGGGAGGCGATCGAGGCGATCACCCCCGTGGATCCGCCTACGAATTAAGTCAAACTTAGTAAATCATACTTTTAAAAAGTTGACGCCCGAGAATATCAATATGTATTCAAGGAACGTGCTTATGGCCAGATTGTGACAAACCATAAGAAATATCCAGCCATTTATGATCAGTGTCTGTTGTGTAAGCATCAGTGGCATAAATATTGATCATATTACGAAGACACTGCTGAGTTTCTGTGCGATGTTTGCTAGTACACATCCTTAGAGGCATATTATTTCAAATAGTACAAAAATACACTAAAATTTAACTATCCCATTATGGTTTTGTAATTGGAAATCATTAGCCCAGATTTTGTATTGAAATAAATGAATAAATGAAGATTTTGGGGCAAAAACCCGTTAAGTCTAAAAAGTGAAAGTGTAAAGGAGATAGCTTCACAAGGGTTTCTCGTGGTCAGATTGGTTTCAAACTTAGCACATATATACTAGACCGAAAATAAATCGACAAGCATTTTTTTGTTTCTTTCGGAAAATATGTTAAGGGGAACAAAGGGCCCCTTTACAAAAAAAGGGTCCCCTTGACTAAAAGGGCCACATTAAAGAAACAAAACTCTCCAGGTGCAAAGATGACTTCAAAGTAGAAAATACGGGTTTTGTCGTTTTTGTGAGACAAGAGTTTCAGGGGGCAATGGCTCCCTTCGAAATGACAAAGGACCACGCACAATCCTTACGGAAATTAGATTTCGGTGGAATTCCTTGAAATCGTGATATATTGTAGATATTGTGTACCTGAAAAAAAGTCTCAATGGGCACAACCAAAAATCACTGACGGTTTGGCCACTACAGGGCCATTTTTTTTAAAACAGCCGAAGATAACGATATTCTCGGCTGAAATATCGTAAAAATGACTGAAACAGTGATATGTGGTAGATATTGTGATGCTGAGAAAACGTCTTAATGGGCAAAACCACAAATTACTGACCGTTTGGCCAATACGAGGCCACTTTTTTGATTTTAGAAACCAGCCGATCCAAAGATAGTGATATGCTGGATTTCGGTCAAAATGACAGAAACAGTGATATGTTGTAGATATTGTCATTCTGAGAAAAAGTATTAATGGACACAACCACAGGCCATTAATCGTTTGGTCACCATAGAGTTCCTTTCTTCAAACAGCCAAGTATAACGATGTTCTGGATTTCTGTAAGGATGGGTAAATTTGTGATATGTTGTAGATCTTCTCATCGTGAGAGGAAGTCTTAATGGACACAAGCATCAATTGTTGACCGTATGGCCACTACAGTTCCAGATTTTTGAAACCAGCTGGGTATAACGATATTTTCTATTATAGTGAAAATTACTGAAACTGTGATACGTTGTAGATGTCATGATCCTGAGAAAAATTGTCTAGTGCTTTCCAGTTTTTTTTTTTTTTTTTTTTTTTATCCCTCAAGATGTACATCGGAATGTTGTCTATGGTTAAATGAAAAAATGAAATCTTTCAGTTTTACATCCCACGGTTATGCCGGTTAGGGTAAAGGAGACGGTGATCATGAGAAATGAATGAAATGGTGGAATGAAGAAAGAGGGAGGAAACAGGAGAACCCCGAGAAAACCCACGCACACGGTGTATGGGGTTGTTAGCCGCTACTCTCCCCATCCCTTTTCCAGGTTGTTAGATAGGACTTTTCATGGCTTCATACAATTCCAGCAAAATTCCAGAATATCCTTGCCTTCTGCTGTTTTAAGAAATGTGGTCCCATAGTTGCCAAATGGTCAGTGATTGGTGGTTGTGTCCATTGAGGCGTTTTCTCAGGATCACAATATCTACAATATATCACGGTTTCAACCAATTTCACCGAAATCCAGACACCTTCTGCAGTTGTCAAAAAACGTCGTCCTTCAATGGTCAAACAGTCAGTGATGGTCAAACAGTCAGCAGCCCCCACTTTTTTTCGTTCTGGCGGCGCCCCTAATTGTGTACAAACGAAAATTTCACCTG
Organism: Thermobia domestica; assembly: GCF_964235325.1. Classification (NCBI taxonomy): domain Eukaryota; kingdom Metazoa; phylum Arthropoda; class Insecta; order Zygentoma; family Lepismatidae; genus Thermobia; species Thermobia domestica. The sequence continues at coordinate 82,566,878 of NC_137459.1, forward strand.
CAAATTTCTGTACAAACGATGTAAAAACGATTGCGACAATTTGTGATTGAAATGGACATGGTGGGGGGTTACCATTTGGACAGCCCCCACTTTGTTTTCGTTCTGGCGGCGCCCCTAATTGTGTACAAACGAAAATTTTGCCTCCACATTTCTGTACAAACGATGTACTAACGATTGAGACCATTTTCGATTGAGTGTGAAAAGGGGGGCGGGGCTGTCTAAATGGACGTAATGTTTTCACATTACCATCAAAAAACAAAATTAGTTCATATAATCACATGTATCTGATGTTTTTACAGTCTCAAAGTGGAGGGGCAAAACGAGTATCTTCCCTCCATGAAAATTTCAGGGGGGCAGCTTTCCCCTTGCTCCCCGGTTCCGGCGCCCCTGCATACATGTAACTGTAAACACAATAGATTTTGTTCGAAATAAAAATGCTTTGTCGTTAGTTTCACTCGTTTGCCGATAGAGGCGCAGCAAGGATTTTAGAATACGCCACAGACCTTTTCACAATTGTTGCTAGATGTTGATTTTCCCGTTCTGTTGAAAACAAACGCAATAATCAGAAATTAACATAAATTAAATGTATTATCTCTGAAGCAAATAGAATAATAATTATTATGAATTAACTAATATCAGATTATGGTAGATCACGCTAGGATCTAAAACAGCAGTTCTCAATAAAAATATATTACGACCACCTAAGAAATGCAGTTAAACGTCAAACGGAGGTAAGCTTGAAGCTTGGTTTCTTGTTGTGTTTCTTTTTCTTTTTCTTTTTGGAGAGACATATGGGTATTTTAAGCCCGCGTCTCTAATAATTCTTATTAATATTCAATATTAGAAGCTGACATAAGTTTGTTTAGCTTCAGTGACCCTTTTCAGTTACCAGGCTATATAAGGTAGTACCGGTATATTTTGAAGGTGCTAGAAATCCTATCAATTTATTACTTAATAAGATACAGGAATTTAAAAAAGAATGGTCAAATGCGGACTTTTACCCCAGTATAGGGGACAAAAGTTCTATCGCAATGGGGCAAAAGTCCGCTGAAATACACGAAGTAGGAAATCGACATACAGGCATTTTTATTGAATTATTTTGCCTTCTACAAGAATCTTAAGATAAAGAGCATACGAAGCATGAAGTGATTCTTTGTATTGGAAAAAGGTAGACTAAGCAAAAAGATAAGTTTATCTCACTTGAGAAAAAACTCAATAAACATACAAAGTATGAAGTTATTCCTCGTATTGATAAACTTCAGGGTGGTCCATAAGTCTTTGTACAGTGGATTATTTTCGAAACAAACATGAGTAAAGCAAATCTGACTAGTGGAGGGCGGACTTGTGTAAAAGAACTACCGATTGATGCACGCATGGTGAATGACGGCCATCTTGGATCCGTTTTTTTTAATAGGAAGGAGAGCATGTGACACATCAATTAACACTGTTTGTTGCAGGGGAATGCAGTCCCGTAAGCAGAAATGCATTATCATGTCCCGTTCAAAAGTTATGACGCCCCAAAGTTTCACCTACAGGATGTGCACCACATGTTTCTCGTCCATTGCAGCACACACCGGAGTCTCTTAATCCAGTCCTCCTGAACCCGTAATAACACCGCGGGTTGATGCTATCACAGGCGTCCTGAATACGTCCCTGTAGGTGTGCAACATCCCGAATCTTCTCCTGATACAGCAGGTGTTTTAAGTGTCCCCATAAAAAAAATCCAATGGAGTGAGGTCCGGCGATCAGGCTGGAAACTCCACAGGGCCTCGGCGACTGATTCAACGTGCAGGAAAATGTAGATCCAAGCATTCCGGATGGTACCCCACAGACAGCGCATAGTGCGGTGGGGTACCATCTTGCTGAAAATATCGTGGTAAGGTGGCATCAGGGCGGAGAAGCAACGGAAACACCAACTCCTGTAACATGTCCAGATATCGGACACTATTTAGGGTACCAGGAATGAATAAGGGTCCTATGGTCGAAGTGTTCCACATGCCACACATCACCATGATATGAGCAAGGGTATGAGGATATGATATGAGCAATCCTCTTGCAAGAGGATATGAGCAATCCTCTTGCAAGGCTTGATCGCATGTGAGTTTGCATGCGACCAATATCGCATGTTCTGGCGATTCACTTCCCCATCCAAATAAAAGTTTGCCTCGTCTGTGAAGAGAGCGCTGGCTGGGAAATGCGGATCTTGGTCATACTGTAACAAAGCCGAATTCGTGAATTCCATGCGCCGGTCTGGATCATCTTCTGAAAGGTTGTGGAGAAGCTGCAGCTTGAAGGGATGCCACTTGTTCGTATGGAGAATCCTCATCACGGAAGCACGTGGTACGCCTGTTATCGACTTGTGCTGCGCTTCGGACTTCTCACACTCGCAGCAAGCACCATTGTGGATGTTTCCCCGTCTGTCGCACATGACCGTGGTACGTCAGCAACATTACCAGTTACACTGAATTTCCTAATAAGGTTGATAACGGTGTTGTGACTTATTGCAGATCTTTTGGGGTGGCGTGCGTTGAAGTTTTTGGCAATCACACGACTGGTTCTCTCCCCAGACATTAGGATGATCTCAATTCTTTCCTGCTTCGTCAGTGCCATCTCGCTCTTCCTGCAAGGAAACAGAAAACCGTCAACTTTGTGGCGCCATAACTTTGGAACGGGACATGATAACACATTTCTGCTTGCGGGACTGTATTCTCTTACAAAAAAAACAGTCTTAATTGATGTGTCACATGCCTACCTTCCCATTTTAAGAAAATAACGTGGATCCATTCACCACGCATGCATCAATCGGTAGCTCCTTTACCCAAGCCCACCCTCCGCTAGTCAGATTTGCATTAATCATGTTTTTTTTTTTTTTTTTTTTAATAATCCACTGTACTAAGACTTACGGACCACTCCGTAGAAAAGAAATTATACAAAGGTTCGTTGTTGACAAGAATCAGAAAATAAACAAACACCACTCCCAGAAAAAAAAAAAAAACACGTGTATTGTAAATTCAGAGCCAACCCTGGCACATTCGTCCAACTAAAGCGACAACGCATTTTTTCTTTTCTTTTTTGACCTTCCGAAAAAGATGTGGCATCTGTTTAAATTCAAACCATATTTTTTCGTAGTGTTTCTAATAGCAAAGAACAAATCTATCTCAGCACCGATGAACCAAATGACATCAAGAGCACTTCTCACACCTCACCAGATGGATTCAGCAATACAAACGAGTCTGTGCTAGCACCCACTGACCCACTTTCGCACTCTACAACGAGTCCAAAACCGAGCTGCCCGAGCGATCACTGGCCACGTAATGGACACGACAATTGCACAGCTGCACGAGGACCTAGACCTTCCAACACTAGAAGAAGTCCGACAAAAACTTACAGCACAATTCTGGGACACCATCCATAACCACAACAACGAAGCAATAAACACCATCGCCACGGCTGAACCAACCCGGAGGGCATACCGTATGCCAAGACCGCAATGAGAGGAAACCACTTCATGTAGAGCAAGCAAAGGGCTAGCGACAGTAGCAGCCCAACAACACCAATACATTCACAAACACACCGCCAGAAGACAGCACAAATAGAAGGCATGGGCAAGAGCCCGACACTTCGGAAAAACAAAACCGCCAGAAATACTGCCTGCCTGCCTACTGACTATTAATCCTAGCCTCTATTTACACCGCCGAAATATGAGTAGTGCCCTTGGTACCATCGGTACACTAATCAGTGTTGAGCGTGGCTTGCCCAAATTCAAAGATCAACCTCCATACAGGCCTACATAACTTTAGGTAAGCTAAAGAAAGCCTACGTAGCAAACGAATTTAAATAGGTCTACAGTTAGAAACTGGAATTTACATTTAAGAATAAAATTATTTACAAATTCGAGAGCTGGGGCAAAAGTCCGCATTCGGATTCTTACCCCAGAAAAAGATCGGAGATTTGCTCCATTCGCACATGTTTTAACTACAATGAAATGCTGACTTCATAACTGATACTCATTGTATTAACAAATTTCATCGCACACCTTTACAAACATGAACAGTACACAGCCGCCATTTAATCTTTCTGCAGCATAAGCAATGTTGCTCAATTCCAACAAAAAATACCCCAAAATCCCAAAAAGGACTTTTTGCCCCCAGACACTACAGGTATTGACTTAGTTTCTTCCTTATCTATTATTAATTTATTTTCACATTTATTGTCCCATTTTCTTATGCATCCAGAAATACATGTCTCAATCAATTGGTTCGATTACTTCTAGTATTCAATCCAACTCCTCCCCTTTCTCCGCCTCTCCTTGTGTACAGCAGTATGTGTGACGTAGTACACTCTTTCCATTCCGCTGAAAAAGAAACAGGAATCAAGTTTAGAACGTTATAGCTTTAAAATAGTATTTTCCATTTGTTTGTTCTGAAATATTTTTAAGAGCCTAAATTTAAAAAAAAAAGTCTCACGTTGTTCTCAGAGCTTCATAAAGACCTTCAGTTTCATTCTTTCCCTTCCTTAAAGGCTGCAAGCTAGTAAGATGCTCCCTAAGAAATCTATGAAAATTGCCAATAACGGCAGTAGGTTTTGTGCTCCCTAAAGTCTGTAATACACACACAGAGCTCTAAAATATCTACTGACAGAAATGAGTGTTATTCAATGATTCGTTTCATTTCTTTTCAGTAATTGCAAGCAAATGTTCCAGGGGGTCATTTGGGCAGGACAGGAGGGTGTAATTCCCCCTCCCTTGAGCTTCGTAAATACGTATTGTTTGATCAAATGTATAGTAATACAATAATAAAAAAAGTGAAAATCTTATGTCGGCGGAGAATCCCCCCCCCCCCCGAATAAAATTTAAAGACACTACTTTTAGCAAAAACCTTTAGAGTTACGATAGCACATTGCTAGAGAGCTTACGTTTGGTTTCAAGAGTCGAAGGTTTGATCTCAAGCCATATTAGTTCCAGGGCGACAATGAGAGAGAAAGAGAGAGATTCAAGTATGGAGACAGAGAGGGATGATTTATATACACAGATTTAGAATTGGGGGAAAATGATCGGACAGCATTCGTATTATGACGAAAATTGTGATTTTGTGAAACAGAAGAAAGGAAGATTTCGAACTGGCATCCAAAAGTTGACAGAAGAAGGGAAGGCAACCAAAAGTTGACTCAGTGGATGCGCCGTTCAGATAGCACGTAAAGCTCTTGTAACTTAGTTACAATGTATCGTGGCGGATATAAATCATTGATCAGGTAATGGCGACTGCTTTGAAACAAAGTATAAGATTTAAATCAGTCATATCTGTGGTTTCGTGTGGAGAAGAAACAAACTTGTGAACCAAAGGTTTAAGAACAACTTAAGTTATTAATATAAACTATTCCGACAATTATTCACTTATATCATCATTCAACTTTGCAATCGAAGGCAAAGAAAGCTAAAGTAACGATACTAAAGACGAATCATTTACCGCGTAGCGATCGTGGTTCAGTGGTTAAGGCGCTGGATCAGTGATCTGGAGGTTCGTGGTTCGAATCCACGTCGGTCATTTCTTTTTACTTTAGGATTTTTGATGGAGATTGATCGACGATGACACACGTTTTATTATATTTAGATATTTGAATATTCGGATGTTTCAATACTTGAACTATCAAATCTTCATGAATAATACGTAGAAGATTAAAAGCTAGGAGCTAATTATCCCTCAGATCATACCATTACAAGCACAAACGTGACATTTGGAAAGAATATTTTGGTTTTGTTTAATGTTGCCCACGAGAAGAGGAATTTTTCATCTCGTTTCTAAAACAAACAAAAAAATGAGAATTAACATTTTACATTCGAGACGGGACAAAGCTAACTCAAATTATCGTCTCGCTTTGGAGATGAGAATCGAGACGAGACGATAAGTATCGTAAACATTTCTCGTCTTGTCTCAATTCTCGAAATAGTGTATGTCCATTCTTTAAGTAACAATTGCTCTGTAGACTGAATCTTCTGATGTCCAGGAGTATTTCGCTGGAGACTAAGAGTTTAGTTAGCAGGTGGGAGATGATTTCGAAACTTTCAAGAAAAAAAAAAAACTCGTTGCATTTGCGAATCTATCTAATATCTTCCCAACGAAACTGATATGTTCCGCGCTTATAATATGAATAATGTTGCCATTAATACTCTAATTTACAGGAATAACATTCTTAATTGACGTAATATTAATAATATTAAGTTATAAATGATATATAATTTCCATTTGGATATGCAAACTTTTTGATAGCTAATTTGTATCAAAATTCAAATTAAGTACGCATTTTCCACGCGTAAGTATATACAATGCGTCATGCTAGGACCTTACTCTCTCACGTCAGAGCAGTCGATGTGCCCCACGTACGCTTTCCTAGCTGTGGAGCGCGTGGAAAAATTACTCTCTGGATGGACCTCGTACAAATATTTTATATGGGTGTTCTCATATACATTACCATGCCTTAGGGGGGCCCAGAGCGCTGACGTAAGGGGCACAAAATTCGGGAGGAAAAAGGAAAGATATATATATATATATATATATATATATATATATATATATATATATATATATATATATATATATATATATATATATATATATATATATATAAATGGAAAGAAAAAATAAAAAGTACTCAAAATCAAAGAAAAGCAGAGTTTATTTTTGAAAATTTTCTTGTGCTTCGTCTACCACTGCTGCGCTTCCCGGCTGTTCTGTCGATTTCACTCATAAGTACGGGGGTGGAGAGCGTCGTATACTCTGATTTTCCACGGAACGGCGCTGCTCATATACACATTTTTTTTTTTTTTTTAATTTTAAAATCAGGATCTAAATCATAATAATCAATTTCACCTTCCGAACGGGATTTAAACTGTACTCTTCTAAAATCTTTGATATTTCTCCTATATTCATTTCACTTGCTTCAAACAAGACAACTTCTGTAAAATTAATAGTTTTCGAAACAAAATATTTCACCATATTATTGAACGTGCTGCAGTCAAACGCTAAAAGATGATCACAATAATCAACCTGCAAAAGTTCGTTTGCTCTTCGCTGAATGTCATATGAATAGTATTTCTTCAAGAACTGAGTCTTAGTGAGTATTTAATACGGCCGACAACAGAACGGAACCCATAAGAAGTTACATAGGGCCTATTTAGAAAAAAAAGAAAAAAAAGAGCTGAACTCGGTCTCCGGCGTTTTGGAATAAGCAGGAAACCCGAGTTTGATTCGGGAGGATCGAAAGTGTTAAATATCCTACCATATCATGAAGAACGAAGGGGAATGAAAGACTCGCACTTAGAAAGGCCTAAAAAGATAAAGTAAACACACCTACAGAGGAAAGATGCTAATCCTTTCTATATAATTCAATATCGAGTTTTAATCTCAATATATCATTCTGAAATTCCTGGCTGTTTTATCTTTATTTCTTGATTTTTCTTCAACATCTGTTAAACAATTGAAAATAAACTTGTTTCCACCTTCAATGATACGGAATTTGTTTGTGATCAGGGCAACACTAGTTTTCATATCAAAACTGTGATAACTAACTCCGGTGGAACAGGTGTTCGCTACTGTTCGAGAATTGAGTTCTTGTATTTCACAACAATCAAGCAACTCAAACCGGGATTTGTTTGATCATTTGCTTTAGCACTGTCCATATGACCTTAAACTAATGCGACCTAAATATGATTTATGAATGTAGTATTAAAATAGAAGGTCAGCTTAGTAAATGTAACTACCATCATCATGAAGACTATTTCCAACAATAAATATTTATTTTAAATTATATAGTTATGATAGATGTTTCCCCTGTCGAAGCTTGCCGCTCCGTCCAATTATCCATCTTACACATATGGTAGAGCTAGCCCCGTATCTTCATGCGGTTCAAACTGAAAATAGTTTGTCATTAGTTTCAGTTGTTCGTCAATAGGAGAAAAGTATTTGTGATAACTCCTAGAGCTTTTTAAAATTGTCGCTAGATGTAATAAATATTGTCTTGTTAGATTTAAAAAAAAAAAAACTACTAACAAAAATTAACATATATTTATTGCATAGTCTCTGAGGCAATTAACAAAATTATTATTCTGTTAACATAAGCTTTGACTGGGGTAAGATTAAGCCATATTAGATCAAATTAATATATACAACAACAGTTTTCAATTAAAATATGTTGTAATCAACTTAGAAATAAGTTAAGAGTGATTTAATGTTGACTTGTTCACTAGCTTAACGTTTTATTATTTTTGGAGAAACTTATGGGTAATTTAAGCCCGCGTCTCTAATTATTCTTAATTATCTTCTATAATACAACTTTTCTAAATCCGAATACAACCTTGAATAACATTTTATACAAATAATCAGTATCGGGTTTAGAAAAGAATTTTAGGAGGTGTTTCTCTGATTAATGTTTGTTTCTTCTAAAAATCCTTAACTTTTAGTTGGGAAGAGCTTGAAATTTATGAGTATAATCATAACTAACATTTCGTTTCGTTTGCATATTCCGCAATAATCTTAAGGATACGGTCTTGAAAACCATTTTATACTCATAATCAGTGATTTAGAAAAGTATCTTCGGAGGGAGTTTTCTTATTAGTGTTTAGTTATTCTAAAAATTCTTAATGTTTATTTGAGGGTAGCATGAAGTTTATCAGTAAAAGCACAACTAATATTTCGTTTCTTTTAGAAATTCCGTAATTTTGGGGAACAGTCTTTAGTTCGAAGGACCTCCCCCCATCCTATCCCCCTTCGTAAATCCGTCACTACTGGTAATTAGTAATAACAACGATTTAAAAACAGCAAGAAAGGAAGTCGGCCAGGACTCACAGTACATGCACTATTTCTACATTCATAGATGGAATTAAAAAAACCTTCGGTCAGAATGGTCGAAAGTGGTATTGAATCCCGGACTTCGCGATAAAAGCGGAATAGCTAACTTCTCGCTCATGTTTGTTGTGCAGTTGTGCTTGATTTAAATGTATTCCGTATGTTCTCTTTTTTAAAGAGGGAATTTCGTAATGATATGTTGAATTCCTCTTGTTAAAAATTCAGAAATCTTTAGGAGGGCTAGCGTTTTACTGTAAGTATCGGTCCGTTTAGTTGGTTTGTTAAGGGCTTTAGCATCCCTTCTCATCACTGAGGCCTCTATAGAGACGGGACCTATCACTTAAAGTTGGATTCGAACCGTTATTTAGTTTTGAATCTGAGGGATTTCAGTGCGGATTGAACCCACGATCACGAGAGTCGGAGGCGAGCACTCTACCCATTAGGCTACAGAGTCGCTCTTTCGAAGATAGCTAAACCAGTGGTATTTTCAAAATTTCTATATAAAATTGTAGGAAATGTGCATTGCGAATCCTCTCCTGTCCAACTTTCAATTTGAAAGAATATTTCTGGAGGAATGGAGTTCTATGCTTAATGCTACCTTTGCCTCCAATTTTCAAGATGGTGAAGTGAACGGCGGTACCCCAAGATCACGAAATTGATAAGTTTGCAATTCTGCCAAATTCCAAAACTACTCAGCCTTTAGCACCAAAACTGTAAAGGAAACTGTTGTACCTAGACCATAACGTACTTAGGAGCATTTGTAATTTCTGGTAAGTGTTGCAGCCTGTCGTCGTTCTGCAATATGAGGTAGAGAGGAAGATACCAGATGTGACTGCAGTGCGTTTGTCTGTGCCATTGAATAAGACTTGCTGTCGTGAGAGATGATACAAATTTTAAGGTGTGGTTTGTAAATATTTTCGTAATGACATTGTTGTAATCTAGTATAAACCATTGATGAATTTACAAACAACAACGTGGTCATCGTTTTCAGCGTTACTCGTTAACAACAATACACTACTATCTCTTTTCTGTAGTTGTAACTTATAACTTTGAAAATGAAATTTCTGAAATATGATCTCTTGTTGTAGCAAGGAACACAAGCACACGACAAATCTTGGAATATGTTTCTAGGTACTTCAGTACATTTATTTATTTATTTATTTATTTATTTTTGCAGATCACAATGCATGAAGTAAATTTGGTGTAAAGAGGGTGAAATGGAAACAAGCTATTGAAGCTGTTGCAGCTGAACCAGCCACGAAGATCTCAATTACGGAAGCCTGTAAAATAAACAACGTAAAGCTCTCTACATTTTCTAGGAGTTTGGCAAGTTCAGGAAATCTGGTGTAGAGACTTACAAATATGCTACAAATTTTCATGTGAAGTGGGCGTACAGCATACACGGAATTATGACTCTGTGGAGGTTCCATGTTCACTCTGTCCTGACGCAAGTTAACGGTATAACTGAACTGCCACAACCAGGTAGTATGATGGATATACCCACACCAACAACTGACTTTCGCCTTATCTTTAGTGCATTCAACTCATAGTGTGAAGGCGAATTGAATACAAACCTCCACATAAAGCGATAGAACTTTCTTGGCTACCTTTATATATTTGCTAGAATGCTGTTAAATATATATATTCATGAAAGAATATATGCGTATATGAATTTCAACATAACACTAAAACGCCTGGGTTAATTTCAACTAAACCTGTTATACATATGACATGCAGTCCGAAAAAGTTCAGCGGGAGCAAGGCCTCATTAGCATTAACTTAGGGGGTGGAAAGAGTACGCTATGATTATTTAAACATAATATTTCTTGGTATTTTTGAACACCATAAAATGAAAGACTAAGATGAAACTAAACAATCGTCTTAAGCTGAACGGTCTAGTACAACGAAGAGCAAGAAGCATAAAACTTCTCTAGAAACCCACTAGGTGTCTATTTAAAATGAGAAATATTTAGAGTTTGTTTTCTTATTTATTGCAATGTGAATAATTAGTTATTTAAATGAGAAATAACACTAAACAAATCTGTTCTACGTGCCTTAATACTTCGTAGTCTTACAAACCGTCCATTTTCTTACATTCGTTGGTGAATTTGTAACATTTCACAGGTATATAATTACTTCTTGGGATACTAGTTCAATTTTGAGGCACAATCTCTAGGTACGTAAAGACACGTGTTGTTTTACTTTCTTTTTGCAAGGGAGCTGAAGCTTTCCCTGATTATATAATACAATGATAGGAAATCAAGTACCACTCACTGATTCAGCACTCGGAGAAATGAATAAGAAACTGTATGGAAAATACGAAATAGAATAAAATACAAGTTTTAAGCCATTGAACTATTCTCTTTCATTCCATTTCTTAATTTATTTTATATTTCAATTATTACTCAACATTTACTCATGAACAAAATTATAACAATCGTTTCCTGAAATCTTGAACGAAAAAGAACTCAACAAAACATTTCAGTAAAAGATCCTTTCCAAGTTCTTTAGAAATAAATGAAGTAATATATAGTCTGGACTTAAATCTTTCGGATGCAGATCATTTTTGGCGTTTTCCTACATTTGCAGTTAGTGACTTATTGCTAAAAGACTATTTACCTGATTGATATCCTTAAGGCCTTGTTTCTTAGAAGAGAGATGTGGCTCTTTTCGGTGTAAGTCACATTGCAGTGTTGGTAACGGAAGAGAAATTCTTGAGGGAAATATAACAGTAAAATATACAAAAAATTCCCTAACCGAACTTCAAGATTTTTTGTTGTTGGCACCACTGTTACCACATGGGTCCAGGCCACCTGAAAAACATTTGGTGTGTTGACAAGGCACAGTAAAACATTACGTTGCTGGTTGCCATACAAGGAGAGAAAGAAAAAATCCTCTGACATCATACACATGAAATTTTGACATTGTTAACGTCTCACAAGCAAAAAATCAACAATCAATCACAATCAGCTTTTAGAGCGTCCCTAATTATCCTACTTAAATTTTTAATAGTGAGTTTTGTAGGCAAAGAAGAAGGCTTTCAGGTAGTGGAACGTTTGTTCCAATGTAGCCAGCAAGAGGGAAATAATTGAAGGTGAGAAAAGGGAATTTTCCGAATTTTTCACCCAAAATAGGGAATTAATTTTGTGGTTGGAAACACTGCCTCCAGACAGACGTCAACTATTTGAAAATAAATCTTAGTACCCCATTAATATATCCTATGAGTGTCATGGCGATATTTAACAAAGTAAGCATGAAATTTTAAAAAAAATCTCATTCTACCTCAGAAATTCACCATTCTCTTACCATTTATAGAATATGGTATATTATTAACCTCAACTGTACTTTTCCTAATTATTCTAGTGAAACTTTTTATGGTGCGTTGTGTAGGATATGGACAAGTGTTTCAGAAAGTTGTGAGTTTGTTTGGATGTAGCCTTCAAGAGGGAAATGATAGAGACAAAACAATGATTTTTTGTTCCATATTTTCCCCCTAAAATTGTGGAATAAAATTTTAGCTGGAGACACTGCTACCAGACAGACGCAAACTATCCTAAAATAACATTGGTAAACCACTAATATATCCTACAAGTATTATGACGATATTTAAGAAAGAAAGCTTCTAATTATAAAAATACATTACGGTAAACAGAAAAGTAGGATAAAAACTAGACAAATCAAGGGTTGGAAACTAAATACGAATCTTTATTGCGCTCCCTAAATACTCCATTGTAACTATCTGTACTTTCTTTTGTTCAGTAAGAAGCAACGTTTGACCTGTGTAAGTTGACTTGTGCTCGGACGTGTAGGTACGGATTAATAAACAAAATGTTTCTAAAATTTGATTTTTTTGCCCAATTTTGGTGAAATTTTAATTTACCTAGCTGGCAACAATGCACGTGTGCCAGTCGAGTTGATGTGAACAATTAGGTATTCATTCGAGGTATCTACCTGATAAATCTTAAGAAGTTTTCTCTACAACGAAGAAAGTTACAGGAAAAAAATATAAAAAAGAAAATTCTCAATTTTTTTAGTTTGGGCTGAAATTTGAGAAGGAAATTAGACATCCAAAAGGAAAGAAACTAATATAATATACTATGTCCAAATCATATTTGACCAAAAAGATATCCCGATATCGTAATTAGTATCCACACAAGAGTGGACTAAAAATTGGCAGAGCCATGTTTGCTAGTTTGGCCCCCTGGGTCCGGAAGGGTTAATAGTGAAGCATTTATTGCAAACTATATATATATTGGTCGAAGTGAGACGGTATGCGGTGGTACTGTTATGGTTTTTCTGTGATGAAGGCATACCACCTCTGTTTTTTAGTTATCATGAGATACCGTCACTGGAGAGTAGATGTTAAAATACTTTTAATAAATCAATTTTTATACACAGTAATTGACGAATAGCTTTGCAGGTAAAAAGATTTTATTTTTTTATATATAGAAATAATTTCTAATTTGACAACAACGACATTTTTGTTGTCTTTTTCCTACTTTTTGTTTTTAAAATAACGTGTCTTTAAAAAAGTTAATCTAGTTTTATATGTTGATGTGCCATATTGAATTGTTTCTTTCTTACGTGTGTGTGCGTCTTCTTGCCTTAATGCATATAAATGTCGGGTTTTGAGAATGGACGGATTTATGGGTTGTCTGCTGTGGGGTGGATATTCCGGGGGTTTGGAATACCCCTCAGTCAAGTGGGGGTTCCGGGAGTTTTCCCGCACGAAATTGTTAATGTGAAAACTCGGTTCTTCAGCATTTTCATGTATAATTTTCTGTAATACAAGATAAGGGGATTTTTTTTTTTTTATTTCGGAAAGTTATTTGCAGGGAGTAAAGTCTCTTCATGTCCCCCGATGTAACTACAGAGAAGCTCATATGAAGTTATCCCCCCACTCATTTGTATGCAAACAGATTTTCACCAAATTTATCACATCGTTAGTGCACTTAAACTCACTAAGCACTAATGTTAATGTTACCATATTTTGGGATTTATTCCAGATTTTTCCTGGGAAGCTAACTTAAGAAAAAATCAAATTCTATACATATTGACGTAGAAACATGAGGTTAACGGCAATTGTTAGTGCATCGTTAGTGCACTTAAACGCACTAAGATCTAATGTTAGTGCTGTCATATTTTCGGATTTATTCAAGATTTTTGGTGGGGGCAAACTTCAGAAACATCAAATTCCATACAAACTGTTAGTGTTTCCTAGAACCACTTATGATGCAGTAACGAATGACACTAATTTTTTTCGTTACTGCTTGAAGTGGGGGCAAGTTCACGCTGACCTCCAAAGATATTTTTCTTTTATCACCTACACTAATGAAGCACTAACGTTAAGGGTTGGTGCACTATGAAGCACTAACGATGCACTAACGATTGCATTAGAAGAGACCATTAGTGGTTTTGAATTTGACTTAAATTTGACGCAATTAAAATTTTCCATAAAATTATGTCAGTTTTGTAACAGGTAATTGGCCATAACTACAATAATAGGGAAGCTATAACGAAAGTGCTAGTGTTTACTAGAAGCACTAACGATGCACTAACGAATGGAAGTAATTTTTTTATTGTTGTTTGAAATGGGGGTTCCTAGTTCATTCTGGCCCTCAAAGGTATTTTAATTGTAGCGCCTGTACTAATGAAGCACTAACGTTAGGTGTAGATGCAATAACAAGCACTAACAATACACTAACGATTGCTTTAGAAGATATTATTGCTTTCGAATTTGGCAGAAATTTGATTCAATGAAAAATTTTCTATAAATTTCAAATGTAAATTTCCTGACATGTAGTTGGCAATACGTGCACTAAAAGTAAAGCAGTAACGAAATTGTTAGTGTTTTAAAGAAGCACTAACGAATGCCACTATATTTTTGCTAGTGCTTAAAATGTGGGTGCGAAGTTCACGTTGAATCCCGAAAGCTTTTTTTTTTTTTTTTTTTTTTACTTTTAACACCTATACTAATGAAGCATTAACGATATGTATTTGTGCTCTAAGAAGCACTTACGCTTCTTAAAGCATTAGTGCTTTTGAATGTGATGGTAATTTGATGCAATGAATAATTCCTCATGTATTTCTTATGGGAGTTTCGTGACTTATAATTGGCCATATCTACAATAATGTTGAAGCTTTAACAAAACTATTTGTCTTCTAGAAGTACTAATAATCTACTAACGGATAGCACTGATTTTTTTCGTTAGTTCTTATAGTGGGGGGTTAGTTCACGCTATTTTCCGAAGTTTTTTTTTTATTTATAGACCTACAATAATGAAGCAGTAACGTTAGGTGTTGGTACACTCAGAAGCACTAACGATGCGCTAACGAATGGCACTATTTTTTCATTAGTGTTTGAAGTGGCTGTGGCAATCTGAAATTGCCCCCGAAAAAAATATTACTTGTAGCACCTACACTAATGAAGCAGTATGACGCACTAATGATAAATTTAGTGTCAATTGTTAGTGAATTGTCAGTGCTTCTAAGTGCATCAACGCCTAACTCTAGTGCTTCATTAGTATAGGTGCTACAAATAAAAACCTCTTGGCGGACCAAGTTCACGCTGGCCCAGCCACTTCAAACACTAAGAAAAAATAAGTGATTCGTTAGTGCTCCTAGTCCACCAACACCTAACGTTAGTGCTTCATTAGTGTAGGTGCTACAACTAAAAAAAGCCTTTGCGGTCCAGCGTGACATTGGTTCCCACTTCAAGCATTAACGAAAAATAAGTGCCATTCATAGTTTCCTTAACGCTGAACTATTGATGTAGATATGGCCAATTACCAGTGCATGTCACGAAACTCAAATAAGAAATTCATGGGGAATTTTTCATTGCGTCAAATTTGCGCAAAAATCAAAAGCAGTAATGATCTCTTCTAGTGCAATCCTTAGTGCATCGTCAGTGCTTCTTAGTGCACCAACACCTAACGCTAGAGCTTCATTCAGCCTGAGCTTGGAACCCACCACTTCAAGCAATAACGAAAAAATATTGCCGTTCGTTAGTGCTTTTAGAAAACACTATCAGTTTTGTTAGTGCTTAACTATTGGTACTTTTATGGTTAGTTACATGTCATGAAAATCAGGTAAGAAATTTAATTGGAGTTTTTCACTGTGTCAAATTTCCGCCAAATTAAAAACCATTAGTGATATCTTCTAGTGCAATCGTTAGTGGATCGTTAGTGCATCTTAGTGCACCAACCCCTAACGTTAATGCTTCATTAGTGTATGTGCTACAAGTAAAATATCTTTGGAGGTCAGCGTTAACTTGCCCCCAATTCAACCACTAACAAAGTGTTTAGTGCATTCGTTAGTACTTCAAGGAAACACTGACAGTTTGTATGGAATTTCATATTTCTGAAGTTGGCTGTTACCAAAAATCTAGAATAAATCCCAAAATATGGTAGCACTAACGTTAGTGCTTAGTGCGTTTAAGTGCACTAACGATTGCCATTGACCCCATGTTTCTACCTCAACTTCTATGCAATTTGATACTTCTGAAGTTGACCTTACCAAAAATCTTGAATAAATCCCAAACTATAGTAGTGGTAACGTTAGTTCTTAATGCTTTTAAGTACACTAACGATGCACTAACGTTTTCCGTTAAGCCCATGATTCTAACTTAACTTCTATGGAATTTGATACTTCTAAAGTTGCCCCCACCAAAAATCTTGAATACATCTCAAACTATAGTATCAACAACGTTAGTGCTTAGTACGTTTAGGTGCACTAACGGTGCACTAACTATTGCCGTTAATCCCATGTTTCTACCTCAATTTGTGTGGAATTTGATGTATCTAAAGTTGTCCCCACCAAAACTCTTCAATAACTCGTAAACTCTGATAGCACTAACGCTAGTGGTTAGTGCGTTTAAGTGCACTAACGATTTCCGTTAACCGTATGTTTCTACCTCAATTTGTATGGAATTTGATACTTCTGAAGTCGCCCCCACCAATAGTTTTGAATAAATCCCAAAATATGGTAGCACTAACATTAGTGCTTAGTGTGTTTAAGTGCACTAACGATGTACTAACGTTAAATTGCGACCGACTTTAGTAGTACACTTGCCAACAGAAAGTTTGTTAGAGAAAATGCCAAGCCGCATTTGCAAATTACTACTATAATTATTATTATTATTATTATTATTATTATTATTATTATTAATCAAGATCATCTTAAAACTAACAAAGAAGGCGAAGAATATGTTGCAGAATTACAACATCCAAACTAAGACATTGAAAGATAAACGTTTCAAGATAAAATTTGAATTTAGTAAGTTTTCAATGAGTTGGAAACACTGTTCTCGGAGTCAGCTGCTTAGTAGAAGAATATTACTCAACCTAATGCTAAGGGAATATAGATAATATTCTTCGAAACAAGAATATTGAATGACATTTTATCAACATATACCGGCTCTGGAATGAAACAAGCATTTCTTTAGCAGAGCTCTAAATAATTTCCTCTATATTTAAAATGATTCTCTCTGATGACGAAATATTATTTTTACAAGAAAATATCAAATTGATGATTTAAATACAGCTATTGTATGTACTAACAGAAACATAACAAAATTAATTACATTTTTTTTTTCTCTACTGCACACGTGTCTATTCAAGAGAAAATCTCTGAATCGTCTCAAAAGAAGACTTTTACACTGATGCACCATCTGTGTAGTTAAAGGAAAATGAAACAGTTACTTTGACAAGAATATATTACATATTCGTTCGAACGTAGAAATTCAGTGTTTCCAAGTGCCAGCGGAAAAATTACACTTTCAAAATAGTCGAATAGCAGCACTGAACAACAGACGCATAAAATAAAATGCACCCATATAAAATACACTTACAATACGATAATCAGCGGATGAAACAGCGCATCTGGTCCAAACAAAATTCCAATATACATATTAAATTATCATAATCTCCATTCAGTTATCAATCAATTGGTTTGACGCAGCTTTTCACTCAGAGGTGGATCTAGCCCGGGAGCGGGGGGCCTAGGCCCCCAGTTTTTTTGAGTGACAAAAATAATTGAAGCTATTTGTTATATATTTTTGAAAGTTCATAGTAAACTCATAATACATAATTATAATAGTCTGGGTTCTGGTTGCACCCAGTTTTTAGCTTCTAGAACTGCCTCTGTTTCCACCTTTCTCAATATTGGGCTAGACTTACTTTGTACCTTCTTTTCCCTATCCCTTTTAGAATTTCCACTTTTTGAGGGGAATTTTAGACTTTCAGTCAAAAAACTACTGCTTCCTTACTATTTTTGTAGGATCATGGTCCACACCTTGTTATCTTTTGTTTTTTACAATACAGCAGCCTATTTAATCGTACCAGTCGCTTGTCCATATTATACACCAGAAACGGGAAAATTGGGGAAAATCGGGAGTTTTCTTTAATTTTTTCAAAACATTTGCGCCCCTCTGCCCCGTGCCTGGGTTTACGTAGGGATCTGAAAATCACTTGAAGAATAGGTAGTTATGTACACAATGCGTGTGCAAAAATTCACCTTATATCTTAAAAACAAAGGGCTGAAAAAGTCTTGGAAATCTGAAGGTGATCCATTTTATTAAATGCTTCATATACAGTATATACATATATGTATAAAAATATTCTTAAAAAAAACTTACAACATTACTATTTATCCTAGGATAATGGTTCATACCTCATTCTCTTCAGAATAGACAACCTTGCAAAAGGTACTATTTGCGTGCCCATATCATGCACCAGAAACGGGAAATTAGGGAAAAGCGGGAAATTTTCCTAAAAATCCTCTTTTCGAAAAATTTGAGCCCCTCTGGCCCGGGCCAGGTTTAATGTAGACGTCTCGAAATCACCAGAGAAATACTTAGAGTTATACATAATGCGTGTACAAAACTTTAATTTGAATGTCTTGAAAAATAAGGAGGGAGAATTTTTCAAAATTTGGCCGAAGGTCAAAAATATATAGATATATAGATTTATATACCTAGGTACATAGTACATACTATAAAAATTTCCTGAAACATTACTATTTGACCTAGTGTCGTGATTCATACGCCATTTTCTTTAGTATGAGGCTCTCTTTCTAATTGTACTACTTAATGTCCGTATCATACACCTGATCTTTTCTGAGAAACTCACTCTCTCGGAACATTTGGGCCCCTCGGCCCTTGCCCGTTTTTACATAGAGATCTCAAGAAAACTTAGAAATACTCAAAGGTGCACACAATCCGAATGCAAAATGTCAATCTGATATCTTAGAAACTAAGGGCATGAACAATTTTTTAAATTTGTCTTAAGAAAGGAAAAAAAAAAAGACATTGCCATGCCCCTCCTCGCCGCCAAGTTGACCATTCGGTTCCAAAATGCATCTAGGGTTATTTGGTCCATGCTTGACTTAGCCAATAATAATAATAATAAAAATGATTCAATACGCGTTACGTGAGTTTCATAAGCGTCTTTTATACAACACTACGTTATGGTAACTTTTGTTACCATAAATCCTAAAAGGGTTCTCTCCTACCATTTCCAATAGTTTATCGTTTGATGCTTTGTCCGCCCATCTAATTTCCATCATTTTTTTATATGATTAGGTGTATACGGTTTGCAGATGATATGCCGCTAGTTGCAGAATCTTAAGAGAAAATCAATAATATGTGAGAAAACTTGAGGAAGGGTTGTGAACAATATGGGATGAAAATAAATGTTAAAAAACCAAAAGCCATGGTGATTGGAACGAAGGGGTTGGTGTCAAATATAGAAGTAGGAAGGGAGAAAATAGAACAGATGACTAGTTTTCGATACTTGGGTAGTATTATTAGTAATGATATGAAATGTGAACATGAAATAAAAGCAAGGACAGGAATGGCGAAAGATGCCTTTAGAAGGAAGAAAATGCTATTATGCGGGATCTTGAATAAAGATTGAGAAAAAGATTCATAAAATGCTTCGTGTGGAGTAGTGTACTGTATGTTTCAGAAACATGGACATTACGCAAAAATCATAAAAAATGACTGAAAATTTTCGAAATGTGGGCGAGGAGAAGAATGGAGCGAATTAGATGTGTCGTGCGGAAAACAAATGAGGGGGGTTAGAAATGGTAGAGGGGAAAAGAACAATTTTAGATATTATTAAGAAGAGGAAGAGAAACTGGTTGTAGCATTACCTAAGAAGGAACTGTATTATGAGGGACGTACTAGAGGATGTGGTGACAGGAAAGAGAGTGTGGGGGCGGAGGAGACTACAATTAATGGACGATACCAAAATAGAAAAATCGTACGTGAAGGCGAGAGGTTAGCGGAAGATGGTGGAGCATCGGAGCTTCTCAGTTGTAGCAAGTGACCTTCCAATAAAGGCTGAATACCTATAATAATGATGAAATATAAAGGTTGTATTACTACTTTCAGAGTACGATTTAGTTTAAATTTATTCTTCATTGGAGTTCATTTGGAAGGAGGTCTACATTTTAAAGCCATTGATACTCAGTTTTCCTCTGACCCGGCTTCGATTCCCGGCGGGAGGTCATGTGGTTCGGATTCCACGTTAATCAGTAGGTCCACGTCTCATATAGCCTCGCTGCTGAACGGGACGATAAACTTAAAATCAACTCAACTCAACTCAGTTTTTCCTCTGTTCTTACAAGTAAAGGGTCCAAATGGATAAATCGAGTTGCGGGAGGAGACATAGTGTGTCTGATAGAGGATGTGAAAATATGTGCATGTGCAAAGTTATAGCGGCTGAGCGCCATAAGAAACGGAGAGGGAGGGTGTCAAAGTTGGCGGGGAAGACCTAATATGTTATAGAAATACATCAAATAGTGTTGAGTCGTAAAAATAGTGAAAGATAGACAATACAAACAGTAGTAGTTTCACATATTGGCAAAAGAAGAATGGGCAGAGTAGATCATGAACCAACGCTGCCATCTTGAAATCCGCCGTTTTGAAATCTGTGGTATTGTTTGAAATGGAAAAGGTAGTCATGTGATATATCAATTACGGCCAGCATGTTCTCAAAAACTCAATTATTCCTTTAGTGATCATTATCTGCACTTATTTGGAAGATTTAGGATCAACTTTATAGTTAGGCCTTTTTACAAAAATCTAGGAGGCTGAAACTTGTATGTTGAAAGTTTGGATTATCATGAAAACAAATTTAAGTTAAACATATCTACAAGCCAAGAAAACTAACAGTGAAATTTGATATCCAAGGTGTATATTAGTGCATTATTATTTATGATATTACTTCCGATTTGCTTCACATAGTGCCGAAGAGAACTGTTCGGAACTGTCTGGAAGAACCGTTTCAGCTTTGTGTTTCGCTTTTACTTGAAAACAGTGTGGAGTTTATATAGCTACCTTTTGCTAAATGACATACTAATATATACCATAACACAATAAAAATCTGATAGATTGGAATGCAATTATTATGTACTGTATGTAGACCACTATTTTTTTCACAACTTGCTATACAGGGTCAGTCCTTAAAGTAGTAGGACTGAGTCAATTAAAAATAAGATATTGACAGAAATAACACTTACGCTTAATATTCTTCAAAATATGATCCTCCTACATCCACACACCGCTGCCAACGGGATTTCCAGTTTTCATAAGCTTCCTGGAAGGCGGAAACTGGAATGCTGTTCAGCTGTCTCGTCACGGCCTGTTGTAATGCTTCCACCGAGCCGTTATGATGCCCATTCAGGGTGGTTTTGAGGCGGGGGAAGAGGAAAAAGTCTGGTAGGGCAAAGTCGGGACTGTAGGGTGGCTGAGGCAAGGTTGCAATGTTATGTTGGGCCAGATACGCCACCACTCGGAAGGCTATGTGGCTCGGCGCATTGTCATGTTGCAGTCGCCAGAAGTTGGCGATGGATGGGCGGACACGGACGATGCGTTTCCTCAGCCGTTCCAGGACCTGGAGATAAAAAACTGCATTGACAGTCTGTCCGTGTGGAACAAATTCCCTGTGGATCACTCCTTGTGAATCGAAAAAGCAAATGAGCGTGCATTTTACTTTTGATTTCGTCATGCGCGCCTTTTTGGGGCGTGGGGAATTTCGGGTGTGCCATTCTACGCTTTGACGTTTGGTCGCAGGGTCATACTCAAACGTCCACGTCTCGTCCAAAATCACCACATTGTGTAACAAGTTTGGATTTTCACTCACTTCTTCGAGAAGGTCCTGGCAGATCCGTTTGCGAACGTCCTATTGCTCGCCTGTCAGCACTCGCGGCACCAACTTTGCACAAATTTTCCTCATTTGCAATTGTTCGTGCACAATTTCGTGAACTTGGTTTTAGCAATGCCAAGTTCATCGTAATCGTCGGTCACTGTCCAGCAAATTCTTCACTCTTGCAACATTTTCCTCCGTTTTGGAGCTCGAAGGTCGTCCTGACCGTGCAGCGTCTTCAACTTCTTCTCTCCCCTCCCTAAACAGCTTGTGCTACTCAAACACACTCGATCTTCCAATGGCGTTATCACCGTTCGCCGTCTTGATCATTTCATGAGTCTCTTTCCCAGTTTTACCGAACTTCACGCAAAATTTGATGGCGTAACGCTGTTCCAAAAGATTGGCCATGACGCAGCGTGACGAGGGTCACTCGCAGAGGTTACGATGACGAGCGATCTTTACCCTGCTATGGCTGGCAGCCGACTGGCGCTCCTTCCTGTCTTTCCTTAGACCCACCTCAACCGACAACAGGTGGAGTAACCGCTGTCAGTCTGTAAAAAGAAAAGAAAAAAATCAGTCCTACTACTTTAAGGACTGACCCTGTATTTTTACTCAACTTTCTTTGTCCACCTTAGTAAGCAAAAGTAACTTGGGACGAGCGTAACATGTGATATCTGGATGAAAAGTGGGCTACTGCAGTCGAATATATTTTCGTAATACTCCAAAGTTTCAGCATATGAGTATCAGTCTCCTAAATTTTCGTAAATAACTGTAAAGATAATCCTAAATCTTCCAAATAAGTACAGGTAACGATCACTAAAGTTCATAATTGACTTTTTGAGAATATTCTGACCTTAATTGATATATCACATGACTACCTTTACGTTTCAAAAATATCAAACATTTCAAAATGGCGGCGGAGGTTAATGATCTACTCTGCCCATTCTTCTTTTGCTAATATGTGAAACTACTACTGTTTGTAGTGTCTATCTTTCACTATTTTTACGACTCAACACTATTTGATGTATTTCTATAACATAGCATAGGCCTTCCCCACTGACTTTGACCCCTCCCTCTCCATTTCTTATGGCGCTCAGCCGCTATAACTTTGCACATGCACATATTTTCACATTCTCTATAAGACACACTATATCTCAGCCCGCAACTCGATTCATCTATTTGTAAGTATCCATATCTCACATCCATACATATGTATATGCTTTAGGGATGGCCAATCCCGAAATTTTTACTTTCCGGACTCCGGAAAGTAAAATCGAAAAAATTTGAGAATTCAGAAAATTCGAGACTGGAAAAATTCCAGAATTCGAAAAAAATCCGGATTTCGGAAAAATTCCGATTTCGAAAAAAATCCGGAATTTAGAAAATTCCGATTTCGGAACATTTCCGATCTTAAGCCGTTTCGCTCTATCGTTGATCAGCCAGTCACTCACCCAGGACTTTCAACATAACATTGAATCCCCTGGGTCATTTTCAAACACACTTGTTACAGATATGACATGCAGAGTGAAAAAATACTGTGGCTGTAAAACATCCCTATCATCATCTTAGGAGTGAAAAAATAATATTTAATCACCTGCGGCGGCTCTAGAAAGTAAAAACTTGGGGGTCAGCCGGATCCTAGACTATGATAGGTATAAAATAAGTTTACTCTAAACTTTCAATCTAAATAAAATAAAGAGTTTGTTTGTGTGTCTGTCTATATGTCTGTCTGTGTGCGGCCTGGGTACAAGACGAGAGGACGAAGAGTTACCAAATTTTGGTCATGGTTACCTTGGTCCTTTTCCCAGACCAAGACGAAGGGCTTTTTTCAAAATTAGAACCAGCCGGTCTCAGGGGGGCGTTTACTGGGACATGTAAAACTAGTAGAAAATGACTGATATTAGTGTCAAAGTCATAGTTTTCGCAGTCAATGAGATCAATGGTGATACTCTCACATACGTTGAGTTCCAAATACAGCCCCCAGAGGCTTTTTTTTTAAATGGGAACCAGGGGATCTCAGGGGTCATTTACCGGAATATGTAAAAGTAGTAGAAAATGAGATATGTTTTTCCTTTCGTTGTTCAGTTTGTATACATAGATGCCGTAATTATCTGACCCATGCGAAGAATGAGTATTTCAGCTATTAATATATAAATAATACATTTAATTATTTTTCTCTGTTAAAAGACTGGAGATGCCTCGGCTCAACCGGTTCCGGGTTAGATCCGCCACTGTTAAACACAATATTTGTTTGTATTTCTGAACACCAGAAACTGAAAGATTAGGATGAAACTTAAAATTTGCTTGAACTGAGCGATCCAATAAATCAACAAAAAGAATCCTAAAACTTTCGTAGAAATCCACTAGGTGTCTGTGTAAAAACCGAAATTCTTAGCGTTTATTTTTCTCTTTATTGCAATGTCAGTAGTTAGTTATTAAATAAGAAATAACCGTTAAGGAATCTATTGTCCGTGTCTTAATACTTTTTAGTCTTGAAAAACGTTCAATTTCTTTCATTCGTTGGCGTACTTGCAACATATCACAGGGATATGATTACTTCTTTAGATACTAGTTCCAAGTTGAGGTACAACCGCTAGGTAAATAATAACAAAGGGTGTCATCGCCTATTCTTTTTGCAAGGGAACTGAAGCTTTCCCTGATTATATAATACAATAATAGTAATGATGTAATCATATCGCTGATCCAGCATTCGTAGAAATATGTAAGAAACTGTATCAAAAATACAAAATAAAATAAAAAGGCATATGCCACTGAACTAATCTTTCTTATTCTAATTTCTTCACGAAAAATCTGACAGCAAAATGGCGTCCACGAAGAGAATTTTTGAAGTTTGAGAACAATCAAAAGTCACTCGGGGCTAAATATGGTGAGTATAGTGAGTGTGAAAGTAGTTTAATGCCATGGTCAGCCAAGAATAAATGCAAAATATTAGCACGATGTTGGGGAAGATTGTCGACGTGGAGGATGAAATTGTCATTTGCCATTTGTGGTTGTTTCTAAGTCAAATTTGGCATAAATTTTTTTTCCAAAAGTGTACGGAAATACTTGACTGTGATTATATAACCTATTGGAACAGGGTGAAATAATATCACTCACTGAGAATCCAATAAGATAGCGTATAGCATTTCCTTACTCTATGTCATTTGACGAAAGATTTTTTGGGGGAGGGAAGGGGTGAATTTTTTTATTTCCACTTTATGGACTGCATTTTTGTTTCTTGCTTGTATAATGGAATCTGTGATTCATCCATTGTCACAACACTTTCCGAGAAATTGCGCTCTCTCTCCTGAAGCGTGTGAATTTTCAACACATAGTCGAATCCTTGCATCTTTTTAACCACCATTAAGTATTTGTGGAACCCAGCGGAAAGAAGCTTTCCCTAGCCCCAGTTCGTTTGTAATTATTCGTTGTGCTTTTTCCATTGTTACCCTTAGTGTATCACAAATTTCCTGCATGGTGACACGCCTATTTTCCATGATGAAATTTTCAACACGGGCAGTGTTAGCGTCAGTTGATGTTGTTTTCGGACGTGCAACTCTCCCCTCATCTTTCATACTATTGCCCTTTTTTGAATTCGGGAACCAATTCTTAACAGTGTTTTCTGCAAGAGCACTATCAACACACACACTTTTCAATTGGTAATAAATATTTGCTGCACAACGTACAGCTGCGGTAAGTAATTTTACAATTATCCACTGCTTTTCAAATTCCATATCTCTGGGCAATATTAGAAACACATCTTACTCGTTCAGACACTGTGTTCAACTGCTACCACCTACTAAACAAAACTTGCGGTGCTTAGAGACAGAATTCACGTGCGAACGTCTCCCTCTTAACACGATTAACTTTTGTTAGCCCTTAGAATACATTAATTTTGTAGGGGAACATCTGCAGATCTTGCCTAAGAATACGCCAGGTGCTGGTCAACAGTCATTATTTTCCATAAACAAACGTCTCAACGATTTCTTCCTTAGAGAGTCCATAACACCGCGGCGAATGGCCTAGATGTTTCCAGGTGTGTAACCGCGAGGCTCGCTGCCTTTTTTTTTCCTGTCACATATCCAGTCTCATGGAATCGCTTTACAAACCTTTCGATTGCAGTTTTATCCGGAGCATATGAACGCTTATACTCCTTTCTGAACATTTTCTGCATGGTAGTTGGTGACTTCGTTTCTGTCCCATCGTTAAGAACTTACCATTTTGAAGTATGTATAGACTTCAAGTGTTGCCAGATATAAAACAAACTTTGGACTCCAATGCACATGACAATAGCACTAAAAGCGCTCCGTCGTATTTCGTTCGATCGTAGTAATAAATTGAGAAATGAATAGAATGAATAAAATAATAAAGTAATGAAATAAAGTGAATTGACTGAAACATCTGGTATAAAACGCAGTGAAATCTGGAAGGTGCAGCTAAGTTCGTCAGCCTCAAAATGGTTTTAGACAGAGGATGGATGAGTCAAGTTCCTTGGCCACTTCATCTCAAACGAACACTGGAACTTTTGCGCGAGGTGTCAAGGAAAATGATGTTAACAAGTCTTAGATATGTTGCTGGTGAGCGTAGTGGATTTCGGGGCCACCACCACCATTATGGCTGGAAACTAAGAACAAAAATCTTGGTGTACTCGAAAATGTTAGACATCTCGCACCAAGTTTCAGTGTTCGTTTCAGAGGCAGCGGCCAAGGAACTTTGTTCATCCAATCTTCATTTCAACACTTTCTCAGGCTGACGAACTTGCCTGCATTTTTACACCTCTCGTGTATTTATACAGATTTCTATATACTCTGTGTCTATCAGCTTTAACTGCCCTCTGGTTACTATCGATGTAACTGTTTCATGGGTTCGTAGAGCAATGCTAATTATTCAAAGTTAAGATACAATGTTGCCACATATGAAATTTTTGGTTCTCCATAGCTGGTGAAGGAGGCCCTGAAGGGTATATCATTATAGAGCATTTTGGCTTTATTATGTACAATAGTGCTCTGTAATTCACGGGCAACATTTGTGTGTGTGTGTGTAAAATATGACATCCGATCCTAGTCCACACGCTTCTGAGTCTGATCTTCAAATGTCTAAATGACAGCGTTTGTCTTTTTAAGCTAGAAATCCTACATTATCCTGTTCGAGGCAGCTCCGTATCAGGGGCGGATCCAGGACGGACTTCTGGGGGGCGGTGGGTTGTATGATTGCTACTTAGGGCTACTTTTAAGAGCTTCAAGCTCTGGGATGGCTTTTATTTATGCATAAAATAAGAAAGTTTCCTCTTCTGGGGAGGGGTGATCGGTCCGATCGCCCCCTGGATCCGCCCCTGCTCTGTATACTCCCCAATACCCACCATACTCTTTAATGCACACTTATACACCGTCGTTTAGATTAATTAAATAATCGAATTAACTATAATATTCCTTTTCGATATATAGAGTATATGAGACAGGATTGTTTCTTTAAGTGGGATCTGAACCATTTGTTGATTTTCTTTCTGCGGCTTAGTACATCAGCTGGGATCTAACCAGGGACTACACGTGCTGGGAACAAATAAGTTATCCACTTGGGCATGAAAGGGCACATACAGTCCTTTAGCATTGAAGCCTTCGGAGGAACAATAGCAGAATCTCTTAGAAAGCTGGAATAGTCAGTGGAACGTCGAGATACTGGTAAAGAAAAGGACTTTGTTTGTGCGAAGTTGAGTGGAACAACGAAGTGCATGAACAGAAAGTCCTGTTTATTTGCAAATTGAGGTTAAATCTTTTAAATTACCTCTCTTGTCGTCCTAGGTGAGTAAAAATCTACCTGAAGCTCTTTTAATTGACTTTTCTGCCGTTTTAGGTGGTTGTAAAATGAGCAAGAAGCTTTCAATCGCCTCTGCTATCGTCCTAGGTGGGTGTGAAATGAACTGAAGCCTTTTAAATTGCCTTTTCTATACAATTTATTCAGAAGTGATTCTCTTGTTGTTCCTCCGGATACCTTAATATTATAAAGTAATACGAATTCTATTTCTTAAGTAATACTCTACCTCTTCAGCAAGGACTTAATATTTTCCTGTACCTAAGATAAGAAAAGGGTTTGGGGGGCATAGAACATATGTAACGTTACTCTCTATTTGTCATGTAGGGAAACCTTCAACTGGTACATCCTCAAGAAAATTAACAGGAAACAAATGAAAGAAAGGAAAGAATGAAAGTTGATTTCAAGTAATTTAGCCGAAGGATTCTACAGAAAATTACGATCACTATTTTCTCATTTTTCATTATTTAGTCCTAAGAAAGACCACCTTAGTACTTAAGAGAAATTATATCGTTCAATAGTTACAATTTCATATCTTCAATGCACAGCTCGTTAATTGTTCCTTTTCTTTATTTATGTTAATAATAAACTTGTTGGGTCTGTTGAATAATTGGGAAAGAATTATAACTTTAGTTTAACTTAGATAACACATTCCTTAGGTGTTAAAGAAATATTTAAATGGTATTTTCTTACCTTGTCAAAAATTATAATTCTTGTTTCTGAACCCAATACCGGCTGCTAAAAGTAATGTGTGAAAATGTAAGAATCTAGTGAGCATCCGAAGAATTAAACTCACATTTATCACAAGAGGCATATCTATCATCATGCTTATAAGCTAACTCATCAGTTAAAAAACGGATCGTATCTAGGAGTATTAAAATAAGCTCTTTCGTGGCCAAATATATTATTTTATATATAATAATCGTAGGGGCGTACCAGTAAATTTATCTTGGGGGGACTCAAGACTTTCTCAGAGTAACCAGAATTTAACATACTAAAAGAAAACCGAAAGTTTTGTTTCAGAATGTGAAAGTAATAATTAAGTAATAATAACTCACCATGGATAGACTACATTGATGATGATGATGATCATGATTATTATTATTATTATTATTATTATTATTATTATTATTATTATTATTATTATTATTATTATTATTATTATTTTCACTTGAACCATTTATTTTTAGACTGGTCAATATTTGAATCTTACGTCGTAGAAGAGATCTGCCATTAAATTGTTCACAAGGAAAGAAAAAGTATTTTAGGAAGTCCATTTGTTTGACTTTGTCTTCATGTATGTAAATAAAAGCCACGGACCACAACACTAGACTTTCTCGTTCTAAATTCTTAATCTAAACCAGGTTATGCAGCAGTTATTACTGAAACATTTATTTATGAAATAAGAACAAAAATGTCTTCGATAAACTTCAATCAAAGAAACAACTTCAAAAGTAAACTACAGTTTTTGGACCTTTTATGAAAATGACTATCATGTAATAGAATTATTTATTAAACATTTGATGACTTTGCGGCAAAAACAGGTGAAGTCCAAAAAATGAAAATGTAAAGGAGGTAGCTTCACAACGGTTTCCACTCATCCGATTTTCTTCAAACTTGGCACATATATAGTAAGCCGAAAATAAATCGACACGTATTTTTTTGTTTCTTTCGGAAAAGAGGTTAAGGGGGGCAAAGGCCCCTTCTCAAAAATGGGCCCTCTTGACTAAAAGGGCCACATGAAAGAAACGAAACTCTGCCGATGCAAAGATGACTTCAAAGTAGGAAATACTGGTTTTGTGGTTTTTGCGAGAAAAGGGTTGCAGGGGCAATGGCCCTTTTCGAAATGACAAAGGATCAAACACAATCCTTATGGAAATGGGATTTCGGTGGAATTGCTTTAAACCATGTTATGCTGTAGATATGGTGTTTCTGAGGAAGTCCCAATGAGCACAGAGACAAATCATTGACCGTTTGGCTACTACAGGGCCAATGTTTTTAAAACAGCCGAAGATAACGACATTCTGGATTTCGGTAAAAATGACTAAAACCGTTATATGTTGTAGATATTGTGATCCTGAGAAAAAGCCTTAATAGGAATAACCACCTATCACTGACCGTTTGGCCACTAGGAGGCAACTTTTATCAAAGTAACAGAAGATAGTGATGTTCTGGATTTCGGTGAAATGACTAAAACCGTGATATGTTGTAGATATTGTCATCCTGAGAAAAAAAGACTCAATGAACATAACCACAAATCGCTAATCGTTTGGTCACTATAGGGCTATTTTCTTGATAAAAGCCGAGTATAACGATGTTCTGGATTTCAGTAAGATTAAGTAAAACTAAGATATGTTGAAGATCTTCTCATCATGAGAAAAAGTCTTAATACACAGAATCATGGAATTATTATTGTTTGGTAACTACAGGTTCAGGATTTTTAAAACAGCCGGATATAACGATATTTTTGATTTGGGTGTAAATGAATGCAACTGTGATATGTTGTGCATGTCGTGACCCTGAGAAAAATTGTTTAGCGCTTTGCAAGGTTTTCCTTTGACCTACAAGATGAACATCTGAATGTTGTCTGTGCTTCTGTGTTCACATCCATTTTTCCGGTTGTGGGATCGGACTTTTCAGGGTTTCATACAATTTTACCGAAATTCCGGAGTATCTTTGTTTTAAAAACTGCCAAACGGTCACTGATTGGTGATTGTGTCTACTGAGATTTTTTCTCAGGATCACATCATCTATAACATATCACAGTTTCAAGCAATTTCACCGAAGTCCAGGAAACGTTACCTCTTGTTCGGTTTAAGAAAGTGGCCAAACGCTCAGTGATGGATGCTTGTGATTCTTCAGATTTATTTTAAGGATCAGAATATCTACAACACACAACGGTTTTAAGCAATTCCACCGAAATCCAGAATAACGTTACCTTCTGCTGTTTTCTAAACTGTGGTCTTGTAGTGGCCAAACGGTCAGTGATTTTTGGTTGTGCTCATTGAGACTTTTTCTCAAGAACACTATATCTACAACATAACATGGTTTTAAGCAATTCCACCGAAATCCAATTTCCATAGGGTTGTGCGGCGTTCTGTCATTTCGAAGGGGGTCATAACCTCTGTAACCCTTTTCTCACAAAAACCACAAAGCCCGTATTTCCTACTTTAAAGTCATCTTTGCATCGGCACAGAGTTTCGTTTCTTTCATGTGGCCCTTTTAATAAAGAAGGCCCTTTTTCGAAAATGGGGCCTTTGCCCCCTTAACCTATTTTCCGAAAGAAAAAAAAATACGTGTCGATTTATTTTCGGTCTATTATATATGTTCTAAGTTTGGAGAAAATCGGACGACGAGAAACACTTATGAAGCTACCTCCTTTACATTTTCATTTTTTGGACTTAGCCTGTTTTTGCCCCAAAGTCTTCGTTTGTTTATGAGTTACCAACAAAATCGTATGAGTCGTATTTGAGGAAACAGTAGATAATAATAATACTAAAAAGGAAACTACTATTGTAAACATTTTCGTGATAGGTGATTAGGGAACATTATACACTTATTAACGACCTATGAACAAAATAATTTGAGTCGTTTTTATGAGAAAAACTCACGTACAGGGAAAAAAAAACTATCCTTGTGAGTTTTGTAGGGCAAATGAATTATGCCATATTGTTATCTTATAAATGAAATATGAACAAAATCATCTTAGTTTTTTCTGGGAAAATTTTCCAGGAAATTGACCCCAAGAAGAACTGTTTTGGATTTTTTTTTTTTTTTTTTTTTTTTTTTTTTTTAGAAACGAGTTAACAGGTAACTCATGAAATATTTATTTATGAAATATGAAGAAGATCGCATGTGTCGTTCTTGACAAAATATTTCAGAAAAGTAACTTCGAAGAATAACCTACCACTTCTGGATTTTTCTAGACAAGGTGACAGACATTCAAATATTCATTTCTCGTCACGTAGAGATCATGGAATGTGATCACCATATTTCTCTTCTATAGTCTCTCAAAACTAAAAATGTAAGAAATAGAGAAAAAACGAAAAAGATAAGATCACTCCCAAATAATTATGAAATAGTAATTAGGAATTACATTTCTGGGCCTTCAGCATCTATGGCCATGTTAACCCGTAACGTATAAATTCTAAGGGATGACGTCCCTTTGAGAGCACACTATCCGGGGAAAGGAAAGGAAGATAGGATTGGGGAAGGAAGGAAGTGTCCTGTGACCTGTTTGTTAGGTACCATCACGGCATTTGCCTGGAGTGGATGAGGAAAACTCGGGGAAACCTCACTTAGGATTTCTGTCCTGAGAAAGCTTTTACGGAGTGCCCCCACCGGGAATCGAGTCCTGGACCGTATAGTCACGAGGGTATTTTAGGAGTGTTTACTGAAATGCAAGTACGCTAGTAGTGGAAAACTAAGGAAAGACGAAAGGAACCAACAAACACGTGGTTTAAAATCAGATTCCGAGAGTGGATTGTTCTACACTTCAAATCTCAGATTCTTTGGTTAATATTTCAGTTACTCGTTGAAAAGGCATCTAAAAGCGATGTAGAAGTTTAAAGGTTATCAAATTGTGACTTATTCCATTAATAAAGTGCTCATACCAATAGGAACTCAATCGTATATCGTAGTTCATAGACATCGTGTGAGTGATTCAAAAGTTTCATTTCTCTTCTGTAACAATGAGCAGACCCTTGTTTACTTCTAACCCGACCAAGCACTCTAATTTCAGATTTTGCTTGGAGACAGAGGTTATGATTCCATAGGTGCAATTAGTTTGCATTATTTTATATTATTCTTGCCATTATTAATAATGATTAAAATGTAAAGAACTCTCAAATTCTGGAGATAATTGACCACTTGCCGCCCCTACTGATTTGACCCTTAAGCACACACACACACACACACACACACACACACACACATTGAACAAATTTATTCCATGCAACTTCCAAGCGTTCTGTTGAAATTACCTGTTTCCTCATATTCATTGTGATAATTTCGGTCAACAAATATAATTTCTTCAAAAGATTGTGCAAAATCCCAAAATTAATTAAATGACTATTATTGCTGTTCAAAAGTATTTTTGTTAATTTTTGCATTCCTAATAAAGTTAAGATATGGATTTTGGTTGGCGAGTTTCTAGTTCTTTCCTTGTACTCTAATAAATAATATGAAATGAGAAGAATATTTTAAAAGTATACGCAAGTGTTTATTTGAACCAGCGGCGTTTATTCCTACTTCATGCGTGCATTAATATCTGTAACTGTGTTTGGAACGCATTATGCACTTTTTGAAAGAGCACTAATAGACGCAATATGTCCGTGACTCTGTAAATAAATTCTAAAATAATCTGAATGGAAAAATGCTTGTAGTATGGAGTCGAGTGGCTTGGAGTCTAGTGAATATTATTATGGGCGCTAATCTGGAACAAGTTGGTTGTTAGAGATATTCTATCATCGGAAGAAGCAAAATTATTGTAGTTAAAATATCAGAGAGGGATTGTAACAGTTAAAAGTCATTAACATATCTAACCAGGGTGGATCCAGCGGGTGAGCGATCCCAGCAGCCCCCAGAATAAGATTTTTTTAATTTTAAAAATAAAACCTATCCTTAAAAAATTCAACTTTGTATTATAAATGTAAAATAAAACCTATTGACTTCGAACGACCGCCCACCAAACATTCGGCTTGCATCCGCCCCTGTATCAAACTCTCATTGTTTTCCATGCCAAAGAAGGGACTTTCTTCAACTGAATAGAATTATTGCAAGCAAAGTGATACCGTGTAACTAACATATACAAATTAACACTTATGGGATTTATGGTAACTTTTATTACCATAGCGTAGTGTTATATTTGACCGATAAATTAGGTCTTTAGATAAATCAAACATGGACCAAAGATCACTCCAGATGCATTTTGGGACCAGATGCTGAACTTGGCGGTGCTCTTTTACTTCAAATTTTTGTTGTACTTAAAATTATATGCCCGTAGCATCCGAGCCGACTGCTTGTGTGCTCCGGGGTCCAGCACCCACACAAATCAGCACCCACAAGATTTTTATTTTGACAGAAGCAAATTAAAATAAATATTTCTCACATGCCATTATCAAAAAAAAGCAATTAAAACATTGAGATGGAAGTTAAAATTTCTAAACTCTAAACATATATATTTTTTTTTTTTTTTTTTGTTTCAAATGTGTTTGTGTAAAACAACCAAGCAAAGCACGCACCCTTTTCTTGCCTGTCTCTGTTCTAGTCAAAGGCAGTCCCCACAGTAAAAATGGAACTATATTATGATCAGAATCGAGCACAGCACTTTATGACAGTGTTCATAAAAGATTTTAACTAAAGCAAATCAATCAAAAAATATCGAGACCCCTGAGAACATAAAACACATCCCGCCATTGATATACACCTACATAAATTTCGGAATGTCGGCGCCGTTTGCCCGTAGCTAAACTTCCTTTAGACAAGTCGTTGTGAGTACCACAGTATTTTCAAACATGGATTTTTGGATAACGCAAATATTAGTTCCTAAGTGAAGTCTTGACCCAACTACGGTAGGTCCCATACCTTTGGAGCTATGGAAATTTAAACTTCATTTTTTCATGTGTTCGGCAGCCTATAACCCCGAAAGGACGAATTTGTGCACCCAGGTTGGTCTATACTTTTTGTCTTATCTTGGTGTCAGGAATCACCTCCCACACGTTGTCGGTGTTATTTTGAAGCACCTTGTATACCGAATTTAAAATCTCCAACTTATGCGAATACTTACACTGGGCAATTTGAGAAAAGTAGCGAAATTTCAAATTATATAAGTGACCTCCGTTTTCCCCTTTAGAATTTCCCCACTGAATTTTCGAAAACGTGGAAAACTTATTCCCTTATTTGCCAAATTTTACATCTTCAACTTAAACGTATTCTCATATAAGGTATTTCTCAATAATAATGAAAGAGACACTAAATATATTGAAATGATATAAAAATAATGATATATTCCCGTCAGGAGCAGAATTTTGGAAAACGATGAAACACGTGTTCCGTTATTTTTATCGAAGAGTTCATATGCAGAGTTACATCTCTAAAACTTCAGAGATTAATGAGATACACAATTATTGGCAATACATTTGATCCCCTCGTCGCCCCCTTAGGATACATATTTCCAAAAAATATTCATTGTTTGAGCTCTATCGTGGCTAAGCGGTTATCGTACGCGCCTTTGTCGTGGGAGACACGGGTTCGATTGCCGGTGGGAGCTCGTGTGCTTCTGATTCCATGTTAAACTGTAGGTCCACGTCTTGTATAGCCTCGTTGCAAAAAATGACGGTAAAATGAAATCAGATCAAATCAAATTCCTTGCTTTACTGCCTAAAGAAATATTCTTTCTCAATTTGGCATTTATACCTATGATAAAGGCCTGGATATATCTACTTGCGCATGGCGTGCGTATGGATGTACCTACCTAGGCAGTAATGAAATTTCTGAAATAGTTTACTGGTGTTCATATTCTGCTTAGTTTATGTTCTAGAAAATAACTTTTTCTTATAGCTTCCAATAAGTATTTCACTATTAAACTCAGACAATATCTTAATAAATTTCTAGAGAACTCGGAAGTGATCTTTTACCGAGAGGATGAGTTTTCTTTGGACGAAGGTTTCAGTAAACAATTCTTATAATTTTGTTCATGGAGTAAAAGTAGAAATAACTGAAATGCAAAATAGATTAAGAAATTGGAACGAGAAAGATCAATTCAGTGGATTATGACTTTTTTATTTTATTTTGTACTAGCATCAAGTACCAGCTTTGTTGGATTAAATTACGAAAAAATAATATGTAATATGTTCCGTTAGTCAGTCTTTTTTTACTATTATAGAAGCCCTCTCTGATATCGGTCATTTTCTATTATGTTATTTATATCTCAGTCTCCCCTCCTTTAAGTTGGAAAGCTGAATTTTGATTTAAACAGCACTAACATTGTCATTGTTCTTCTCAGCTTACCGACAACCATGGATTCGACACTAATATTTTTGATCATTTTTATATCTATTCCACCTCTCTCCAAACTGAATCGTCAAGATGATATGCAAAAGCTACACTAAGTCCAAACCTCATTTATGTTAAAAATTTGATCCAGATCGATCGGGTGGTTCAAAAGTTATTAAGTCGCAAACTTAGGCACTTTCAGTTTTATAATAAAGACTAGCCTTTAGCTAGCTGGGGGCTCGGTCCCCAGGCCCCCGTGTTTGCTCGACCTACGGCCTCACGTCTCTTATGTATCAGTCTCTGCATTAAGAGTGAATTTCCTGCTTTTGCTCTTAACATTTCCTGAATTTGGCCCGGCTGGAGGCTTCGCTCTCTGACCCCCGTGTTTACTCGGCCTACGGAATCGCAACTTTTGAACTCACAATTCTACCAAATTCCAAGTTTCATTTCCTATTTCAGATATCTAAAAAATAAGATTTTGTATCCCAAGAAAACGCACGTTTAAATGTAAAGGTAACCAAGAAAATTTTGTCGCTTTTTCACCCACCACCTTCGAACACCTAAGACATACCTGGAATATCAAAATTAGTCCAAATTGGCATCGATGACCTTCTACCAACGTTCTGGAAGACTATAGATTCCATCGCGGTAGAACTTGGTGAGTCGTGACCCGAAGAAGATATCAAGTGCATCTTGCACCCCTACTAGGGATTTGAACTGGCGTACTTCAAGGTGATTGTCTAAGGAATAGAACAGGTGAGAATCAGACGGTGCAATGTCCGGGGAGTAAAGCGGACGCAATAGTGTTTCGCATCCAAGATTTAAAATGGTGTCCCGAGTCATCCTAGCCACATGAAGCTTATCTAGAGAAAGAAACACAGGTGTCTGTCGCGTTGCCTTCTAGCCCGGAGTCAAATCGTGTGGGACACATCAACCCTACTTGTAGTGCTTCTCAAGCAGATGGAAGTACTGCCGAATGGTTTCTCCACTCACACTGAATTGTAGTCCGAGTTTCTCACATGTATGGCCACAATTTACCTCAATTGCAGCCTGAAGATCTTCATTTTGTACACGTGTTGGTCTTCCGGCACGTCGTGCGTCTCGGAGTGTTTCGTCACCGTCCTGAAATTTGTTAAACCACCGCTGCCCCCTCCGCGTAGCTACGACACCCTCACCAAATGCCTTTCACATCTTCTGCCTCGCTGCAGAAGAGTTTGACCCCAGTTTGAATTCTGACAGAATACAGGCCTTTATGCCCTTATGACGCTCTTTGGAGGTCCCATGTTCCCTTTGTTCTGACGCAAGTTCACGCTGTAATTTAATTGCCACAACCACGTAGTATGTTGAATATACCCACACCAACAACTGACCCTCGCCTTACTCGATTCGCATTCAACTCAAGGTGTGAGTACCAATTGAACACAGACCTCTACAAAAAGTGACTGAACTTTCTTGGTTACCTTTACAAGATAGGAATTTCTTCTTCCCACCTTTTACACTCCTTAAAAAGTAAAAGTATATACTTATGGCAATTTTCATGAGGATTAGTTCCGAAAATCTGCAATCACGTCAAATGTAATCATTGTAGAACTA
This sequence comes from Thermobia domestica, assembly GCF_964235325.1. Lineage (NCBI taxonomy): Eukaryota > Metazoa > Arthropoda > Insecta > Zygentoma > Lepismatidae > Thermobia > Thermobia domestica. The sequence continues at coordinate 82,604,262 of NC_137459.1, forward strand.
CAAGGAAGTGCCCAATAATTTTGGGGTGTAAAAGGTGTCCCATATAAATAACATGGGAGAGATTTTTCAGTTCCCCATAAAACCACTCTACAGTTGGATTTTTTTTTATTTTTACTTATTTACTTAGTTAACGCTAACGTAAACGTACAAGCATGCCGAATTTCAAGTTTTTATTCCAATTGCAAGTACCTAAAACATGAGATTATAGGTCCAAATAAACACCCATTTCAATAATATGGGGAAATTCTTCATCCCTCCTTTAGACCCCCTAAAAATTAAAAATATTCACTTTAGCAATTTTCCTATCGATTAGTGTCGGAAAGCTACAATCATGTCAAATTTCAACTTTTCACGTCACCGTCAACCTTTAATTTGTGTCACCTCATTTAGTTTTATATATAGATAGGATTTTTATATTGTTTCTTAGTTATTTCTCCGAGTGCTGCCTCAGTGTGTGGTAGGCCTATTTCTTTCCTATTATTGTATTATATAATCAGGGAAAACTTCAGATCCCTTGCAAAAAGAATAGGCGAAGACACCCTTGTTATTACTTACCTAGCACTTCTACCTCAAAGTGCAACTAGTATCCAAAGAAGTAATCATATCCCTGTGAAATGTTTCAAATACATTAATGAGTGTAAGATAGTGAACAGTTTGCAAGAATAAAAAGTATTAAGGCACGAATAAGACATTCGTTAAGCGTTATTTCTTATTTGATAACTAACTATTGGCGTTAGAATAAGTAGGAAAACAAACGCTAAGTATCTCTCATTTTAAATAGACACCTAGTGGGTTTCTAGGAAAGTTTTATGCTTCTTGCTCTTCATTGTATTATATCGTTCAGTTCAAGCAGTTGTTTAGTTTCATCTTAGTCTTTCATTTTATGGTGTTCAAAAATACAAACAAACATTGTGTTTAACTAGAATTAGAACAAAATGTAAGAGGGGAAACCGTCTCAAAATATGGCGTTTTCAATCTAAAGTGAAAAATTTTTTTAAACCGGACCCACAACATAAGTGAATGAAGATACTGTCCTTTACGCTAACGTGGTGATGGCCAACCCCCATTTCAATCAGTAACTTCATTTATTTATGTTGTGGGTCCAGGTAAATGGCAACGTCGGATTTTCATTTAATTTTGGGCGCATAAAGAGTGTACAGCCCAAACGGCTCTTCCCATTTAAAACGTCTCTTCACTTTAGATTGAAACATCATATTTGGATACGGTTTTCCCTTTTACATTTTGCTGTAACTCCGATAATAACAGAGTTACCCTATGTCAGAGGACTTTTGAGACACCTTCTATATATACAAAACGAAGTACTGAATGAATAACTGGCTAATCAGCGCCAAGGCCAAACCGCTTAACCTAGAACCTGGAAATGCTAATAATGCATAGGATTTGTTACGGAAAGTTACACTAAAGAAATTTTTGGAAGTGCGACTGCCAAGAGGGATTTTTCCGCTTCTCGCTTTAATTCATCGTATCTAGAGGAAATATTTTTAAAAATAATGAAACACCTGTTTATTTATTTTTAAAAGAAAGTCCTTATAGAAGAAGGTAAAGGTATGGGCAATGGAATGACTCAGGGGAAAATGTTTGGGATTCTTCATCTCTTCTAGTTCAGTTTTTTTCATTTAAGTCTGTGAACTTTGGCTGTTTAGAGCCAGTCTTTGATAATAATTAAATATTGCGTATGTGTCTGTCATCAGATTGCCACTTAGAAAGTAGTCAGAGCCAGCTGATTTATGCGAGAATAGATGTTTAAGATATCTAATCGAGTACGAAGATGTCTTTTCGATTTTGAAGTCGAGAAGAATTGGGGGTGGATAAAAAATTACTATCGAGTATCTCACGTAAAAAAAAATGAGCCCGTAAAGTTAGGAAGATGAAACTTGGTATATGAGATTTTTATTACAAAAAAAAAAAGAACATTTGTTCCAGCTCTTTCTTAAATCTGCTTTGCGGAGGAGAGGTGGATGAAGTTCAAAAATAATATAAAACGATGGATATTAGTGTCAAATTCACTTTTCTAGGACGTTTTGATGAATAGAACACTCCCGACACCGTTCAAGTTCAAATTAAGCCTCCATCGTCGTGTGTGATGGGTGAAGAATATGTCGAAATTGGTGGATGCTCGTGTTTAATCCATAATTTTCAGAATCCCTAAAATGTTTGGCGACAGTCATGATGACATCTAAACCCAAGTTCAGGCAAGATGGGACATCAATTGGACACGGAAAGGACAGGACCAATATCGAACAACTTACTCTTACCAGGGATGATATCGAAACTGCACTTTGAACTGGGAGACATTCTATATATTTCCTGATAGGACTTCTCAAGCAAGTTCCAAAACAGGTGTTCGTTTCGTGCCCGGAAGTGACCCCGCCTTTGCAGGGACTAAAACATACAGAACATTTTTACCTATTTTCTATAGCAGGTGTACATAAATACATTGCTATCCCTAAAAGTTGAAACCTATGCTAAAACGCCAAAACACCTGTTTCATCATTGTAAAAGCATAATTTAACGAAGTGAAAATATTTGCCCCAGGGTCCCCGAAATATCCCAGGTGGGGTCCAACTCAAAATTTGCAATTGAAAAGAGGGGCAAGTAGCATATCGTTTGAAAGCTAGTGTTAAAAGAAAAACGACAACAGAAATCTCATAGCTGTAATCAAACTCTGTGTGAAATGGCGCAAGACTCAAAATTTGAAAACAGGCTGCAGCTAACAGTGCATGGCCACCACTAGAATTCCAAAACGGTAGAACAGGTGTCAAAATTCTAATACACGTGTTTCATTATTTGAAGAGTGCTATTTATCGAAATGATAATGTTTACCCCAGGGTCCCCGCAGGGTCCCAGGTGGGGTCCAACTCAAAATTTGCAATTTGAAAAGAGAGGCAAGTAGCATATCGTTTGAAAGCTTGTGTTAAAGGAAAAAACGATAGCAGAAGTCTCATAGCTGTAATCAAACTCTGTGCAAAATGGCGCAAGACTCAAAATTTGAAAACAGTCTGCAGCTAACAGTGCATGGCCACCACTAGCATTCCAAAACGGTGGAACAGGTGTCAAAATTCTAACATACGTGTTTCATTATTTGAAGAGTGCTATTTATCGAAATGATAATGTTTACCCCAGGGTCCCCGCAGGGTCCCAGGTGGGGTCCAACTCAAAATTTGCAATTTGAAAAGAGGGGCAAATTTCATATCGTTTGAAAGCTTGTGTTAAAAAAAAACGATAAATTGCGGTACAAACTTGACCTTCACACGTTTGAAAGGGACAGCTTTGTCCGTGTTTTCCCGATTTTCGCAAGTGCATTCTTTTTAATGATCGCTCCATTGAAGACCAGGGAGCTTGTAGGTTTGTTCTGATGTCTACACTTTTCTTGCGCCGCTATCTACGGCAACGGAGTTAGTGGTTTTTGAAGATGTAGATTACGAATCTGGCAGTGTGTATTTTTGCCATTATCCTATTCGCGAAATATAAGGGGACGTCAGTAGACGTATCTGCAAAACCCATATTTTAGGTGCATTTTCCAACTCTGTAAGACAGTAGCAGTTTTAGGGGTTATTATTATTATTATTATTATTATTATTATTATTATTATTATTATTATTATTATTATTTTGCAAGTTTGCGGGTCAAATTCAATGGTGTTTATTTGAGTATTCTATTCAAAGGTTATAGCAAAGGAAGCCAATTGCAGAAGCGATCGCTCACCGCTGAGTGCGTGCAGCGCACGAACCCATGACTTCACTTGTTAATCTTCTCGTGGATGTTACAATATTTTACTTGATATCACGATGGCAACTGTGCAGTGAGTGATGAAAGCTCCCTGTAGCTTAGAAAATACTGACTTTGTTTGTGTTCATCCTTTCGATGCCGACAAAACAATTGCAAGGAAGGTTCACAAGCTCATCAAGTTGATGTTAACAAACTCTGTTCACCAGGACATTACAATGACTGTAGACGATTATGTTACGTTCGAAGACAATACTTAATTCCAGCCCTTGGACACGACGTCAAGTCAACAACGAACTGCTTCGGTTACCGAAGGCGATCCTGATTACGATTACCTGGACCCAAATCCTTCTCGGGAAACCGCATTTTGGAGATTATGGAGTGAATTGAAATTGAGGGACAGTGTAGCAGCTTATAACAACGCATCCAGTGGTCGCAAAATCAAGGATGCGAAACGCGTAGCAAGAGTTGACATCTGTACAAGTGACATCATTCGGATGAAACTATTTCTGGACAAGGTGTCCGAGCGGACCAAGCTAGCAGAACTCCGAGAATCTGTCAAAGCATGGTGCAAAAATCAACGCGCTGCTCCGAATTTTTTCAGGATCGCTGAAGACGACATTGCCGTGGAAGCCTTGGAACAATCGCGGAAGCTAGGGGTTACTGGTTTCAAGGCATCCCGATTCTGGATCCGCCGAATATTGAGAGAAATGAACTGGTGTTCCAGGAAAATCACAAAAGTCATGACACTGGCAGCCAGAACAAAAGCACTGGAACTTTCAAACGAATTCGACAGCTACATTCAACAAATCAGGCGAGAGATTGAAAAGGGTAACTACAACCTTGATCAAATTGTGAATCTTGATCAAAGTGGATTCAATTATGAATTACTAACACCACGAACTCTAACTCAACGTGGAGTAAAAAATGTCGAAACTCAAGTAAGAACCGAATAAAAAATGACACATTCTTACACAGTCCAGGAAGCGATTTCGGCTTCAGGAAATCTCGTGTTCCCGACTGTCATTGTGTTCCGCGAACCATACAGGAAATTCCGATCAAGGGTCTAATGTAAAATCCCTCAGATCCCTGCAGTCATAATCAGAGCCAACAAGTCAGGAATGATGGCAAAGGCAATATCCAAGGACTACCTGCCACATCTTGTTCGAGACGTTAGAACTCCGTGTCTTTTGTTGAAGGACGACGCATTCATCATGAGAGATCCGGACTTGTATCAAGAGTGTCCTGACTTACATCCACGAACAACCACTCCAGGCTGTACTTCCTATGGACAGCCATTCGATGTGGGATATATTCGTTACAGAACAATGATAGTGAAGCGTGCCCACAAGTATGTTCGGAATGAAGGACTTGGAGACAAGCTAGACATGACAAATCGGTATTCCAGTGCTCATTTGATTGGGGTAACACGAAATCAGTTGGAATCACCCAGATTCCAAGATATGATCAAGTACGCTTTCGGCAAATGTGGATACATCGACCTTCCTGACGATTTTAGTTACCAGTCAGTGAAAGCAGGATTCAGCTTTCTCGACATGTTCGACTCCGAACGACGAACACTGCATAGAGAAGAGTTTTATTCAGTGCTGTTGATGTCTCCAACCACTGTGCTTTTATCACTTCTTCATGAACAACAGCATGGCCGCACCCCTCCACGAGACACTCAAGCCTCAATATCACGCCGTAGAGTGATCGTTAAGCATATGGCCCTCATACCTGCATAACAAAGATACAGTCCTGGCAGCTACCACGTTGCTACGACCGTGGCGTGTGATTTACGTGGCTCTCACATATAGACCAGAACAAAAGCCAAGCTTCAGCAAACAACATTCGACGGAGCCGTGTATTCTAGACTACTTTTACCAGACGGGCCGTCGGAAAGTTGAAGAGCGATAGCTTATAAACGATATAATTCATGAACCATTTCCAATGAAAACTTCGAGGTAGACTCCGCGTGGGACCCTACGGGGGCCCTGGAGCAAACATTTTCATTTAGATAAATTGCACGTTATAAAATTGACACCTGTTTCACAATTTTGGAGTTCTAGTGGTGGCCATGCACTGTTAGCTGCAGACTGTTTTCAAATTTTGAATCTTCCGGCGTTTCGCACAGCTGGGACACCTAAATGGCACATGCCTAGCACATCTTGTGCTGTTAGGGTATGTTTCAAAATCCACTTTAAACTGTTCAAGCGTTTCCCAGTGATGCGGTTCCTCTTCCTCCCTCTTAAAATTGTTAAAAAAAACGCCATGTCCCCTTACTTCTAATGAGGAGTTCATGTACCAAAATTCATCTTTCTAATTTGAATACTCAAAATTAGAAATACTCAATTTTTCGCGCAAATTATGATCCGTTACACCTCTTAAGACAGTTGTTGAGAAGACTTTGAAAGACCTTCATCCAGCAGTGGATTGATAATGGTTGATTATGATTATGGTTATGATTTTATTTATCTGAACCTCAAAGGTAAACTAAACCTAGTCATAATTTCGAAATTTTACAGAAGAACCAAAAAGAAAATTCCTTAAGTAAGACCTATAGTACTGTTTTTCAAACTATACTAAGTAGTTACAAAGTAATAGGATGCTTTTAGACTTACATTATTATACCACTAGAAAGAACATAGCAGTATTCTTAACTCAATTTCGATCAAAAAATGACTTAGCATAGTCTACCTCTAAAGTTTTTATATACGAGGGCGAGTCAAAAATGATCTTCGCTTTTCATTATACAGTTTATTTACATGAAGCTAGGTTATATTATGCACATCATTTTTCTAATCTCTCTCCTTATATCAATGCACTTGGCCCAACGGTCAACGAGCTTACGTATTCCTTCCAAATAAAAGGTTTTTCGGCTGGTCGTGGAGCCACTTTTGCACCGAATTTTGCATGTCTAAATCTGAGGCAAATCGGCGACCACGCAAAGCATCCTTGAGTGGCCCAAACAAGTGAAAGTCAGATGGAGGTAGGTCTGGGCTGTAGGGAGGGTGTTCCAATAAATCAATTTTCAGCCTCTTTATGGTTTCAATCGTGTGATGAGCAGTGTGTGGCCGTGCATTATCATACAACAACAAAACTTTCTTCGACAAAACAAGAAACCTCGGCGTTTCTTGCGAATTGCCGTCTTCAGGTTCTTTCCCAACATTTCATTATAACTCGCACTGTTGATCGTCTTTCCCTTTCCCATGAACGCTGCCATTATGAGCCCCTGTAAGTCCCCAAAACACAGTTAACATAACCTTTCCTGCGGATGGCACAGTCTGGAATTTTTTCTTCGTCGGGGATCTAGGGTTTTCCCACTACATACTCTGGCGCTTTGATTCTGGCTCATAGTAAAGAACCCATGTATCATCGTCGGTGACTATTCTGCTTGAAAGTGCATCACCTTCGTTATTGAAGCGAGTGAGTAAGCGTTGACAGACTCTAACACGAGTGAGCTTGTGTTGTGCAGCAAGCTTTCTTTGTACCCAAAGTGCACAGACTTTATGAAAACCGAGATAATTTGATGGGCACAGCCATGACTGATGTTCAAAGTAGCTGCTACCTCATCGATAGTGATTCGCCTATTCGCCAGAACCATCTATTGAGCTTGTTGAATGTTGTCATCTATAATGGAGGTTGATGGTTGTCCTGCTCCACTTTTAAACTTCTTGAGCCACAAAATCACATTTTTCGTGATATTGCACTTCTCCCATATTGCGATGAAAGTTTGCGAGGAATGTCTGACACTTTGACATCCTGGGACCAGAGGAATCGGATCATTGCTCGTTGTTCCTCTTTGTTGCCAACTTTCAATGGAGCAGCCATGATATATCTGCAACAGAAGGAAGAAAAATGGGAAATTAAGATCACACTTACACAGCATCAGCACAACAGTATAACAATAAAATATGCGAGGAGAGAAGACAAAGTGCGCAATGTAAGAAAAGTGATATCAAATGTGTAGATAATTTTTGACTCGCTCTCGTATATCCAGGATATGATCGAGTGAGGGGCTAGTTTGCACTTTATCCAGTGTAAAGTAGGATTGAAGCCCATTTTATCCAGTGTATACCTGAGAGTTAAGGGGGCTATAGCCCCTATAGCTCCCTTGGATCCGCGCCAATATTTATATATATATATAGTATATAACATTTACTAGGTAACGTAGGGTAAAAATGGATGCAAAATTTAGCGAAAGTCGTACAGCGAAAAAAAATATATATTATTGATCATTCATGTTGCAGCAACACTACGAAAATTAAGAATCACTTGTTTTGGCGAGAGAGAAAATAGATACAGATAAATCGAATTACCTATATACTTATAGAATATGTACGTCCATGTTTCGCAAGTAATTTTGAATCAATATAAAATTTCAACGTAATGAACGCACGATTAGCTTTCTCGAATAAAGATGACATGCACCGCTGAGAGCTCAGGAATATTCTTTATGTACGTTAAGGCACTGGATATATGCTTATGTAATACACTAAGACCTTATGAATTTGTGTAAGAAACAGAATGTACTTAAAGTGAACGCAAACTATGGGAAACATCGGACTTTGAATCTAACTTGTTTGGTGATCCAACCCGAGACCACAGATAGCAAAAGTGAGTACCGTAGCTCCTACCACAAAGTTTAGGAAGTTCCTGTTATAAAGTGTGAATTAAACACTAAGATGTGAAACGATAATAAGGCATTTGATCGATTTGATCAAAACATATTGTAGTAATAATTTACCCTATTTGTTAAGGGTAATGAACGTTATATTGTGTTTTTAAAATGACAGTTGAGCAGAATTCGTACTGCTATGTGTTGCGTTATCCCTAAGGAGGTATTGAACAATTCTGGTTCAAAGGAAGAAAATAAACTACTGTATAGTACTAGAGTTAATTTAATAGAGTTTAATTGTATAGGAAGTATTGAGGTTATATGAGACAAAGTCTATTGCTGAAAGTGAAATATGAGTTGCTATTAGAGTTTTATTCCAGGAATGTTATATCCACTGATGATTGAGCCTGGAACACGTATGGAAAGCGTTAGAGCTAGCAAATTAGCTACGAAGAGGTATATCATACTATACTTCTAAGTCAAGAATGAAAACAAAAAATAAGAAGCGGAAACGACAGATTGTACGATAATAATACTTTCACAATTTTAATTTCACACTATTTGTTTCGACACTTTCGAGACGAGACAGAGACTTGGCCTTCGAGATCGAGACAAGCATCTGTTGACCGAGACCGAGACCGAGATGGCGAGTTTTGACTCGAGACGAGATCTAGACCGAGACCGCAACTTATCAATCGAGACGAGACTGAGACTGTACAGAGTCTCATCTCGTCTCGTCTCGATACAATCCTTATTGGATGTTTATCTGATACAAGTAACATATCTTGGCGGCCATTTTGAATACCGTGACAGATATGAAAAATCTTTTGTCACATCTCTTTTTAGTGTTTAAAGATATATCGAACGACGTGTCACTCGCTTCATGTTTCTATTTAAAATTTGAAAGCTGGGCCCCTGGCCTCCTTGAAGAGCGGCTCTGAGGGGCACCGCGACATCACCATTCGATTTGCCCCATGGTATTTCCTATTTGAGTTTTTGTTCAGTTCATTTATGTAGCACTGCTAATACCTTGGAATAGAATTATCCAAGATAGATGGTTGTCAAAAAGTATTGGAAAGACATTAGTCCAGCAATTCGATCGACAATTGTTTACGGTGGTATGTATTTGTTTCAAATACAATTAACCCTCATCATTATACTCATATGATTCCAGTTCTCATTCTTGATACCTGAGCATTTGAGATTAAGAAATAAACGCTTATACCTTGTTCTGAGAGACCATAAGTTTAACCCTGTAGCTATAAGAATTTCTAAAAACAAAGATAGTTAAACTAAAATTTACTGTTCCTGGGTATAACTTGGTAAAATTTAATGTTATGTCTGAGTATAACAAACGGTTCTCCGAATTCCAAATATTTTAACAACCGGTGCGATCTAGCTGAATAGCACCAATGAATGAAATCTTTAAGTTTTACGTCCCACGACTATGCCGGTTAGGCTAAAGGAGACGGCGATGATGAGTAATGAATGAAATGGTGGAATGAAGAAAGTGGGAGGAAACGGGAGTACACCGAGAAAACCCACGCACACGGTGTTTGTCCACCACACCACTGAGTAATGGAGATTAAGAACAACAAAGGAAGAAAACAATCTATTTTTAATAATATTGTTTATAATTTAGAAACAACAATCCCCTGTTTGTTTGTTTTTTTTTCATTATTTTACCTGCAATAGACCCCTTTTTGGATCAAAAGATTCAATATATTTCAGATGGAAATTTTCTTGTAGGCCTCATATCTGGGGAACTACATATACTGTAGCCAAACCAAAACTACCACTTAACTCAGTATGATGTGCTTATTCCGCAAAAAAAAAAAAAAAAAAAAAAAAAAAAAAAAATGAAATCTCGATTTAGTGTATATTCAAAATTTTTGTGGTCCCTCATCCAATATATATATTTCATTCAATCAAACATTTTCTTGTACGCCTTATATCTCGAGAACTACATATAGTGCAGCCAAATCAAAACTGTCACTTAACTCAGTATGATGTGCTTATTCCGTAAAATATACGGAAATTCGATTTAGAGGCCATTCAAAAATTTTGTGGCTCCTGACCCAACATCTAATTATTGGCCAAGATCGCAATCTTTTGATCCATTTTTTGGATCATTCCTAAAATTCTTGTTTTCCTCGTACAAACCAATCTTCTTTCTTTTCTTTTCTTTTTTCTTTTTTTTTTTTTTTGTATTCTTTTCCTTACAATAATATACATTGAGCATAAAATTTCGAAAACTGGTTTCCAACATAATAACGAACTTGTAAATCAAATTTGAAGCACTTTCCACGATTAGTTTGGGAAATAAAATGTTTTGAACTTTAAAAATCGTTTCCTGAAAAATTAGTAAAAAGGGTCATCCCCTTTTCTCATTGTACTCTTCAATTATTATGCGTGTACAGTATGTTAAAATTTACATGAACATTAGTGAACGTATTTGTACAAGTAAAACAAGTATCAAACGTAAAAAAAGTGTAGTGGTTTTCAAGAGGAAAACCAGAGTCAATTAAGTTGAAAATAAAAATAAATCAGGAGGGAAATCAAAATTATTTTAAAGAACCTAAGAAAGTAACCAGAAGTTAAAATGATTATTTAATATTTTTCTTTAAAGTAAACACAAGGGGTGGACATTTATCTTGATCATCTGCTATAACGGAGAAACCAAAAGGGGAAGAAAGCGAAACTTTGCAGGAAGCAACTATAGGGAGGGGGACATCATTGCATGTATTAAAGAGAAAGGCCCCAAAACAGTGTTGCCAACCCAATATAAAGTTACATTTTTTTTCAAATGGCACTACTTCAAGTTATTACATATTCAAATCAACATGTCAAACGTAAACTTAAAATACCATATTTATTATTTAGTGTTGCAAACTAAGCATGTTACAGTATCACAAACATCAAAAGTTCGGAAGCCTCCAACGCACATGAAGCACAACGGAGGTACACAGGATAATGCACATCGAAAGTGCTTTAGCGTTTATACTATGGTCATGGCATGACTTGTTTCGAATGAATAGGAACGAAGTTACCAGGGCTTGAAAAAAATGTTTTTAAAGCCTTTATTTCGAAAAACTGCTGAGATAAGTATCATATCTAGTTACTTGTATGGTTTGTAATGGATGAGGAAATTATTTTGCCGTTAACAGCACTTCGATATCTCAAAGCGTTCCAGAGTTATGATAAACATTGTTGAAGTTTGCAACACTGCTTAAATCGTGTAATTTCTAGAGCTTGATGTAATTAGAGCTACTAAAAGCTATTGCTATAATCTATAGAAGAGAAGGGAAAAAATCATTTTAGTTATTTTCCACAAATACGCCATTTTCAGCAGTGTATTGTGTTGACAACACTGCTTCTTCGGTCTTTCTGCTTAATACGTGCCCATCCTTATAGTTGCGTCGTGCAAAGTTTCGTTTTTCTCTCTCTTTTGGTTTGTCCATTATAGCGGATGATCAAGATAAACTATTCACCCTGTATATTATCAAGATCAAACAGTTTGCAATTACACGTTAAGATCTTGTTTTAAACAGTAATAAATAGAGACCGGATGTTTATTCTTTAATATTAAAGATATGACTAAAAATAAAGTTTTAAAGTTTATATGGAAGGTTGTAGTTTCAATTTAAGCAAATTTTATTTTGCCTATTTCGTCCCTTACTGCCTAAGTAATTGCTTTAGTGCCTAACGTTGCCTATTCTCTGCATTTTCTTCGAAATTAAAATTCATTGGGAAATATAAATTATATACAGTAAAACCTGTCTTCAATGGACCCTTTATTACTGTATTAAGCAGACAACGTAAATCAAAATAAGCCTCTTAATGGAAAATTTCAAATTTCGCAGTGAAGCATTTAGAAAGTTTTTAGATATGCTATGAGAGGTTAGATATATTTCTAGCAAAACAGAGTGATGTGCAAACCGAAGTCGACGCTTTAATAGAGAATTATATGGAAAGTCTGGAAGGAGAAGAGAAGATGGAGGAAGAAGGGAAATAAGGCACTGACTTGGAAGGAGACTGTAAGCTAAAAACTTATCAAGATTCTGTCAAAAGTTTAAAAGAACTGCAACATTTGCCTGCAATGTCGAAATAACACTGATATGCTTAGATTTCTCTGGCTAAAGTCACTGTGGAAAGTTGAGTAGACAAGCATCGGTGTGTATAGAAAACTCTTCAAGACTATTTGAAAAATTAAGTTAACGTGTGTACAGTATTTCTTTTTTCTGTTCATTGTAAGTTCCGCGTGTATTAATTTGTAGTAGAAGTAAATACTATAAATTGACTAAGGTACTGTACGTACATCTTATTTTTATCTCAGTATGTTCATTATATGCAATCATGCTTTCTTTCATAGATCAAATTTCTTAACCGGAAACCTATCTTTAAAGGAAATTGTTACGAGTCTCATTCGATTCAGTTGAAGACAGGTTTTACTATATATATATATATATATATATATATATATAAATGTGTGTGTGTGTGTGTGCGTTGTTATAAAACTATATACAGGGAATGCATGTCAAGCTTCGTTTTTAATTGTATTGAGAATTTATCCTCATTATTTCGAATTACATTTTAGTACCTATTTTACTGCCTATTTTTTAAATTTTAAATGACTATTTGCCTGCCTATTTTCCGGATTTTTGATGCCTAAAAATCCGATCTCTAGTAAAAAAGTTCCTTATGTAGTGATTCCCAGCCGATATGTCACGAAGTCCTGTAGGGTTTGTCTCGAAATTTTAGAATTTACAACATTTTAGAAAAAATGAAATAAATTTTCTCAGTTTAACATCCCACGCGTATGTTCTTTACGCTAAGGGACACGAATGATTAACGCAAGTGAATAATGATTAATGAATTAATGGAACGAAATATGGAACGAAACGAAATGAAATGAAATAAAATCATTGAGTGTTACGTCCGACGTATCTGCCGGCTAGGCTGAAGGAGACGGTGATGATGGGAAATAAATGAAAATGGTGGAATGAACAAAGTGGGAGGAAACGGGAGAACTCCGCTAAAACTCACACACACTGTGTTTGCCCGCCAAAATTCCACTCGGCGCGAGCTAACATTAAACCAGAAACTCCAAGCACCAGAGGCAAGCGTTCTTACACTGAGCTATCGTGCACTCCTTAGAAAATTTTAGAATTTAATAATTAGTTGAAGACAGATTGTACCATTCAACGCCTCCAGCGCCAGAAATACTGCTCAGTACTACACAGAGAAAAACCCGTTCTCCGTACAGCGCTATATTGTACAAATATACGGTATCCTCTTGCTTACTATAGAAATCAGTACGGAGCATACGTTATCCGTATGCTACATAGGCACTGCCCTTACATGTTACATCATGCCGTTGCAGGATATCAGATATCTAACACTTTTCCGTATATCACATGGATATACTTATGTCCTTCTTTAGCTATATGTTATATGCGTTCATTTGTATGTGAGATCCTGACCGCCTACATTGTTTCATACGGAAAGCACGTATAGATGGAACCCTTATACGAAAAGTATTATAAAACATTCGTTTTCAGTTATACGTCTGTTCTACGTTAAGTCCAAAAACTACAAGAATTACGCAGGTAACCTATTTTTTTAAGTACATTTTTTTTCTCAGTGTACATAGAATTTCTAGTTTAAAGAAACTTACAGTCTTACACTACTGTAATGTATATGATTATTAATAATATATCAAACAAGTGTGTCACTATGCCATAGATCGTTCTGTAAAGTGTATCGACGTGACAAATATCTTGGCATTTGAAGGCGGCGCTCCAAGTTCCCTTTAAATGCTGCTAGCAAATGAGAGGCCAGCGGTATTGCCACGTTTATTTTGTATACATCCACGTCTATCCTCTGCCACCTGATCACACTGTAGTTCGTCTGCTTAGCCAAGCCATAGCCACACCCCTTTCTCACTCGGCAACATCGCGTCAGAGCTAGCGTTTTATTCGTTTAGCTGAAATGTCAAGATGTTTGTCACAGGCTTTAGTGAGTAATTTGTGCCTACATACAAAAGACGAGATATACATACTCGCTAGACACTTTGCGAACGTTTTTTGTTAGTAATTAAGCGATAACTGTGGTCCAAGAGGCATTAGTCAGTAGGTTTTAGAATACGAATATATTCATACATCTAACCGTAGACACAATGGGCCGTATCCAGAGTCATTTTGACGCTTGATTAGAGCCATACTAAAGAGTTCGGCTAACATAAGGTTCCTGTAGTAGTCAGGCCCTTAGTATGACTTCAATCATACTCAGGGGGTAGCCAAGGGGGGGGGTCATCGTGGCCAGGCCCGCCCAAATGGTTTCCTGCCCCCCCCCAAAATGACCAGCTTTTAAAACATCATAGTAAAATTATCTCGCTTCATTCATTTAGAAGTAACAAAGTTTATTGACAATTAATAATTTATGGTAAAATAGTATGGAGAAATATTGTTTTTCCATACCGATCGAAAAATAGTATGGTATATCTTCCTTATACCGACCGAAAAATAGGATACTTTTTGTGACAGCAGATTACACAGTTTATTGCAATTTATATTTGACAGTTTGAAGAAAAAAACGTTTTAACAAGGTACTAGAAATACAGCCATAAAACAAAGGTACTAAACTGATTTGTAAGTACAGTATATTTTGATATGCTTTAACAAGTGTTTTAAAAGACATAGGGGATGGAAAATTTTGTTGAGAAACAATGTTTTTATTCAATTTGGATTTCATTCGCTCTCTCTTTTATTTCTACTCGGTGTAATAAAATATATTTTTTTTTTTAGTCACGACTAATAAATAAATATTTTTGTCAGGAAACCGTAAAGAAGTGAAATTTCAAAAAAAAATCAATCAAAATCTTGTGTAGATAGGTTCTGTATACAAGGTCTTAAATTTAAATATAAAGGTAACCAAGAAAAGTTTTGTTGCTTTTTCACCCACCATCTTCGAACATCGATATATCACATAACCTGGAAGATCAAAAATAGTCCCCATCAGCATCGACGACCTTCTGAAAACGTTCTAGAAGGCCATGGAATCCATCGCGGTAGAATTGGTGGGCTGTGAAACGAAGAAAGTATCAGATGCATTTTTACTTTTACTAGGGATTTGAACTGGCGTCCTCTAAGGTGATTGTCCAAAGAATGGAACAGGTGATAATCGGACGGTGCAATACCCGGGGAATATAGTGGTTGCAATATTGTTTCCCATCTAAGGCGGAAAATGGTGTCCTGAGTCATCCTAGCCACGTGGGACTTAGCGTTGTCCCGTAAACGAGGACCCATTTGCAATTCAGAAGTGATGGCTCCAGAGTTTTGAGTTTTGTTGAGCACAGCTCAACTGCTGACACTACACAGTTGTATTGATACTCTGACCAGCTGGTAGCAGTTCCCGATGCACGATGCACCAAACACACAGTAGGACCTTCTTCTGCTACCATGCTGGTTTCGGCTGTTTTGAAATCGGTTCATGGGATGCTAACCAATGATGACAGCGCCGTGGAGCTTCGTATAGGACTCACTTTTTATCACATGTCAACGCCCTGTCCAGAAATGACTCCGAAACAGTAAATAAACACAGGCGACTGCCGCGTTGCCTTCTGGCCCGGAGTCAAAACATGTGAGACCCATCGACCCAACTTGTAGTGCTTCCCAAGTTGATGGATGTGCTGCCGAATGGTTTCTCCACACACTGAATTGTAGTCCCAGTTCCTCTTTGTACATGTGATGGTGATCTGGCACGTCGTGTTGTCGGGGGTTTCGTCATCGTCCTTAAACTTGTTAAACCATCGCTGCACTGTCCGCGTCGTCACGACATCCTCACCAAAGGCCTGGCATACCTTTCGCCCTGCTACAGCGGCGTTTGACCTCCATTTGAACTCGTTCAGCATACATGCTCTTATGACGCTCTGTGGATGTCCCATGTTCCCTCTGTCTTTACGCAAGTTCGCGGTGTATCTGAATTGCCAGAACCAGGTAGTATGTTGGATATACCCACACCAACAACTGACCTTCGCCTTATCTCAACTCGCATTCAACTCACGGTGTGAGGTCCAATTGAACAAAGACCTCCACGAAAAGGGACAGAACTTTCTTGGTTACCTTTATAGTTATACACAAAAGTATAGCGTTGGTCCTGGACAGTAGTTCTTGATTAAGCATAATAAAAACTATCTTGAATATAATTTACGGAGAAAGTAATAATAATAATAATAATAATAATAATAATATTATTATTATTATTATTATTATTATTATTATTATTATTATTATTATTATTATTATTATTATTATTATTATTATTATTATTATTATTATTATTATTATTAAGTTGAAGAAGTTAAAATAGTGTTTTTAGTTTTCCAGATGGAAACCAAAATTTTCCTTTCTTTCAGGCCTCAAAAACACTAGCACCAATACATTTTTTTGGCTTTGTACATTGTAGCGGCCCCCGTCAAAAACAACGGCCCCCTTCTACAGAAACCTGCTGGCTACACCCCTGATCATACTTCAAAACGACTCTGCATAAGGCGGAATAGATTTACTGTGCATTATATTCAACTGTTCAGAGTGAAAATACTTTCTCGTTAATTTTACTCGTTTGCCGATAGAGGCGCAGCAACACTTTTAGAATACGCCCAAGACGTTTTCAGAATTGTTGATAGATGTAGCATTTCCCGTTCTGTTGAGTTCAAACACAACAATCAGAAGTTGACATAAATTAAATGTATTATTTCTGAAACAAATAGAATAATAATTATAATTAGTCTGTTGGTATAAGCTATGAAATCAACCAATATTATGTTATGGTAGGTCATCCTAGGATCTAGAACAACAGGTCTCAATAAAAATATGTTACAGCTAAGAAATGAAATTAAACCTGAAATGTATGTGGCACAAGAAGAAGTCACTTGTCTTTTGTTTTCCTTTTGTTTATTTTTTAAGAGACATATGGGTATTTTAAGCCCGCGTCTCTAATAATCTAACCTAATATAAATAAAATAAAGAGTTTGATTGTGTGTGTGTGTCTGTGTCTGTGTGCGGCCTGAGGACCAGAGGAGTGGACCTAGAGTTACCAATTTTGGTTACGGGTACGTTGGTCCAGGTTCAAACCAGGACGAAGCGTTTTTTTAAAAAAAAATCGCACAAGGTGGGTCTCACAGGGGTGTTTACCGGAACAGTACAAGTAGTAGGAAATGAACGATATTAGTGTCAAATTCATAGTTTTCTCGGTCGCTGAGATCAATGGTGACACTTCCATTAGCGATGACTTTCAGATTCAACTACCATTGTATGATTACCGGTGAGTGGGGGTTACCGAGACAGGTAAAAATAATCCACAATGACCGATATTAGTGTCAAATCCATAGTGTTCGCGGTCGCTGAGATGAACGGTGATACTCCTACTGGCGTTGACTTAAAAATAAGCCCCCATCAGCTGGGGACGTGAGGCTTTTTTTAATTTCGAACCAGGCGGTCTCAGGGGGCGTTTATCGGGATATGTAAAAGTAGTATAAAATGACTGATATTTTTTTCTTTCTTTTTCACTTTGTTTGCATAGATATTTTCTCATCCATGCGAAGAATGGGTATTTCAGCTAGTTCTTAATAATCTTCAATGCTAGAAGAGAACTTATAACCTTGTTTAACTTCAGTTACCCTTTTCAGCTACTAGGCTATGCAAGACATAGACATATAGATTAAGGTAATACCGGAATGCCTTCATTCCACTGAGCCAGGAATAGAACCCAGAACCACGTGAACCTAACGTGCGTGCGCTAACTACCAGACCAGCAGGTAGAGCAGAAATTCTTAAGAATGGGTTGTATATATACAATAATCCTAATTCTTTCTATATATAAAACTACACGAATTGACATAAATAAAATGGTACTTCCGGTTCATATCAAAAGTTGAAATTTGGCATGATTGTAGCTTTCTGGGACTAGCCCACAGGAAAATTGCCAAAACGGAATACTTTTAAGTCTTAGGGAGTCTAAAGAGGACATGAATTAAGTTGATCTTGAGTTTAACGTCCCTTTCAGAAGCGAGGCTATATGAGACTGTACCTACTGATTAACGTGGAATCCGATGCACATGAGCTCCCACCGGGAGTCGAACGCGGATCCTCCACTCCAAAGGCACGAACGCTAACCGCTTTTCCACGAAAGGACTCTAAAGATTGGTTGAAGAAATTCCCCATGGTATATAAATAAACGTTATTTTAGACATATAATATCAGGTTTTTGAATATTTGGAATTAGAATATAAACTTCAAATTCGGTATGCTTGTAGGTTCTCGTTAGAGTTACCTGTACAAGTGACCAAAAATAAAAATTTCAAACTTTAGTGGGGATTTTATGGGCAATGGAAAAACCTTTCCCATGAAAGTTATATGGAACATCTTCTACATCCCAAAATTTTCAGGCACTTCCTGTAAGGCTACAAAGATTAAATTTGGAACGATTGTAGCCTTCCGGGAGTAACCCACAGAAAAATTGCGAAAAGTGAATATTTTTTGGATTTTTAGGGGTCTGAAGGGAAAATGAAAAATCTCCCTGTTATTTACATGGACGTTTTCTTGGAATATAAAATATTATGTTTTAGGTAGTTGAAATAGAAAAACAAATTTGAAATTCGATAGAATTTTGGGTCTGAGGTGCAAGGCAATAGGCAGATCAAACACGGGGGTCTGGGGCAAGATCCCCAGCTGGTCAAAGGCTAGTATAAATATCTATAAAAGAAGAAGTAAGTGGCTTTTAATCAGCAAAGACAAACTACTAAGTATAAACGTGGAAAATGAACAAAATACTACTTTTGTCAAGAGATCAAAGAATAAGGTAGTAGTTTTAGAAAGATAAATATCTATAGCTGAAGTACCCATTCTTTCCATGAGTCAGATAAAATATCTATGTAAAAAACTGAATAACAAAAGACAAAAAATATGGGTCATTTTCTACTATTTTACATATCCCGGTAAACGCCCCCTGAGATCCCCTGGTACGAATTTTGAGGAAAAAAAACGTCTTTGGCCCGCAGCCGATGGGGAATGTATTTGGTAGTCAACGAATGTAGGTGTATGACCATTCATCTCAGCGACCGCGGACACTATGCGTTTGACACTGATATCGGTCATTTTGGATTATTTTTGCTGTGTCGGTAACACCCCGGTGACTCCAGCCCGCAGCTAAATGGGGTGAATTTGGAAGTTAATGCGATCGGAGATGAGTTGATTTGATTTTGAGTTTAACGTCCAGTTCAGCAGCGAGGCTATATGAGACGTGGAACTACTGATTAACGTGGAATCCGAACCACATGATCTCCCGCTGGGAATCGAACCCGGGTCTCGCATGCCAAAGGCGCGTGCGCTAATCGCTTAGCCAAGAAGGAGCTCTTAATGCAATCGAAGTTTCACCATTCATCTCAGCGACCGCCAAAACTATGGATTCGACACTAATATCGGTCATTTTCTACTACTTTTACATGTCCCGGTAAACGCCCCCTTGAGACCCCTCTGGTTCAAATTTTGAAAAAAGTTATTCGTCTTGGTACGGGCCTGGACCAAGGTGCCTGTTACCAAAATTTGGTAACTCTCGGTTCAATCGCCTAGTCCCCAGGCCGCACACAGTCACACAGACAGATACGCAAGCGAACTCTTTATTTTACTTATATTCGATTAGATAAGGGGGTAAATGGTGGTTCATGACTTTTCCCCAATAGTGTATGTCATATTGTAGATAGGAAGGTGAAACTTGGCATAAAAGCTCACCATTTAAAATATAAAACTTGTCCCTTTCCCCTTAGAAGCGTTCTTGAAAATTCCGCACCTAAGGGGAAAAGGAGCAATTTCTATAGTAGACCTATTTAAATTTTCCCATTATTTTTTTTCAAAATTCCAACTGCAAGGATTCAAATAAATTGGAGATACAAAATTCGCCATTTGAACTCTTAACTAAAAATAATGGAATATATATTTCAGAATCGGCGATGCAACTAGCTAGTTGTCGCCCGTGGCAAGAACTCACCTTAACACCCCCGGCCCTGACCAACCAAACCAAAACACTCCCCTACTTCACTTCACACAGTAATTCTCCTATTCTATTTTTCTTCAAATGATAAAGCATAGCTTGATTTCAAAATTGCAATACACAATTTAGTTTTTATAACAAGATAAAACACCAAACTAATCTATATTTCATTGCCAAATAATCTGAGAGTAGCATGCTTGACGTATTCTTATAGTCTTCTCATCATAGTTGAAAACTACAATGTTTTTGGAATTATATCGGGATGTGCATATGTGTAGAATGAATCAACAGTCTGTTGCTTTAGAACAGAATATTTAATTATAACAAACAGTCAAGTTGTTGTCTCGAATATTATACTCGGATATTTAGCAAATCTCTTAAATCGATGTAAGTGAAATAAAAACACAAAAGACTGGGATCAAAATTTAACTTTCCGGGCTCTTTTGGCTGCAAAGGTTTTTAGAATGTCCTCAAACGATATCTTTGAAGATAACTTATGCTCTATGGCAGTGTTGGTCAAAGTGTGGGTATTGACCCATTGGTGGATCGTGGGCCGCTTTTTTGGTGGGTCACGAGAAGTTTTTTTCTTTTTTTTATGAAAATTTTATTTTGATACAAAAACACATATTCTGAAGTACTATTCAGAAAATGAAAATTGGAAGCGTTTGTTAATGAGGTAAAATCTAAGTGGTTACTCAGAGCCCTGCCCTGTTGTACAGTCAGTAGAGGTGCTGGATTAGGATGGAAAGAGAATGGGAGGGTCAAATTCTGTCATGGGGTAATGCATTGCGTCGGGAGTAGCGTAGCTCTATTACCTTTCTACGGAAACATTTTAACTCTTTAACCCTCTTTGCGCATGCGTACAATTTCATATAACAGATACAGTTATTGTGAAAGAAATTTTCATTACACTTGCTCAATCGTCACCGACTGACATTCTGATACCGACAGAGCACTATTACAACTTAGTTTGAAAGTGGGATATTTACGATACACATTAAAGAAACAAACTAAATTTTGATTTATTAAAATTTAAGTATCGAGTTTTACTTTGTAACATTGTGGTCGCTCGGGGTGTCCACAACTTCCCCAAAATAAATTTCACGTTAATCACTCATACGGGCTGTTACTGAACGAACTGAAATAAATACAGCTGTCTGTTCATACCTCTTCCTAGTTTGGTGTGTCACAAAATAGATTTTATTATTTAATGTGGGTCGCAGTAACAACAAGTTTGAGAACCACTGCTGTATGGATATAATCATATGGGTTGGTGGGTCGTTGTTGTTCTGTTAAGTTTCTGGGGTATTTTTTTATGATCTTTAGTTTCCTAATACTCCTTTCCTTGCCTTACAGTTAAAATAAATATTTACCCAGTTTTGCGCCCCCTAGGGATGCACGCAAGACTAGACGAGACGAGAAATGAAAAGTCTCGTCTCGTCTTGCAGCCTGAAATATTGGTCTCGTCTCGCGTCTCGTCTCGCAAATCTGAAGTCTCGTCTCGCGTCTCGCATAAAATTTTGAGTCTCGTCTTGCGTCTCGCGCGAGACTTTCTCGCATGGTCTCGCAGTCTCGCATATATTCTGGGTCGAAATTTCGCAATGTGTTATTCTATGGCTGTTAATGAATGGTGATGTGATATTCTGTCAGAAGGCAAGTATCCGACCTAAAAATCCCTTGACAAGGTGAATCCATGGTGGTTTGCCATTGCTTGCCATGGGATGAATGTTCGTAACATCCTAAGGAGACGGAGCCTAGAGTTCAACATGGTATCCGAACTTGTGTCCCCTCCGCTCGAAATTAAAAGAAAAGTTGTGCTGGAATTTGATTGTTGGACCATTAATTTTTCGTCAAATTAATAGCATAATTTACAGCAAAACCAGCATAAATTGTTGCTGGATCCAACATTGTTTTCCAGCTTAGAGGTCTCCAGCAATGTTTGTATCTTCTAAAATATCGTCGCCACTATCAACCTTTACACGTTTTAGTCGTTTCCTTGAAGCAGTGACGACGCCAGAGGGGGACAAGGAGGCGAGCGCCCCCCTAGTAGCTACTTCTGCCCCCCTGACTGCCACCTAGACTGCCCCCCAGACTCCTACAATCTTTAAACATTCTACATGTAGTATTTTATATCAGTATCATAACCAAGCTCATTGTCAAATTATAGTCTACTTTCCATGCATTTACTATGTGGCAGATAAGTCCTCAAGCTTTTTTCTTTGAGCGTCTGAGTATTTCTGTTTTCTAATTTAGCCCCTTTTGAGGTAAATTTTAGTTATACTTCTTATGATTTTTAATTATTGTGTCTAGCGAACATTAGTAGATTTGATTGACTTGTTTTCTTCTCATTGGATCAACTTCGATTGGAAACAAAAGAAAGGTAAAACTAGTTACGTAACTTGTTTGTATTTATCCAGGTTGAATTTTTCAGTTTCATATTTTGTTTTATTTAAAGGTTCTATACTTCTTTTTTCTGAAACATTATTCTCGGCTTTTAATATTCAGAGGATGTGCTTATAACAGCTTAGTTTGCAGGGGTAAAGAGAGTTGTGTTTTTCCTTACTGCAAATGATAATAATAAATTTATGGAATTAAATTGATTCCCAATAAAACGTATTGTCAGAGTGCTGATCTTTAGTCAGTAATTGGTTTACACTAGTGCTTCCTTACTTATTTTGTTTCAAAGTACTGACGTGACGTCTACCATATTGACTAGGGACTGTTGAAAAATTCGTAGCCAAACCCAGAAGGAGTGCACGTGGAATGGTAAAGTTTTACTTCTTCTACACTTTCCCCGAGAGTCAATCAGTGTTGGGCAAATTTCAATTGAATTAACAATTAACAATTAATCTGTAAATTTAATTGTTAATTGCAATTAACAATTGAAATAAGTAATGGTTAATTGTTAATTGCAGTTGGCCATTGAAAAAGGAGAATCAATTGCAATTGATCAATTGATTGAAAGTAATTGCAGTGGAAAGTAATTGCAATTGAATTCTGTAATTCAATTGCAATTGAAATTAATTGGCAATTGATTCAATTGCAATTGATTTCCACAGCAATTACTTTCAATTGATTGATCAATTGCAATTGATTTTCACTGATTAATTTTCAACACTGTAGTTCAGAGGAAACTGTAGATAAAAACTTTAGCCACGACCAATTGACTCACCACCCGTCATGACCCACGACCCACCGTGACCCACTCTGCCCCACCACCCACCATAAACCACTCTAACCCACTGTGACCCACAGACCCACCAAAACCCATTGTCATCAACTCTGACCCATGATTCACGCCCTCTTCTCTACTGACTAAAGAGTTTAAACTTGTAATAAAACAAGCCTATAAAATTATCACTCATCGGAGTTTGAATTTCTACGATCAATCGCTCAAGCACCGCACTAATACAATAACGGCGGATCTGACCTTTCTAATATAAATAAAATAGAGTTTGTTCGTGTGTCTGTCTGTCTACCTTTGTGCGGCCTGTGGACGAGAGGAGTGGACCGAAACTTTTCAAAATTTGGTCAAGGGTAGCTTGGTCTAGGCCCCAGACCAAGACGAAGAGTTTTTTTTTAATTCCTTGCTAGGGGGTCTCCAGGGGACGTTTACCGGGACCGGCCTGGGGACCAGAAAAGTCGACCGAGAGTTACCAAATTTTGGTCATCGATACCTTGGTCCAGGACCCACACCAAGGCAAAGCGTTTTCAACAAAATTCGAACCAGGGGGTCTCAGGAGGGCGTTTACTGGGACATGTAAAAGTAGAACGATATCAGTGTCGATTTCATAGTTTTCGCGGTCGCTGAGATCAATGGTGAAACTCCGATCACATTAACTTCCAAATTCACCGTATTCGGCTGCGGGCCGTGGGTCAACTGGGGGGGGGGGATACCGAAACGTAAAAGTAATCCAAAATGACCGATATTAGTGTCAAATCCATAGTTTTCGCGGTCGCTGATATCAATGGCGACACTACCATTAGCGATGACTTTCAAATTCATCCACCGTTGTATGCGGGCCTTGGGTCACCAGAGGGGGGATTCCGAGACATGTAAAAATAATCGAAAATGACCGATATTAATGTCAAATCCATAGTTTTCGGGATAGCTGAGCTCAATGGTGAAACTCAAGACCGCGTTTACTTTCATATTTAGCCCCCATCAGCTAAGAAAGGGGGGCTTTATAAAGGGGATCACGAGATATGTAAAAATAATCCACAATGACCGGTGTCAAATCCGTACTTTTCGCGGTGGCTAAGATCAATGGTGATACTTTCATTGGCGATGATTTTCAAATTTAGCCACCATTGTATGCGGGCCGGGAGTCACCGGGGGTGGGGAATTGCGAGACATGTAAAAATAATGGAAAGTGACCGATATTAGTGTCAAATCCATAGTTTTCGCTGTCGATGAGATGAATGGTGATACTTCCACAGGCGTTGACTTCCAAATACAGCCCCCATCGGCTGTGGGCCGAGGCATTGTTTTTTTCAAAATTGGAACCAGAGGATTATAGGGACTTTTACCGGTATATGTAAAAAGTAGTAGAAAATGGCAGATGTTAGTGTCACATTCATAGTTTTCGCGCTATTGGTTGGGGGTTGGTAGGGGCCAGAGGAGATTTTTTCACAATACGAACCAAGGGGGTCTGAGGGGTGGTTCACCGGGACATGTAAAAGTAGTAGAATTTGTGTCGAATCCATATTTATTGGGATTGCTCAGACGTATAGTGACACCCCCCAATAGTGTATACGTTCAAATTCAGCCCCCATCGGCCTTTCCAATGAAAACACATGTACGTTGTTGGATATATATTCACACAAAATATATCCAATTTTAGAAATGTTTCTTAATTGTTCTCCCGTTGTTCAGTTCGTTTACATTGATATTTTATCTGATCCATGCGAAGAACGGGCATAACAGCTAGTACGAAATGGTAAAGTGTTTGTTATGGAACAAATTAGAATGAATTCAATTATATAGATAATAATTATAATTAATAATTATTTCCTTGTTGAATTATAGATACTTTTCAGTGGAAAACTGAATAAAATTTAAAAGTACCAAATCAACGTAAAGTAGACCAACGTAAAGGAAAAATGTATACAATTTTCCATATAATTAACCTTACAAACTTCCTCGTTTTCTGCGTCACCGGAAATGGGTCAATGTTATCCTACAAATATGGCGGAACAAGTTAATGCTGTTCCGTCAGGAACGATTTCGAGGTCGTTTCCTTCACATCATCTTGTGCGTGTTTTCTACCGTTTTGTAAACCTATTTCCACGTTTTGTGAATCAATGGTAGTGGGTCAAAATGGGCATTGAATGTGGGAAGAAAAATGGTCCTCTCTCCCACCAGTATGGAATTTCAAGGTCGCTTTTTCACATTGTTTAGTGCATGTTTTTACCGTTTCTGCGCATATTTTCACGTTTTGTAGGCCAATGAAAGTGGGTCAAAGAAGACCTACAAATATGGCAGAAAAAGACATATCCATTCCACTTTCAAGGTCCATTTTGACCCTCTCCCACTGATGCACAAAGCGACACAAATCATGCATAAAAAATGTGAAGAAAACGACCTCGACATTCGATGGTGACGGAACAGCATTAAGTTATTCCGCTATACTTGTAGGCCATTTTGACCCATTTTCGTTGTCGCACTAAAGTGGAAATAGGAGCACAAAACAGTACAAAGCAGGCACTATACGATGCGAAAGAAACGACCTCTTAATTCGATAGTGGCTGAACAATGGCTCTGTTTCCTCACACATTGATGGACCATTTTGACGCATTTCTGGTGATGCTCAAAACGTGGAAGTAGGTGAACAGAACGGTGCAAAATACACACTAAACGATGAGAAAGAACCAACCCTGAAATTCGATAGTGGCGGAACAGTGAGCCATTTAACTCCCATTTTAAAGCCCCGTTTAACTCACCTCGGATGATGCACAAGACGAGAGATAGGCGCAGAAAACTTTAAAAAAGGGCACTAAACGATGCGAAAGTAACGATCTAGAAATTCGATAGTGTCGGAACAGTGGGTCATTTTCATCACACCTTGGAGGCCCATTTTGACACACTTCTGGTGACGAACAAAACGTGGAAATAAGGGCACGAAACGGCACGAAACATTCACTAGTCGATGCGAAAGGAAGAACCACGAAATTCGGTAGTGACGGAGAAGTGGGTCATTTTCGTCACACTTTGGAAGCCCATTTTGACACACTTCTGGTTACGCACAAAACGTACAAAACAGGCACTAAACGACGCGAAAGAACCTACCCCGAAATTCGATAGTGGTGGAACAGTGAGCCATTTAACTCCCACTTTAAAGGCCTGTTTAACTCACTTCCGGTGACGCACAAGACGAGGAAGTAGGTACAGAAAACTTTTTTAAAAAAATAGGTACTAAACGATGCAAAAGAAACGACCTAGAAATTCGATAGTGTCGAAAAATGGTTCATTTTGGTCACACTTTGGAGGCCCATTTTGACACACTTCTGGTGACGCGCAAAACGTGGAAATAAGGGCACGAAACGGCACAAAACATTCACTAGTCGATGCGAAAGGAAGGACCACGAAATTTGGTAGTGCCGAAGCAGTGGGTCATTTTCGTCCCACATTCGAGGCCCATTTTGACCGTCTTCCAGTGACGCACAAAACGTCGAAATAGGCGCACAAAAGGGTACGCCATGTGAAATTAACGACCTCGAGATTTAAT
This sequence comes from Thermobia domestica, assembly GCF_964235325.1. Taxonomy (NCBI): domain Eukaryota; kingdom Metazoa; phylum Arthropoda; class Insecta; order Zygentoma; family Lepismatidae; genus Thermobia; species Thermobia domestica. The sequence continues at coordinate 82,631,403 of NC_137459.1, forward strand.
AGTGGCGGAACTCTTGGTCGTTTTCGTCCCACCTTGGGGACTCATTTTAACCCACTTCCTATGACGCACAAAACGGAAGTAGACGCACAAAACGGCACAAAACGATGTGAAGAAAACGACCTCGAAATTCATTGGTGGCGGAAGAGCAATAATTTGTTCCGCCATATTTGTAGGCCCTTTTTGACCCACTTCCGGTGATGCACAAAATGTGGGAAAAGCACACAAAGCGACACAAAACACGCTCAAAAGATGCAAAACAAAGTACCTCGAAATTCGTTGGTGGTGGAACAAGTTAATGACGCCGTGAGCACCAATATAAGTATATACTGTAGTTCTTACCAGGGGGCGCGGTGGGTCAGTGGTAGAACGTTCACCTCCGGTGCTTGAGGTCCCTGGTTCGATCCCAGCTCGCGCAGTTTGGACTTTGTGGTGGACAAACACCGTGCTCGTGGATTTTCTCGGGATTCTCTCGTTTCCTCCCACTTTCTTCATTTCATTCATTTGCCATCATCACCGTCTCCTTTAGCCTAACCGGAATAAGCGTGGGACGTAAAACTAAAGGTTTCATATCATTTTTTGTAGTTCTTACCATCAAGGCTGAGAACTGCACGGTCCAATTTTTTTAGCCAAAGTAAAAGCCCAACCGGAATAGTGATGTCAACCTGCCAGGCTCGGTTCAACTGAGCGTACAGCTTGAGCTGGCTTGGTTGGGATTACACATCGACTGGGCTCAATTGAGCCAATGGCTTGAACCGGCTCGGTAAAGATGAGTTATCGACTCGGCTTGATTGGAGCCAATGGCTCGAGCCAGCTCCGTTGAAACGAGTCCATAGGCTGGGTTCGAGTTAGCTTAACTGAGCCAATGGCTCGAACCGGCTCGGTTGGGGTAAGCAATCAGCTCGGTTCGGTTCGGCTCGTGTGAGCCTTCGGCTCGAGCTGGCTCGGTTGGATGAGCTCTTGGCTCGGCTCAGTTCTCGGTTCGGCACGATAAGTGAATGAGCTGTGAGCGAGCCGCTTGAGTCGTTGACAACCCTAAACCCGGGTCGAGCAGTTTTAAACATGTTTGGCTGGAGTCCCATAACTTCTAACAATTTTTGGCTCGAGCCCGAATACTTGCTCCTTGCTCCTCCTGAACTCAAACCAAGAACCTCGTGACCGATGTCCTTGCCTCCTGAAGATTTCTTGACTACCGAGATCGACAGTTAACTAATTTTTAGTATTCCGTTACAAACCGCCTATATTTCATGTTTGTACAGGTACACGGTGTTATAATAATAATTAGTTATAGTAGTAGTAGTAGTACCATTGATAATTATATTGTCTATGTAGGATACTTGAAGATAGTAGTACTTGGAACTACACAAAGGATTTAGCTCGAATTGTCTCGACTCGACTGGAAACTCGATCCGAATTCGAGTCGAGTTGGGGGAAATTTTTCGAGCCGAGATCTCGAGTCGAACTCAAAGATGTCTGCTTCGAGTCGAGTCGAGTTTTAAAGAAAACTCGCTCGAACTCGCTCGTGCTCATTCCTATTGTATGCATGACGGGCATATAGAGTTCTTTCGAGGGGGATAGAACCATAAACATAATATATTTAAAAAAATACTTAGTTTCACGGCTTTCTTCCCAGGGGGGAAAGGGATGGTAGGTATCCAGCATTTCTTATAAGTACCTTATTTGAAATATGTAAAACAGTAACAAGTGGACAATACAATATACACACATCTTCTTATCTTCAGTTTTAATTGCTGACTTCAATTGCAATTAACAATTACAATTAACAATTGCCAATTGCAATTAACAATTGAATGTTTCAATTGCACCCTTTGCAATTGACAATTAACAATTAAAAGTTTCAATTGCTTGGTGACCAATTAACAATTAACAATTGACGAAAATTTAATTGCAAATTTTATGATTGAATTCAATTGCAATTGAAATTAATTTTCAATTACAAATTGAAATCAATTGCAATTGAATTCAATTGCAATTGATTTTCAGAGCAATTACTTTCAATTGATTGATCAATTGCAATTGATTTCAATTGATTTTGCCCAACACTGATTTAAATGGGCCTGTTTTACCTATTATTTCATGTTTTAGGTACTTGGAATGAAAAATTGAAATTCGGTATGCTTGCACGTTTCCGTTAGCACTACCGAAGTAAATCAGTAACAAGAATTATCCCTTTCTGGTACCTGGGTTTTTGGGGTATTTTTTAGACTTTCAGTCAAGCAGCTACTGCATCGTCACTGTTTACCCTAGGATCATGGTACATACCTCATTCTCTTCAAAATGGACCTGGCTTTCAAATGATACTACTTGTATGCTCATACCATATACAAGGAGAGGGAAAATTGATGTCAAAGGGAAAATTTTGGGGGAATTTTTTTCACACTTTGGGCCCCTCTGGAACGACCCTGTGTAAACGTAAAGATCTGAAAAAAATCTGATGCATAGCACTTAGTGGACTAAATGTGTATGCCAAATTTCAAGTTTCTATTTTGAATACTAAGGGCGGGAGAAATTTTATCAAGAATCCCCACAATGCCCCAAATTACCGCGAAACGCCATGATCTCAGGTAAAAAAAAAATTCCTGAGACATCTCAATTACCCTAGGACCATAATCCGCCAATCACTCTCTTTAGAATAGAACTGCCTTTCAGGCGGCACCATTCACATGTCTCCATCATGTATCTAAGGCGGGAAAATCCCGAAAAAAGGGATTTTTTGGTCTAAATATCCCTTTTTTCAACTTTTAGCCCCTCTGGACCCTCCCTGTTGTAACGCAGAAATCTGAAAAAAATCTGTTAAATACTACTCGGTGGACTGAATGTTTGTACGCAATTTCAATCTTCTAGGTGCAAAAATAAGCACACCAAAAAAAAAAAATACTGAAAATGTCCCATATTCCCGTGTACAGAAGGATATATTGTAAAAATTCCCTGAGACATCCCTAATTACCCTAGGATCATGGTTTGCACATCATTCTCTTCCGAATAGAACTGCCTTTCAGGCGGTGCCATTCACATGTCTCCATCATGTATCTAAGGCGGAAAAATCCTGAAGAAAGGGATTTTTTGGTAAAAATATCCATTTTTTTCAACTTTTTGCCCCTCTGGATCCCCCGTGTTTTAACGCAGAAATCTGAAAAAAAAAATCTGGTAAATACTGCTCGTTGGACTAAATGTTTGTGCAAAATTTTAATCTTCTACGTGCAAAACTAAGCCCGCCAAAAAAATGAACATAGGCTTAATAAAAGAAAATATATATTTTAGAATTATGACCTCCTATGTCTCGACGCAGGAAGGTGTGAAACCATACGTAAGGTCTTCTACAATGCCTCTGGACCTGAAAAAAAAACGGATGAAAAAGCTCAAATAGGACAGTTATAATGCAATGTACCATGAAACACCCGTGTGGTACAAATTGTACCGTAAGTACCCCAAAGGGATTATAAAAATGACCAAAAAATGCATCAAAAGATTGCGATCTTGGGCAATAATTAGCTTTTGGATCAGGGGCCACAAAAATTTGAAACGGCCTCTGAATCGAGTTTTCATATGTTTTACAGTATAAGGACATCATACTGAGTTAAGTGATAGTTTGGGTTTGGCTACAATGTATGTAGTTCTCCAGATGTAGGGCGCAAAAAATATTTGATTGATAGAAATATATTGAATTTTGTGGATCAGGGGCCACAAAACTTTTGACCGGCACCTAAATCAAGTTTTCATATTTTTAACGGAATAAGCACTTCATACTGATTAAATTGATACCTTTGGTTTGGATACACTATATGTAGTTCTCAAATATGGGGCGTACAAAAAAAAATGTTTGATTGAATGAAATATATTGAATATTGTGGATCAGGGGAGACAAAATTTTTAAACGGCATCTAAATCGAGTTTTCTTATTTATTTATTTATTTATTTTATTTTATTTATTTATTTATTTATTTTTTTATTATTATTATTATTATTATTTTTTTTTTTTTTACGGAATAAGAGCACCATAGACCTAATGAGTAAATTGTTGGTTTTGGTTTGGTTACACTATATGTAGTTCTCGAGATATAAGACCTACAAGAAAATGTTTGCCTGAAATATATTGCATCTTCTGATCCAAAAATAAAAAAAAAATCCATCTTTAGAGTGGTTTTATAGGGAACTCAAAAATCTTTCCCATGTTATTTATATGGGACACCTTTTACACCCCCAAATTATTGAGAACTTCCTGTAGAGCTACAATGATTAAATTTGACATGATTGTAGCTTTTCATGACGAACCCACAGGAAAATTGCCAAAGTGAATATTTTTTTAAAATTTTTTATGGGGGTCTAAAGAGGGGATGAAGAATTTCCACATGTTACTTAAATGGGCCTTTTTTTGGACCTATAGTCTCATGTTTTAAATACTTAGAGAATTTGAATAAAAACTTGAAATTCGGTATGCTTGTACGTTTTTGTTAGGTTTACCTAAGTGAATCATCAGAAATAAAAAAAAAACTTCCAACCATAAAGTGGTTTTATGGGGAACTGAAAAATTTTTCACATATTATTTATACGGGACGTCTTCTACATCCCAAAATGTTTAGGCACATCCGGCAGGATTAGAATGATGAAATTTGGTATGATTATAGCCTTCCAGGACTAACAGACAGAAAAATTGCCAAAAGTAAATACTTTTAATTTTTTAGGGGTCTCAAGGAGGATGAAGAAATTCCCATGCTATTTAAATGGGCGTTTTCTTGGGACACAAAATATTATCTTTTAGATAGTTGAAATAAGAAACGAAGAGTTATGAGTTTAAGAGGTGCGAGGCTGTAGGCCGAGCAAAGACAGTGTGTGGGGGCAAAGCTCCCGGATGAGCAAATTCAAGAAATATGAAGAGCAAGTTCACAAAATTCACTATTGATGCAAAGGCCCATAGATAAGAAATGCGAGGCCGTAGGCCGAGCAAACACGGGTTCTGGGGCAGAGCCCCCAGTTAGCCAAAGGCTTGTCTCTTATAAAGCGGTGCATCATATTCCAAATTTCTTGAAGCTCGTTCTTGGACCTCGCCTTACGTCTCAGATACCTTTTACCAGACAGCACTACGATGTATTCCAGAATGTTATAAAGTTCTGGGATAAGACTTCAATTCTCGTGATATTCCAGAAACCACTTATTTCCCTTTGTTACATTTCATACATCTACTACAACATCTAATATTTTAATGGAGTAAGATTCGATTTTTTGTGTATGTTTTGTAGCAATAAGGACAGAGAAAGATTTATTAAAATGTACTATGATTCATACATTTTTAGGTACACTGAGAAAAATCCATTATCCTTACAGCGGTATATTGTACAAATATTCGGAATCATCTTGCTTACTACAGAAATCAGTACGGATAATACGTTATCCATGTGCTATATGCGCACTGCCCTTAGATGTTACACCATGCCACTGCAGTCTTCGTATTTTGCATAGATATACGTATGTCACATTCGTCGCTATATGTTATATAAGCTAATTTGTATGTGAGATCTGATCACCTATATTGTTTCATACGGAAAGTACGTATAGATGGAACACATACGGTAAGTATAAATAATATAAAACACTTTTCTGTTATACGTTTCCTGTACGTTAAGTCCAAAAAAATTACATGATTTACAAATGTAACATACGTTTTTACGTACGCCGCACACGATTTTTTCTCATACATTCTGTAATTTCTTGTATATTTATATTATCCAGAGCACGATCGGAGATATGCCAAGGTGAGATTTTATAGCTATAGGGCGAAATCATCAAGTCTTATGAGCTAAATTTCATTAACTTGTTTATTTCCTTTTTCGTGTAAAGGAAATTGTAGTTGCTTTCAATTTTAAACCACAACGTGTGATAACTGAAATACTTCAGAGTGTTGTCTTGTCTTCAGAGTAAATTTCTGACCAGCTCTGTGCATCTGCTTACCGTAGACAGATAATCGAAGATAATATTAGGTGGGAAAATATTATTGAAGTTTGAAAAATAGTAAATACGGCAAATTTACTTTCAAAAATCAATTATTAGTTTATTTATTTATTTTTACTTTTCTCCTTTTCATCTCATAAAAGCTGAAAGTGTGAAGGTTTGCAAAAGCAGACGTTGAACTGCAACGCTTGCACTTCTCTGCCATCTTCATTCCTCGAAACAAATTTACTGTAGATTTAATATGCAATCTATCCTAATATTCCTGTTGTCTTTTTGACGTTAACTCCCTAGATTTATTTCAATTGTCCTCTCTCCAATGCCAATCATACCCCTTCGACGTATTTTAGTGTCGTCTACATTCTTCCAATTTCTCTTTAACACTTTGATCATTATCTAGTGCAACGTTTACAAACTGATCACTTTGTAAATTTTGGTCCGATCGGACTGACAGAAGATTTCCTTTCTCATGCTAAATACTTTATGATTAATTAGTATTTCACTAACAACTATTCTTGGCACTCATTTGCTTATTCATTTTTAGGCAAAAATGTAAATTTTCATGGTGTTCTTATTACTATCTGGCGGCTGTATTAGACTTTTTATTTGTTTCATTGTTAATGAAAATAATAATCCTATTTCAACTTTGAACACTATGATCACCTGTTGAAGAGTGACTGCGATAGTTTCCAGTGAGAAACGACAAGATGGGCTTCCTACTAACATTTCAGCCTTCAAGTCAACTGCTGTGGAGTCTAGAGTATGTTTATTTAACTTGGCACATTTCCCGCCCAAAGGATGGACCTGTCTGCAACGCGTTCTTGCCAGTTAAGTTGCGAGTTAGAATACGCTAGGAAGCATAGTTAAACGCCACTATTCACAAGTCACTGTAACACACTTGTTAGCATGTGACAAGTAAGCACTTCAAATACCCCCCAAACAGCAATGACCTCATTTGATGTTCTGGCTGACAACTGACGTCACCTACACGACAAAGCCAATAAGACGACTATTGGATTAAAACGTTCACGTGAGTGCTAGCAGAAAGTACTTTAAAAACCAACCAAGTGCACTGGCGGGAAAGCGTGCCAAGATAAAACAAACGTACTCTAGCTGGATCCACCCGCAGTTGCTGGGTCTTATGTTTGGATGAAAAGAAGGCAAGGAAAATGTTCTTAAGGAACTTCTTTACAACCATTCCATTGGCCAGATCTTTACCCTCGGCTGTTATGTAGCACGCATAACCAATATGTAATGTTGGTTGCATACATAAGACATTGGTAAAAAGAGCTAGAAACGTGATACATTTAGGCATACACCTCCTCATTTCATGTTGCGTACTACCACAAGCGGAACGTATTACACGGTCCTGCGCATGACTGAGGATCTTGCCTGCACTTATTCTCTACTGCTACTAATACAATAGAGCAATTAAATTTTTGACATTTTTTTTTCATAACGGACAATTTGATCCGATTTAAGAAAAAATCATCCCCGTGTAAAACCGTCATATCTCTCTAGAGCTTGCTGTGAGCGCAGGGCCAGCTATATTTTAAAATGTACAATGACCACGGGCAAGTCTTGGCCTGGATGGATCTTTAGAAGTTGGGATCTGGTAGACTAAGCTATTCACACTACTTGCTAATCTTGCGTTCTCAGTGTGCATATAGTGACTGCTACGACTCGTGAAGCATGAACTCTACACCAATCATAGAATTGCTTTTCCTCACGTGTGACATAATGGAAGAATTCAATACTATTCGTGGAGTGGCCTTCCTAACGCACACTCGAGAAAACGGAAAACAGCAGAACTACACCAACAATGTTGACTAACTTAGAAGGCATGTCGAACGAGAGAGAGAAAACAGCCAGTGGCGGGTCGAGGATTTAAGAACTGGAGTGGGAGACAGCCAGAACCCACACTATGATAGGTATATCTTAAGTTTAATATAAATTTAAACATATATGAGTCAATCCATTCAAAGTGATCAAGCATGTGCCGCTCAACTATCTCAAAATCATCTAATTTTTCATGAATGTTTATCCTATATCACGGTACTTCAAAACCAAAATTAATTATTTTCTACAACATCCCACCGCGACGCAACGGCTGCCGCAATAAACACAGCTTTCACTGCTTAGAGACGAAAGATGGAGGTCTTCGAAGCCGCAGTTCTTTTCCTGAAATGACGAAAAATATGAACTTTAGAAGAAAACTTTACGTACTTTTAGTGTGCAACTCGTAGAAAGAAAGACAAACTCAAGGCTGCTACAACTTCACGCTGATCGCCGCATATTTAAAAAGTTAAGAATTAAAAACTACCAATAATTAGATTTTTTTTTCTAATTTGTTCACGTTGAAGTATATTTTGTTCGCCATTATTAAAGGAAAGAGAGAGACGGAAACAAAAGAGCGGGGTTAACTTCCTACATGCATACTTCATGTGAGAGAAACAAACCAAGCCAGTACTAATAATTAAGTAACAATATGTTCCAATTTGTTCGTTATGCTCCATATTCTGATTAAGTTAATTTGTTAAGAGAGAAACAAAGTGTGAGAGAGGAGCAACTTCACACTTACGTACTCCATGTCACAGCAACAATCCAAATAACTGACAATAATTACGTCACAATCTGTTTCAATTTGTTCAATATGTTCCATAATTTGTTCACTCTTATTTAAGGAGAGATGAAAATATGTTAAAGAAGAGATTAAAATAAGACACAGGAAAAAAATTGGGTCAAGGACAGAATTTTGATTGATTTTGTGACATTGAGTATGTGTGTGTGAAGCTGTATACCCCAACCCCAACCATACATTCGTTTCTCTCTCACCTTAAATAAGAGTGAACAAGCTATGGGACATAGTAAACAAATTAGAACAAATAGTGACCTAATTATCGATGGTATTTACTTTTTAAAGTTTTACCGCGAGCTGGGATCTCTTCACATATCCTTGTTTTCAGTATGCTTGTTATGTCTTCGAAGGAAGACTCAGAGTGAATTCCGCACTGTCAGCCATATGTGTAGATACGCAACTTTATGTAACAGAAACTGGATATTGTATAGCACTTGCAACCCAAATTTAATTTTACGACTTTCTAACAAAATACTGCTAAAAATGAAAAGAAAACTGGCGATTTTTCCTTTTTTTTTAATTTCCTAACATTTCCAGTGTTATTGCGACTCTCTACAACATTCTTTCTGTAAGCTATTTCTTTTCTTTTTTGTAACTAACTAACTAACTCAAAAAAACTAACTCTATGGCCTATAGAACCCGGAGGTTCAGTGCCGCGTTCACAAAAGCTCTCCACTGACTTCTATCCTTAGCTAATTGGATCCAGTTTCTACTTTGTATTCCTATCTCTGCGAGATCCATCTTAATATTATCCTCCCATCTGCGCCTAGGCCTTCCTAATGGTCGTTTTCCTATGGGTCTACCAGTCAAGACTTTGAAAGCGTTTCTACTTTCTTCCATTCTAGCTACATGACCCGCCCATCTAAGCCTCCTAGACTTGACGACCCTAACAATGTTGGGTAAACCGTATAAACTATGTAGTTCCTCGTTATGAAGCTTCCGCCATTCTCCATTCTCGTTCCTCTTGGGTCCGAATATTCTTCTCAGGATCCTGTTCTCAAATACTTTCAGTCTATGTTCTTCCCTCAGAGTAAGCGACCATGTTTCGCAACCATACAGAACAACAGGCATGGTTATCGTTTTATATATTTTAAGCTTCAAATTCCTCGACAGAATTCGCGACGACAAGAGATTTTGAACCGAATAGTAACACGAATTCCCTGCTTTTAGTCGACATTTAATTTCTTCGTGAATATGATTTTCGTCTGTTAATATTGATCCTAAATATTTGAAAGTATCCACTTTATCAAAAGTATTATTTAATATTTTAACGCCTCCACAATTCGCCGTATTACGGTCCCGACGCACTTCCATGTATTTAGTTTTCTCTGCATTTACTTCTAAACCCATGTCCCTGCAAGCGTTTAATAATATCTCTGCATTTATTTCTACTGTTCTCCTATCATCCCCTATTAAATTTACATCATCAGCATATGCCATAACCTGGTGAATGCCGTTCAACTCTAGGCCCTGGTTGCTATCTTTGATTTTCCTTATGGCGTATTCCAGCACAAAGTTAAATAATAATGGCGACAACGCATCTCCTTGTTTCAGGCCATTTTCGACGTGGAAGCTCGTGGACAAAAATTTTCCTACCCGGACTTTACTTTGGGATTCACTTAAACATATCTTAATTAATCTAATTAGCTTTCTCGGTATTCCAAGCTCTGTAAGAACGTTGTATAATGTTTCTCTCCTAACCGAGTCGTAAGCCTTTCTAAAATCAATAAATAGTTGATGTACCGGGGTATTGTATTCCCACTTCTTTTCGAGTATTTGGCGAATGGTAAATATTTGGTCGATAGTTGATCGATTTCGTCTAAATCCGCACTGATAATCTCCAATAATTTCATCTGCGTATGGGGTCAATCTTGTTAACAGAATATTTGAAAGGATTTTATAGGATGTTGACAGAAGAGAAATGCCTCGATAATTATTACAGTCAGTTTTGTCGCCTTTCTTGTGAATTGGAACAATGATTGACTCTTTCCACTCTTGTGGCAATTCTTCCTTGTTCCAGATAAGAATGAGTTTGTGTAACTTGTTCCATAATTTTTCGCCTCCAGCTAAAATTAACTCAGCCGGAATTTCATCTATACCCGGAGATTTGTGTTTCTTTAATTTCTTTATAGCGGCTTCCACTTCTATTCGATTGGGTTCTGGAATATACGGTTCTGCGGTGTGTATCTCCTTTTCTCCACGCACATTAGTTTTTGGCTGCGTGTTCAGCAAATCGTCAAAGAAATCTTTCCATCTATTTAAGAGGCTATCCGTATCAGTGAGAACTGTTCCGTCAGATTTCTTTAATATATAAGCACGAGGTTGATAGCCTTTCTTAAATTCGCTGATCCCCTTATACATGTCCCGAATATTTTTATTTTTACTATTATCTTCAAGTTCCTTAATTTTAGCTTTCAAAAAATCCCGTTTCTTTGTTCTAAAAGTTTTGGAAGTTTCCCGCCTGATATCGGCGAAATTTTGTGTAGTTATTTCATTCGGATTTTGTAGCCACCGTAATTTTGCCTGTTTTCTCTTCTCTACTAGTTTAATGCATTCTTGGTCGAAGCATGGTTTGTTCCTACGTATTTCCGCGTGTCCCAGTTTTTCTATTGCTGAACTTTTAATGCTATCTCTAATTTCAATCCAAGTATCCTCAACACTAGTGCACTCCGAGTCTTCTAAAACCGAGAATCTATTCGAAACTTCAATCTGGTATTCCTCTCTTACCTGGCTCTCTTCTAGTTTCTTTAAATTAAATCTCTCCGTTTTCGGACATTGAGTATTACCTTTATTCAACGATAATCTCTCCCGTATTATCGCTGCTACCAGGTAGTGATCAGTGTCACAATCAGCCCCTCTAAACGACCGGACGTCAATTATGCTAGATTGTCTTCTTCTATCTACTAAAACGTGATCAATTTGATTATGTGTTTTTCCGTCTGGTGATGTCCAAGTGTATTTATGAATGTCGCGATGTGGGAATTTTGTACTCTTTACGATTAGGTTTTTGGATGTTGCAAAGTTCACGAGTCTAACACCGTTGTCATTACTTTCCTTATGCAAACTTTCGTTCCCTATAATCGGTTTGAAAATATCCTCTCGTCCTACCTTCGCATTGAAATCCCCTAATAGAATCTTCATATGATATCGCGGGAGTTGGTCAAATATCCGTTCCACTTCTTCGTAAAAACTATCTTTTATATCGTCACCCTTATCTTCAGTTGGAGCATGTACATTTAAAACAATAATATCACACCACCGTCCCTTAAGAGTAATAAAAGAAAGTCTGTCAGTAACAAATTCAACCCGTTTAATTGCTGGTAATATTCGTTTGTGAACGAAAAACCCTGTTCCTAACTGGTGATTTTTATTTCCTTCCCCGTAAAAGAACGTAAAATTTCCGGAATTCTCAGATCCATTTCCTTCCCACCTAACTTCCTGAACTCCTACTAAGTCCATCCTGTATTTCTCTAACTCACTCGTTACAGATTTTAACGCGCCTGCCCTATAAAGACTTCTAATATTCCATGTTCCAAATCTCATGTCCATTTTCTTTTGCTGATGTCGTGCCAAGTTATCAGTCCTTGTCCGAGGCTTTTGTGAACGTTTCTGAACAAGTACCTTTTTTTTACAGGATGAGGGTGTTAGCCTTACCCAAACCCCCAAGCTGGAGGACCACTCCTAGTCGTCTGTCCGCGACTGCTTATTCAGTATATTCGCAGCTAACCTCTATATCTAGAGGCCTTCTCCTCGATCCGCAACCTGAGGACGCGCCATGCAGTGGTGACAGGAACCCACGTTACACGGTTTCTTTCTTTTTTGTAAAAACTGTAAAAATTGGAAAGTAAGAGAGTAATTTATCTAGAAACAAATATTTTGGAATAAATAAGTCATAACAATTTCTGGTTCAAGAAATGGCATTGCTACTCACTCAGCTTTGGAGAAAATTATTAGAGATATAGAAGATGACAGAAGATTTCTGACCACACAGTTATTGGTCTTAATTGTAGAATAATGGTTTTAGTAAATTTCTGTTCCATTATATAAACTTTAGAACACAGAATAAGAAATCACTCCTGGAAGCTAATTCTCCCATTGCAAAATTAAGAGTCATTTAAGTAGAAACAAATATGGATAAATTAAGAAAACCTAACAATCTCCTGACTCTCCCTTTTCTCTCCATTTCTTCATTCTACCCCTATCAGCCATCTCATTACCGGCGTCTCTCTTACCATCGGAAAATATACTTCACAAGTTAAATTAAAAGAAAAATACGCCATGTTATCCCAGAAACTTCATACTTACTCTGTGGGTACAACTTTCAGTACCTCCCTCCTTTTTTTACCGCATGGTTCTCCAATATTTTTGTAAGTTTTTGAACAACTAACAAAATAATTGAAGTTCCTTCAACACGTTTATAAAATCTAAGCTGCTTATTTATTTATTTATGTATTTATTTATTTTTTTATTTATTTATTGCACACCTAATGGCAAGTCTGTGTCTAGTTTTGATCACAAGACTTCATATTTTTGTGCCAAGTAGTATTCCATATGTGCGCTTATGTGCGCATACAATTTCCATTTGTGCGCGCACAGGAACGAAGAAATTCCGTAGACAAAAATGTACTGAATATTCATGACTTGCTCTAAATCAGAGAATAACAACTTGAGATTTCTGCAGCAAGTAATACTCCATATGTGCGCCTAAGTGCAGATAATATTTTTAGTGTGCGCATAAACAAATGCAAAATGTATCGTATTGAAAAATGTAAACCAGTGAAGTTCAAAGGGCGCACTTAAAGCAATGAAATAAGATAGAAACTTGGAACAACATTTGTTCTTATGTGCGTTATATTTGCCCTTATGTGTTCTCAATATATTTTCCTGTGCGGACATACAAACACATAAAAACGATGATACAAGCGCACTCCATCAGGGAAACACCTAAGTATGATATTTGAATTACGACTTCACATTTAGTTGTCAAGTAGAATTCTATATGTGCGCTTAAGTGCACATAAAATTTTCTGTGTGCGCACAAAATAAGGTATGGTAATTGCAAATGCACTTCAGTGTAGTTCAAGGCGCGCACATAAATCAATAAGATAGAAACTGTGAATAAGATGAAACATCATTTGTTTTTATATGTCATATGTGCCTTTATGTGTGCGCATTATCAACTTATGTACGCGCAATATTAACCCATGAAATACGACTAAAGTGCATCCAGTGTAACGCTTGAGTGCGACATTCGAATGTAGCCTTCATACTTATGTACCAACTAATATTCCATATGTGCGCATATCGGAAGAGAGGAAATACTCCTACAAAGGTATTCAGAAAATTCATGACACAAGTAGCAAGGTGAGAGTTGTGGAGCAAGAAGTAATTGCTTGATGTATGCATCATTATATAAGCTTGTAACTAAAACATGTTTCATTGAACAGTCGCCTACATATTAGTTGTGCCTACGTAGCGCCTTTTGAATAAATAAAACTTGATATTGGGTTGGAAACACTGTTAGTTTGGTGTTGTTAGCCAGTATGTCAAACTGTGTCTCCCTGCACATATTTTAACGGTGCAAAATTTCAGCGCTCTTGGTCTATTAGTTTAAAAGTTCCAAGAGCGTAACAAGATAAATTGCCCCCTCTGTGCAATGATGCGTTTATCGAGCAATATGCTGCATAACTTTCAACTTATTACTCGTTGATTTAGAGAAAATCATGAATTTTTTTGAATATTTTTGTGGGTAAGTCTTCCTGTTTCCGTGTGGAATTCTACTTGACATCTAAATATGAAGTCATAATTCAAATATCACACTTAGGCGTTTCCCTGATTTAATGCACTTTTATAATCATTTTCATGTGTTAATATGTGAACATAGAAACTGATATTGAGCGTACATAAGGGTACAAATGACACATATAAGAATAAATGCTGTTCCAAATTTCTACCTTCTCTTATTGCTTTAAGTGCGTCCTTTGAATTTCAATGAAGTACATTTTTCAATACAATATAGGGGAGAGGGAGGACCTTGGTACGATTTTTACTTAAACGAGATTTTAGAACATATGATCAGCTTGAGAAACATGATTTTGTTCCTACTTAAACTGTGATTCTTTAGCTACATTTACAATGTACAATATTGTTTCTATTCATGTCCTACTTGGAGTAAATTACATTTTACGAAAGGTCTGCAATCTGTACCAATCTTCCCCATGTGGGGGCAGATTGGTACTGGCTTGGAGCAGATTGGTACGAGCAAAGTGAAATATCACACAGGCTTTATTTATTATAATAAAGAGATAACGTATTTTTTGTTTTATTTTTCCATGAAATATCTTTATATTTTTGCATGTTGAAAATTTAAAAAAAAAATTGTAGAAAAAAATTTGTGGGGGACACATCGCTGATTTTTTGGTTAAAAAAATTTGTTATACCCTTAGGTACAACATATACTTTTTTTGGAGCCTGAAAGTAATGGTAACATTGTCAAAAAGAAATAAAACTGAAAACAAACGTGTTTTTCGCGCAGTTTTCTCACTGAGGGACCCTTAAAACAATTCTTTGCCAGAGTTCACAATTTTCCTTTCTTTTGCGTTCCTTTCGATACTGTTGTTCTTCGGCTGCTTCGATTGTGTCCGTTTTGAAATGGAAACACCAAATATATCTCCGTAACAGTACCTCCACTGCAACCGACTTTTGCACAATGAAGTTACACACACCTCGTGTCGGCTCCTCGTATCTATCAGTGCTTGCTTCACTGGCCACAAACACAGTGGCGCTCTCTATCGGTAACGCTCTCTACCGCGAGCTGTGTAACTGTTGTGCAAGAGTCGGTTGAAGTGGAAGCATTGTTACGGAGATATATTTGGTGTTTCTATTCCGAAATGGACACAATCGAAGCAGCTGAAGAACGACAGAAGCTGAAGGGACGCAAGAGAAATAAAAATTGTGAACTTTGGAAAAGAATTGTTTGAAGGAGCCCTCACCTTGAGGCCCATTAAATTGTGACCGTCAGCCCGGCCACAAAACTACGTTTTTGGACGAACAGTGTATTCCTTCTTTAACTTTTATTCATGCCACGAAATTATTATTTTACTCATAGAAAAGAAAAGCTATTTTTCTGGCTGCTGAGAACTTCAAATCTTTCTTTGACTGCAGGTGTTCTTTAGTCGCTCTTATCGTTTCTCACGGTGGAACAAAGAACTTGTTGTTTTTCAATACAACGCTTATCGTCTGGACAAAGTGCTTCGTAGCAGCAAACTCATTTTTTTCTTTCCCTAAAAATAGTTACCAACTTATAGTTTTCGTTACCATGACTGTTCCACATATATTTTCTTCATAACAACATTTATTAAGATTGGGAATATTTTTGGACACGAAGTTGATATTGTGTGTGAACGAATTTCCGTCGTCCGTCGTGTTCCCACATACTCATATTGCGTCATCCTTCCTACCGTGAGAACAGTGTTCATGGCTTGCAGGAGCCGTAGGTGAAATGACTCATTCACACAATTACCAACGTTCCCTCCTTTCCACTGAACTGTTTTACGTATAACAGTAGTGTATAAAAATCTAATAGCCATGCAAAGAATCTACTAGTTCAGACTGCAACACTTTTTTAACTACTACTTCTAAACTTCGTTCCCACGGGACCAAAACAAAGGTTGCCAGTGTTCTCCATTATAACGTCGTCATATTGATATTGTGTATGAATGCAGAAAATTTTAACATTTCTTTATTTTTTTATAATGCATTACTAACCCTAAGAATAGCAAACGGGTTGTTCCCAAGCGTGAGTGGAAGCGAGGAGTGAGCCCACGACATCGCAGGAAGAAGCAACGAATAATCAGGAAGAACATTTTGTTACGATATTAATATAAACGAGTGCCACGAGAACTTAATATGTAAAAAGAATTTTACTTTCGTGAGAAGTTAACAAGTGAACGAATATCTTTTGGACATGTAGCATTTCTTTGGAGTTAAGAAACCTCATCAGTGCTTCACGTATCTCCCCATTCCCCTTGTCATTATTACGCAGTGAAATCTCATCTCAGTGCGAATAGTAAATTTATAGTGCAAGTGATATCAATACATGGGCTATGTTTCTAGTGTTCTTATATAGTGTGCGCATATCTATCATGCAGCATTAAGTGTTTTATTTTTCATTATTTCTTTTATTTGATTCCATCAGTGCTACTCCTTCTGTTTGAGCATTTAGCTCTATAAAGTGAAAATTTTGTGTGTTGTTAATATATATTTCTTATTCCACTCCGTATCCACGTATATGCTTGTTTAATAAATAAGAATTCACCTAAGGAAATATTATCGTCTTCATTCATGTGTGTATGAATCCCTGCGAGCAGTCGGCTTGCCAGTTACGTATATGTATACGCGTGCATACGTAAAAGTAAGTATAATACAACGTGAGTCTCAAAAGCCCAACGTTGCTCATGCCAAAGCACTTGTTATATTTCAACATTGTCAATCTGCGCCTGAACAAGGCATGAGCCTGGACCAGAATTGTTATCAGCTGTTTTCTTAGGGAGTTCTTCGGGAGCCAGCACCCAAGGGAAACGGTAGGTAGCAAAATGGTGAGAAAACTGTGCGAGAAACACGTTTGTTTTCAGTTTAATTTCTTTTTGACAATGTTGCCATCACTTTCAGGCTCGGAAAAAATATATGTTGTACGAAGGGTATAACAAAATTTTTAACCAAAAAATCATCGACGTGTCCCCTCCAAGTTTTTTCTACAATTTTTTGAAATTTTCAACACGCAAAAAAATAATAAAAATAAAAATAAAAAATAAAGAAAACACGAATCGATGGTTTTGACAAAAAAAATGCACATTTACATCTAGATAGTATCTACAATCTATGAACCTTTCAAACTTTTTCGACCACCCGCACCAAAATTTAAAAATATTCAATTTTGAGCATGTATGATACGATAATTCGGTAAGGGGAAGGGATAGGGGGTCAAAAATTTTTTGGAGGTAGTTTTAGGTCAACGGTGAACTTTTGGGCCAATAGCGACCCATTTTGATCAAGGGCCAATTTTAAAAAAACGAAATATTTGTTTTACGTCGCACGGTTATGCCGGTTAGGCTAAAGGAGACGATGAGTAATGAATGAAATGGCGGAATGAAGAAAGTGGGAGGAAACGGGAGAACCCCGAGAAAACCCACGAGCACTGTGTTTGTCCACCACAAAGTCCACACGTCCACAAGCTGGGATCAAACCAGGGACCCCAAGCACCGGAGGTGAACGCTCTACCACTGAGTCACCGTGCCCCCAAGGCCGATTTCACTATCTTACTAGGAAAGAACCTTTTTTGGGACCCCCAAGAGCGTGGATGGTTTATTTTATTTATTTTTAATCTACATTCAGTTTTTTCTTTAATTTTTTTTTCAGGTCCCCAAGAGAGTGAAGCGACACCGATATACCGATCGACCGATAATACCGATTACTTTTAGGAAATGTGTGGATTATAAACCTTGACGGCCTTTCTGTGGCTTATACTAACAAGGTCCTTTAGTAATTATTTTTTACCTACCGTCGGGGCCCCCAAAAAGTGGGGCCCGGGGCGGAGGCACCGCTCGCCCCGCCCTTACGCCGCCACTATCCTCAAGAAATCAACAGGAAACAAATGAAAGAATGGAAGTTGAATTGAAGTAATTTAGCCGAAGGATTCTAGAGAATATTACCATCATTTTTTTGCCTCATTTTTCATTATTTGGTCCTAAGAAAGACCCTCTTAGTAGATAAATTATATCGTTCAATAGTTACAATTTCATATCTTCAATGCACAGCTCGTTAATTCTTCTTTTTCTTTATGTGTGTTAGTAATAGACTTGTTGGTTCTGTTGAATAATTGAGAAAGAATTATAACTTTAGTTTAACTTAGATAACACATTCATTAAGTGTTAAAGAAATATTTAAATTGTATTTTCTTACCTTGTCAAAAATTATAATTATTATTTCTGAACCCAATACCGACTGCTAAAAGTAATGTGTGAAAATGTAAGAATCTAGTGAGCATCCGGAGAATTAAATTCACATTTACCACAAGAGGCATATCTATCATTATGCTTATAAGCTAACCCATCAGTTAAAAAACGGAACGTATCTAGAAGTATTAAAATAAGCTCTTTCGTGGCCAAATATATTATTTTATTATATAATAATCGTAGGGGCGTACCAGTGAATTTATCTTGGGGGGATCCAAGACTTTACCATAATAACCAGAATTTAACATACTAAAACAAAACGAAAGTTTTGTTCCAGAATGTAAAGGAAATAATAAATCACCATGGATAGACTACATTTATTATTATTATTATTATTATTATTATTATTATTATTATTATTATTATTATTATTATTATTATTATTATTATTATCACTTGAAGCATTTATTTTTTAGACTGGTCAATATTTGAATCTTACGTCGTAGAGGAGATGTGTCATTAAATTATTCACAGAAAAACTAAAAGTATTTTAGGAAGTCCATTTGTTTGACTTTGTCTTCACGTATGTAAATAAAAGGTACGGTCCACCCCACTAAACTTTCTGTTCTATATTCTTAATCTAAACCATGTTATGCTGCAGTTATTACTGAAACATTTATTCATGAAATAAGAACAAAATTCTTTCTTCGAAAACATTCAATCGAAGAAAACAACCTTTAAAAAACTATAGTGTATGGCCTTTTAAATAAAAGAAAATACTATCTTGTAATAGAATTATGTATTACACATTTGTTTATGATTTATCAACAAAATCTCGTGAGTCGTATTTGTGGAAACAGTAAATAATAATAGGGTCTAATAATACTAGAAAGGAAACTACTATTCTAAAAATTTTCACGACAGGTGATTTGCACATTATACTCTTATTAACGACCTATGAACAAAATTATTTGAGTCGTCTTCATGAGAAAAACTCTGACACAGGTATAAACTATCCTTGTGATTTTATTCAGCGGCAAATGAGTTAGGAGTTTTTAGCTTATAAATGAAATATGAAGGAAATCATCTTTGTTGTTTGTGGGAAAATCGTCAGAGAAACTGACCAAAAAATAACTGTCTCTTGTGATTTTCTCGAGACACATGAGTTAACACGTTACTCATGAAATATTAGTTTACGAAATATGAACAAAATCTCATGTGTAGTTGTTGAGAAAATATTTAACGAAATTTATCTCCAAAAATAAACTAACACTTCTGGATTTTTCCCAGGCAAACCTACACACGAAAAGGTACTAAAAGAATTCATTTTTCTGCATGTAGAGAAAATGAAATGTGATCACCATACTTCTCTCCCATAGGCTCTCAAAACTAAAAATGCTAAAAATAGAGACAAGAAACGAGAAAAAAATCACTTTCAGAAAATATAAAATCGGAATTAGATTTCTGGCTTTCGACATCTATGACCATGTTAGCTCGTTACGCATGAGAGATGACGTCCCTCTGCGATCACAGTATCAGTGGAAAGGGAAGAAAGGCTTCGGAAAGGAAGGAAGAGAGCTGGAACCTGTAATATATTAGGTACCATCACGGCATTTGCGTTTTGTGAATGAGAAAACCTCACTCAGGATTGCTGGCCCGAAAAAGCTTTTACTCTTTTTCGACCGATTGCCAACACCGGGAATCGAACCCGGAACCACTCGCACCAAAGACGAGAACGTTAGCGACTACATTACGCGGGGCCACAATTATGAAGTAGTATGGTAGACAAATAAGACGTCAAGTGTGTATATCCAGCTAAAGAAACGAGAAGAACAAAGTAAAAATTAATCAGTCCGAATGACGTAGGCAAGCGCTGACTCGGCTCAAACGTTTGTCCCTTTTAGTGCAGTGATATCGAAATGGTCTATTTTATCTAGTATGTTCTATTTGTGACTCTTTTATGTAGACATTTTACGAGTGTTTTGTATAAATAATTTCTGTAGCTTTACACTGACATATTTAAAGGAAAATAAGCTCTATGCCTAACCTTTTTAAATATTACCGCAGATTAATTATGTGCTATATTCTTAATATTTTGAACTTGTTTCGTTACAGTATGCATCAAAGTGTATCAATTGCGGTTGTGAACAAAGAGTAGTCTTTTCTAAAAATGTGGATGTTTAAGTTTTATTATTTAGGTCTCATTTAGCCACGACCTCGATGTGCGTGGTTTCTGTTTCTATTCTCGCTGGAAGCACTAAAATTTTCTGGTATTGACCCAGCATCTTACAATTGAGGAGCTGATTGAATTAAAAAGTAATGAACTCATATCCAGAAAGCCAGAAATAATGGCGCCATGGAACCAATGTTCCGATCACTCAACACCCAATTAACGTAAGCCGTCTGATTGGTCATAGTCCTTCATGGTTGTAGCGTCCGGAAGTTTAATTTATTACTTCTTAGTAAATCTCATCCGTATATGAATTCTGTGTAACTGAAGAAAACTCAAAGAATCTAACTTCTTTCTTATCTGTTTTACCTGCAATTCGCCTCACCTGTATGCACTGAAATAAAATGCTAAACTTCGTGTGACAAGAGCCCGTGAAGTACTCTGGCCAACCATACGGCTTACATTTCAGCAGGTTGCGCCACATAATGACTGGTGTATGAAAAAAATGAAAATGAAATCTTTAAGTTTTACGTCCAACGGTTAAGCCGGATAGGCTAAAGGAGACGGTGACGATGAGAGGTGAATAAAATGGTGGAATGAAAAGAGAGAGAGGAAACGGGAGAGCCCCACGAAAACTCAGCACACGGTGTTTGTCCACCATAAAGCTTGTGCGCAAACTGGGATCGAACGAGGGACCCCACGCATCAGAGGCGAACGCTCTATCACTTTTTTTTAAAGTTAAATGATTCACCGAACGTGCCTCGTTAAATTGTTTAACTACTTATTACTAGGTTTATACTTAGTTTACTCGCTTTTTACTCATTTTTCCAATAACCTAGAGCGACAGGGATACGAACACAGAAACATCGAGGACAGTTAAAAATCCGCAGACTCTCCCACCGGGAATCGAACCAGGGACCCCGTACACCAAAGGCGCACGTGCCAGACACTAGACCAGGAGGGAGGGCACCATTGAGCCACCGCAACGTCCAGTGAATCTGAATATGTGTGTGTATGAGAGCACATTTCTTTATTTACGCCAATTATTTTCTCTCCATAATATAGTTCTGACTATGCCTATGATCAGTATTACACTAATTATTTGATTTGGATAGTTCGTTATTATTATAATGTGTTGACGTGGCTTAATCCTTTCATATCCATTCTAATATATAAATGTGGCTCATTCGTAATTGTGTGTATTCACGGACAGCTCCGACGTAGATCTGCAAATCTGTTTTAATGGTGCTTTTCTAGTTTGAAAGAGTATTCTCTCCTTCTGGTCTTGTGGTAACTTAAAGATCTAACAGTAATCTTTAGAAGTAGACTAGGAAGCTCTTCAACGTCAGGCAGTGTTAATATTGTACGCATTGTACACATATTACACATCACTTCAGGAGAGATCTACCAATTTTAATTACCCTTTTTAATGAGTTTGGTCTAAGAAAACTCCTTTTTATATTTATTCTGTCCGTCCATGCTTCATCAAATTTAATCGGAATGTACAGTA
This sequence comes from Thermobia domestica, assembly GCF_964235325.1. Classification (NCBI taxonomy): domain Eukaryota; kingdom Metazoa; phylum Arthropoda; class Insecta; order Zygentoma; family Lepismatidae; genus Thermobia; species Thermobia domestica. The sequence continues at coordinate 82,653,635 of NC_137459.1, forward strand.
TGTTAGGAACCAAGTTCGTTTTAGGATCCGATACTCAAACCACAAGTTGTAGTAATTAACCATTTCCGATTTTAACACTAATTGCCGTAGAGTTTAACCGACAATCGATTAGGCGTCTAAAAATACATTAAGTCTTTATCCTTAACTCAATACTAAAATGAGAAGTGGTTCAAATCCACTAACTGCCTGTCTCGATATCGATCAAAAGGACAGAAACGATAAGAGATAATGAGAAGATTTTTTTTTTTGGGGGGGGGAGCAATCGATTTAGCTCTTTAAGAATAAGTACCATCTTCTCTCTAACCATATATTCGAAACGGAAGTGGCAAATATCAACCACTTCCGATTTTATTTATTTATTTAGCAATTATCACATACTGCTCAGAAGCCATTTTATGTTGGATATCTAACAACAAAAATAACAATGCAAAGGATTTGGAAAGGTATCGGCCACGACCTGTTTGGTGGGTACCATCCCAGCATTTGCCTGGTAGAACTGAAGAAAAACCTAGAAAATCCCTGTCAGGATGGTCGGAAGCGGGAATCGAACCCACGTCCTCGCGAATGCGAAGCAAACTCTCTTCCACTTGAGCTACTTGAGGTGTCATTTCTTGGCAACATTACCTCTGGTGCTTGGGGTCCCAGGTTCGAACCCAGCCCCCGCCAAGTGAACTTTGTGGTGGACAAACACCGTGTGTGTGGGTTTTCTCGGAGTTCTCCCACTTTCTTCATTCCACCATTTCATTCATTACTCATCATCACCGTCTTCTTTAGCCTAACTGGCATAACCGTGGAACGTAAAACTCAAAGATTTCATTTCATTTTTTCTTGGCAAACATCAAAAACTGTAATAGGTAAAAAAGAATCATTTTTCTGTAACCAATTAAGAGTGCCAAAATATATCTGTGTACTAAAACCGGAAGTGGCAGACATCAACTGCTTCCGCTCTTAACGTTGATCATTATAGAGTGAAACAGTAACAGATAGCGAGAAGAGGTTTTCTGCAATTGATTGAGAGTCTCAAGAATCTATTCCACTTCCACTCTAATATCTCTATTGCAACTCTTTATACATCATGAATGTTCTCTCCTTATGAAGAAGATTTCAAAATTTCCTTTTTAAGAAAGGATTTCCTCGTTGAACAAGAAGCGATAGGTTTCTCACATTTAAGAAAATATTTTCAACAGAATATTTTCCTACCTACTACTCATTGGTGTTAATTTGATAATCTTACACAGTGGTGAACGTACAAAAGTTTAGCTGAGTAGATTTTGAGTTTAACGCCCCTTTCATCCGCTAGGCTATATATGAGACGGGACCTACTGATTACCGTGGAATCCGAACCACAAGAGCTCTCGCCGAGTATCGAACCTAGGTGTCCTACGCCAAAGGCACGTACGCTAACCCCTTAGTCACGAAGGAACTCGTGGCGTACCAAAGAAGACTGTCCACGACCGGAATTCCCATTTATTTTTGATAAAACTATATGTGATGAAACCATGTATGTATGACTACTTTTCACTTATATTGAAACGTCGTGCACGACTTTTGCTCCAAATAATTATTTTATTGTGTTTTCTAGCAACATTCCAAAATTCAACGCCAAATTCATACCAGAAAATGATGAACAGCATGTAATAAAAAACGAAGTATAGGTGTATGAAAGAGGAGGAGTATAGAGCTTCGAAGGAAACGTTGAAATAGTATACCAAAACATAATAAAACTGAGATCCCAAAGCACAATAGGAAATCGCGAAAGAAAAGCAAACCAATACAATTCCCTTTCTCGAGAAATAACAATTTTTAATAAATAAATCCACGAAATTTTGATTATTTCAACTGATTTTAGTAACACACCTGTGGAGAATCCAGTTTTTAGAGAAAATGCCAAGCATACCAAAAGGGGAAAGGGATCTGTAATTAAAAAAAAATAAAAAATAAAATTTTCAAAAGACGAGAATATGTTGCTGAATACCAACATCCAAACACAAGTAAGATTTCATTTGTACGTCAAACTAATACATTGGAAGATAAACGTTTCAAAATAAAATTTAAATTTAGTAAATTTTCAATGAGTTGGAAACACTGTTGCCTGGCAGAAGAATGTTACTTGGTAGAAATCTTAAGTCGATATAAATAATATTCTTCAGAGCAAGAATATTAAATGAGATATAAACAAAATGCTGGAATGAGATAAATAGTTTCTTTAGCAGAGTCCCAAATAATTATTTTTATATTTGAACCTCTGATTGGAAAAAGGGAATAAGTACATTTTTTTTGCGATTTTAACCTGAGATAGCAGATGTGTTCCTTTAAGATAGTTACATCGTTGAGTAGAAAATAGGAATGTTTAGGCAACTGTATATGACCAATGTAGAAGACAAAATCTCTCGCTGATTAGAAAAAGGGAATAACTACGTTTCTTATTCCCTTCTTCCAGTCATTACAGGACACCATCACAACTGTGAGACTGTGTGTAAGTAGACAACCACCAGAGCCCTGTGCTGTCGTTACGATACTTCGCCTTCTTTTCGCATTGCACAATCTATAGAGAACTTTTTGTCCCAATCAGTTACAGATTTACATGTTTTCAGTGATACAAGTGGTGGTCAAAACTGCAATCGTTCAATGACATGAATGCTTTTCAGCCTGATCGTGTCATAACGGTTCAGCACTATACAGCAATATTCGCCTGTCAGAGGTCACAGTTTTTACCATGTGACTGAAATTTTGCTGTAATCAAACCAGAACTCAAACGACACAATCGTATTTATTTACCAGCACAGTATAACCACATGATTGCGAATGCAAGAAATGCTAATTCTCCATTTCAGGTTTACGAAATTGTCAATGAAGAAATCTTAGATTTTAAACATGGATGGCAACAGTTTTACAAGAAATCTTCAGGTAGCATTGTGGACAAAACAGTGAAATTCCAAGTAAATAGAGACACTGTTTACAAAGCAGAATCTCCAGGTTATGTGCAAGATCATAAGTTTATCAATGGACTAAGAACTGATATTTTTCGATTACTCAAAAGTAATGTAACAAACGTTCCACTGCCAACGTCAAAGGCATACGATTGGCAAGTCTCTATCAATCAGAAAACGATCAACGATTCTTCACAAATCATCAAATACATTCCTGACCAATACAAACAGTTTTATAGGATGATTTGTTCATGGAAAACCACTGACCAAGAAACTGTAGATGACGAAGATGCACACGGATAGGAACTTATTATATGTAAAACCACTTTTTGTGACAACGTATTTTGCTACGTATTTTGTTCAACTGTCTATTGTATTACTTTTCTTGCTGTACGAATGTGTTGTACCAAAAAAAAAAAAAAAAAAAAAAACGAACGGTGACAATAAAAGTGTTAGAAGCCTAACATTCGTGATAGTTCGGATACATATATCCAAGATTAACATACAACATTCTATTCAGCATGTACATTTTCATAGCTTTCTATCATAAACTGCACATTACATACCCTACACACAATTACAATTGCGTCCAACTCTAATTGATTGGAAAAAGGGAATATTTTTTCCGTTTTAAAGCTTATCTAACCAATTGCAGTGCTGCAATACAAGATTCTTCTTCTTGTCTTAGTGTTTGTTAGTTCTTTTGCTACAAGTAATCAATTATACACTTTTTGCAACAAATAGAAACAACGTTTCGGGAAGGTTTTTTAGCGTTTTTGAAAACTTAGGTCTGATGCACTTATTCCCTTTTTCCAATCAGTGATTCATTTGGAATAATTTTCTTCTGATAACGAAATATTCTTTTTACAAGAAAATATCAAATTGATGATATGAATACAGTCAATGCATGTATTGCCAGAAAAATAACAATATTAATTACAATTTGTTCTTTACAGTTCACGTATCTATACAAGAGAGAATATCTAGATGTTCTCAACAGAAGACTTGTACACTGGGGCACCATCTGTGTATTTAAGGAAAGAAGAAAGAACTATTTTGACAAGAATATATTACATATTCGTTCCAACGTAGAAATTCAGTGTTTCCAAGTGCAAGTTGATGCATTGCACTTTCAAAATACTCGAGTACCTGCAGTGACCTAAAACATCAGATGCATAAAATAAAAAATGAAATGAAATCTTTGAGTTTTACGTCACACGGTTATGCCGGTTAGGCTAAAGGAGACGGTGATGATGAGAAATGAATGAAATTGTGGAATGAAGAAAGTGGGAGGAAACGGGAGAACCCCGAGAAAACCCACGCACACGGTGTTTGTCCACCACAAAGTTCACTTGGCGGGAGCACGGTTAGAACCCGGGACCCCAAGCACCAGAGGTGAACGCTCTACCACTGAGCCACCGCGGCCCCCTGCATAAAATAAGATGCACCCATATAAAATATACGACATAAAATACACTTACAATACGATAATCACCGGGCGAAACAGCGCATGTGGTCCAAACAAAATTCCAATGTACATCCAATATCATCATCATCTCCAGACTAGAGATGCAAAAAAGCCGGCTTTTTTGAAAAAAAAAAAAACGAGAATTTTGGAAATTTTGGCTTTTTTCATTTTCATGACTTTTCTATCTAAATAGCTTTCTTATAGTATATTCTATAGTTAGATAAAAATTCCATGACCTAAATGCGATATTTCGCTCTGAAATTCACCATCAAGATGGATGGAGCACATGTTTTACGAATTAAAGCAAACATGAAGAATGTAGTATTTGAGAGCAATTTTAGAGGCAATTTAACTTTATTTTAACTTTTGAGTTATCGACATCTTTTTTCTTCTCTAGTTTGTCATCCGTGTTTCATTTCTAAGAGCTTTTAGTACTCTAGCTTCTAGCGCAAAAGTTAAACTTGCCCGTTTTTCTATTTATCCGTCAAAGCGTACGTTTTTCAATATATCCGTCAAACCGTACTTCCACATTTCTGTTATACTGTAGCTGTGAAGTGATTTAGCAATAATTTTCCGGACACAACCTTGAATGCCAATTTATACAAATAATCAGTAGCGGATTTAGAAAAGTACTTTAGGAGGGGTTTTCCTGATTGTTTCGTTTTCTAAAAAGTCCTAATTTTATTTGGGAGGTGCTTGAAGTTTATGAGTACAGGCATAACTAATATTTCGTTTCGTTTATATGTTTAGCAATAATCTTCCGGATACAACCTTAAAAATCATTTTATACTGAGAATCAGTGGCGGATTTAGAAAAGTATTTTAGGAATTGTTTTTCTTACTAATATTTAGTTTTTCTAAACATTCTTAATTTTTATTTGACGGGACCTTAAAGTTTATGAGTAAAGGCATAACTAATAGATATTTCGTTTGTTGCAGACATTCCGTAACTTTGAGGAACGGACTTCAGTCCGAAAGACCGCCCCCCTAACCTTCGCAAAACTGTCACTGCTGGTAATTAGTAATAATAACGATTTAAAAACAATAAGAAAGGAAGTCGGTCAACTCACAATATACGCACTATTTCTACATTCACAGATGGAATGAAGAAAAGCTTTGTCAGAATGGTCGAATGCTGGTTGAATCCCGGACTTCCCGATAGAAGCGCTGTCACAATTCTCGGTATCGCGGTCAGAATGTTTCCTGTATCTATTAGCTATAATAGTTAAAAAGGAAACTAAATGTGACCTCGAGTGACTTAACCACACCTGATTGGACAAATCCTGTAATAAAGATATTATTAAGGCAAGTAAATTATAACTAGGTATCATTCACACCAGCACACAATCTTAATACCTAAAGTGAGTGAAGGTGGGTGATTAAAGTTATAGATTTTATTGAAAGAAATTCCAAAAAATGTTAAATTAAAATATTTAATGCAATTCAGATTTTTTTCAAAAAAAAATTATAACAATAATTAAGTTCCAAAATTCTTTCAACAAATCCTTAATAGGTCCTGAATTTCGAAGGTGGTGTTCAAAAATTTAATAGAAAAACCTTTAACAATTTCAGTTAATTTTCGCAAGGCAGAGATCATTTACAGTAATTTAGATCAAGAATGAGGACAACACTATCAAAACTCTCAAATCATTAAATATTAAATGTTAAATTGAATTCTATAATTCAAAAACAGCAAAGGTAACAACCACGTCAATTAATTTATCTCACTGTAACAAACAGGTATCGTGACTTTCGAAGTAGCCTCGTATATTTATTAACAATTTAGTTCTAAACTATTTATTTTTATTTCTCTCTGTATTTCTTAATTAAGGAATATACGCAGTGATCGTGCTACTAAGATACTATTCAACTAACTACAATACCTTTAACTAGCATTAATACTTCACACTTACCATAACTCAGCAGGAAATAATAGTTACAGAAAAGCAGAGGTAGTTACCATTCTCATCTCCAGATCCTCTTTGGTTTTAGCGACTGTTCCATTACAATACCAAACCATACAGTGCAGTGCACGCGAATATTGCAATCATTTCAAAATTTAAGAAAAAAATTATTCGGACGAACAGTATGTTCTAAAGTTTATTCAAAATTTATTCATTTTATTTCAAATTTACATTCGAAACCTAGCCAAAAAATCCAGGAAAACTATTATAACAGTAAATGCATTTAACAGCAATTAATTAGTTGATTAGCTAACTAATGAAGTTTTCATTAACAGCAATGTAAGAATATTAAACTATTTCCACAGTATGAATTACCTATTTATATTTTACTTTAGTTCTTAAGAAACTGTTACACTTTTTTAAAAAAAAAGAAACACAGATTAATTTAAACCCTATCTTAATTACGGTAATTACGGTAATTAACAAACATTTTTACTAAATTACTTTAGTCCAACAACTATCATCACGTCATTAGACTCGGTTTAGATTTTAAAATTTAAATGACTATTTTCAAAATTAACGAAAAACTGAAGTAATTAAGAATTTAAATTACCGTTAATTAGCAACGAAGTTTAATAATGAACAAAAAGAAGTTATGAAAATCCTTCTCATATTAGTTACCACGAGAGTATGCAATTTAAGGGTGGAATTTTAACACTTGAATTTACGTTTTACTTTTTTCCCCCATTTATAGTTGCCCAGTTAAATTTCTCACTCGACCTTCAATGGCACAACGAAAGCAATAAAGGCACTAGACACGTTGACGTATCACACGTGTTCCGTCTCTCACATAACAGCATTAGGAAAGTTAAGTATTTTTCAGCTTTTAAAAGGGTTTAATACGGAAGTATTATTAAAAAGAATTAGACCTTTTTAATTTCATTTCATTCACTTGCAAGATACGTCTTCTTTAACACTACTTCACACACTAGAAACACGGAAAATACCAGTACTTTTTCACTTTTAAACTGATTCAACTTTATAGAACTTAATTAGACACACAATTTAAATTAAGCCTTTTAAAACTATCAGTAATTTAGCACTAAGTTTAGAAGCACAGTTATAGTTAAGGCACTCTTCACCATATAATACGAGGCACAACTATATCGAAAACTTTGACCACGTTTTCTAAAAAGAACAACTTTCGGCGCGAAGTAATGTAAGTCGAATACTTGAGTCCAACCCGTGTTGGCTCAATAAACTACGAAACAGTTATGAGGCGCAGCGGATCAGAATGGCATATATAAGAGCTAGACTCTCGCTACTGCACAGAGCCCAACTCATTACATACGTCACTCCAGAATACTGCGCTAAACTGACGTGGTTGCGAAAGTTTTTTTTTTAAAGATTGATTCTCTGCCGTATTACAAGTATTACTAAATTAACATATAGACATCTATACATCATTTTAAAGCTTTTTTAACGATCCATGCAATGAAAGTATTCTCAATTCAATACAATAATGTATAACAAAATAATTCTTCAAAAAAATTTTTTAACTTTCTTACTTTCTTAGAAAAAGAAAACATAAAGAGTAATTTCATAATGAAGCTATCAACAAAAATGTAACGATTTTGCAATCGTTACAGCGCAAAAGCTAATCACTCAGTCATGTTTGTTGTGCAGTTGTATTTATCTTAACTTAAATATATTCCGTAGTCCTTTTTTGGGGGGAGGGGAGTTCCGTAATGATATGTTGAATCCCTCTTGTTAAAAATTCAGAAACCTTGAGGATTGGGTAAACCGTGATGGTGGTTATATAAAACTTCACTGTAGAATTTCAAGAATATACAGAACCAAAAGCTCTAGATGTGCAGCCTTTAAGTGTATCATATAAATCTAAGTATTTCTCTTATGTTTTATTTTAATTTTATTTTGTTTCAAAAAGAGGATTTGGAATATTTTGAAGTAAAAATACTACATACTATTTTGCTAGTTATTTGTGTATTCTTTTAAAAGAAGTGTTTACTTTTAGGGTTGGCTGGTTTACACCAACTTATTTTTTTTAATAACTGGTTTAAACAAAAAAAAATAAAATAAAAAGAATGAAAAATTCGAATCGTGTGAACTTCATGGTGACGTTTCCAGATATCAAACCACCTGCAATAATTTTATTTCCTTTTCACCTTTTAATCAAGGTGTTCCATGTTCAATTCTCGGTCGAACCGCAACCCTTCTTTCATGCATAAACCAAGTAACGGTTCGGATGTCAGTTTAAGCGAAAGTCTTCTCCTTGATAACCTCGGTATTTCGTAAGGATGTTAAGGCTAAACATACGAAACAAACCAAATTGTATATTTCTGCATGCCTAAATGCCTGTTGTTTTATAAAGAAGCCAAGATTGCTTAAATATATTGATAGAAACTGGCAAAATTTATCGATTGCCTACGTAGCTTCCATCATTAGCTTGGATTGGACTTTCAATGATATCTACATACTAAATTTGTAATTTAATACCTCAGTTTTAGCGTACTGATTATGATACGTTGACCTTCAAATTTTACATGCAAAGCAATAAGAGGATTTTCCCGTTATTGTCTTACATTTCAAGTAATGACGGGATTTTTCCCGATGGCTAGGGCGGGAGATTCTCAATTTAAGAAATTTACTGACCGGACTTCTTTAAGCTTATGGGGGTTCTTCCGGCATAACCCCGCTGTTGCATAATAACACCAAGGCGAAACAAACTTATTTCTGTGAATATGTAATATAAATACATAAAGCAAAAAATCTAAATCAAAAAAGCCTGGTTTAAACATCCCTCAAAAAACGGGTTCTTGGCATTTTCAAAAACAACCATGGTTCTTGCCAACTCTGCTTACTTTTGTATATAGGAGGTTAAAAAATTCTTATTATATACATTGGTTAATCCTGTGGAATTCATAATGTAAATATGTTAAAGAAAAATTGTTTGAAATATCTTTTCGAAATTCATAATTTATTTTCGAGGTTTTATATTATCAGCATCAACCACTAATTAAATGATTTTTGTGTTATAGAGAAGCGAAACAAAGTGTGTTTTATTAATTTAAAGCAGAATTTTGAAAAAAGCTCAAAATTTCCCAAGCAAGAAAGCGAAGCAGAAAAAACCGAGTTTTTTTTTTCAAAACAGCCGTTTTTTTTTTTTCGAGCCCTTGCATCTCTACTCCAGACAGTTATTCCTCAATTGGTTTGACGAAGCTTTCCAGGCAGAGGAGGATCTAGCCCGGGGCCGGGTGAACCTAAGCCCCACAGTTTTTTTTTTAAATGACAAAAATAAATAAAGCTATTACTTATATGTTTTTGCAAGTTTATAGTAAACTCATGATATATACCTATCATAGTCTTGATTCTGGTTGCCTCCACAGGTTTTGCCTTCTAGATCCGCCTGTGTTTTCGCCCTTCCCAATACTGGGTTAGGCTTTTCTTTGTAGCTTCTCTTCCTTATCCCTTTTAGAATTTCAACTTTTTGAGATAAAGTTTAGACTTTCCGTCAAACAGCTATTGATTCCTTACCATTTATCGTGGGATCATGGTTTTACCTCATTTTTTTTCCGGAATACAGCAGCCTTTCTAACGGTACCACTTGCTTGTCCATATTATAGACCAGAAACGGAAAAATCGGGGAGGTTTTTCGAATTTTTTCAAAATATTGGTGTCTCTATGGTCCAAGCCTGGATTCACGTAGGGATCTGAAAAACACTTGAAGAATAGGTGGCTACATACACATTGTGTGGAGACTTTATTTTATGTTAGTTGAATAGTTGTTTTAAAATGATTGGACACGCACTTAAATTGCAAGTTCATTTCTCGAGGTATTTAGTTTATCGTCAGCCTTAGGTGGGTGACGTGATATCCATTTTTTTTGTTATTACAGCTCCATCTATTAGAATAACGAAAAAGTGCTTCAAGTAAAAGCTGTTAACTTTCGATCGCAGAATCAAAATTTGCAATAAAAATAGAGGTTTTCCATTTGAAATTTTCAAGTTTGCTCCTGGGGCAAATGATGGGACCCATGGAGGCACTTCTTGTTTACAGAATTTTATAGGCCTTTGACAGGGTTACATTCTTACGTAACTAGATTTGTAACATCTTTTGTCATTTCGGAAATATTTGAGGTCGCAAAATTAGGGGACGTACACACGATGATATTATTTTTTTTTTGCGATTACAGCGCAATCTATTAGAATAACGAAAAAGTACTTCAAGCAAAAGTTGCTTAATTTTGATCTCAGAATCGGAATCTGCAGTAAAAATTAGGGATGACCAGAACCGGTTCCTGGTGGAACCGGTTTTCGGGTCTGAACGGATCCGGTTCTAGAAGACCCGGTTCCAGAACCGGTTTTTCGGATGCAGGTCTGGAACAGGTTTTTCGGATCCAGGTATAGAACCGGTTCTGAAAACCGGATATCCAAGAACCGGTTCCTCGCGGAACCGGTTCCGCTGGAACCGAAACTTTGTGACCATCCCTACGCTAAACCCGAGCTGCTGGCGGACTGTGAACAGTATGCTAGATGAAATGGTGGAAGCGATAGGCAGGCGCTCAGGCGGCGGCCGCTTGTCTCATTTGGCTAAATAAACTGGGTAACTGGCCAACTCATTGGCTAAACACACACTGGTGGACCAAATTTTTTTTCTGGAAGCACAAGTGGGTCTGGGCGGGGAGGGCACAAGCGCATGGTCCTCTTTGCAGTGTTTTGAAGATGAAATTTGTGCCTCCTTTACGGGTCTTTAGGGGCTTTCGGATCCAGGTCTTGAACCGGTTCCTAAGATCCGGTTCTGGAACCGGGTTTTCAGATCCAGATCTGGAACCGGTTCTTAAGATCCGGTTCTGGAACCGGGTTTTCGGATCCAGATCTGGAACCGGTTCATAAGATCCGGTTCTGGAACCGGGTTTTCAGATCCCGGTCCGGAACCGGTTCCAGAACCGGTTCTGAAAACCGGATCTCCGAGAACCTGGTTCCTCGCGGAACCGTTTCCGCCGGAACCGGATCTTTGTGGCCATCCCTAGTAAAAATAGGGAGTTTTCATTTGAAATTTTCAAATTGGCCCCTGGGGCCGTATGATGGGACTCCTGGGGGCACTCGTTGTTTACAGAATTTTGTAGGCTCCTTATATAGGTACATTCTTATGTAACTCGACTCGGTGTGTGCCGTGTTACGAATGGAGCTCATATTGAACACTTGTAGAAAAAACGTCATGAGTTGCTTTTCATCTTATGTTTTATTTGTAACTGTACGTTAAATGTAATAAATATTAGAAAGCCTTAAACATCGATTTACACTCTGTACCTTTGAAACATCCTGTACTTTAATCCTCTTCAGCGTTTATGGTACTTATTTAAATGAAAGCATAATGATACAAATCTGTAACGTCACCCCTTCACACCTTGATCCCTCACTCCCAGTCTCCCCGTGTCAATGGGAGCTGGACTTGAACTTAACTGATATCGGGAGTGCCACTGTTAAACTCAGCGATCCCGAAAAATAAAGGATTGGGTACTAATATTGGTCCTTTTCGATTACTTTTATATTACAATCAATTTGTACTCTTATTCCACAACCTTCATTCTGATGGGGGAATAAATTTGGACTTGAACGATATCGGTAGTTTCACCATTCATCTTACCAACCTCGAAACCCATAGACCGAATACTAAAATAGGTCGTCTTCTACTATTTTTCCATGTCAACCAATTCTACACCCCTCGTTAAGATGGGCGAGCATGGCCCCTATAAAATTGTAGAATTTAATAATTTGTAAAAAAAAAAAAAAAAAAATCTGTTTTTAAAGACAGACTGTACCACTCAACGCCTCAACACAGTAATACTGCTCAGTACTACTTGCAATTTCTTCTTTAAAGAAACTTACATTCTTACAGTACTATAATGATTACGATTATTAATAATATATCAAACAAGAGTGTCACGATGTAATAAATAGTTCACTAAAGTGTATCATCAGTCGAAAAAGGTTGGAGACCACCGTGTTAGTCACGCATTATATGGAGTGAGATTAAATAGCTTTTTACTGCAATACAAAAGAATTTTGCTGCACTTACGGCTATCTTAAAGTGCTTATTAGCGAAACAGCCCGTACAGGCATTAAAACTTGCATTTCTGATATCTAGTTGAGTTGAGTAGATTTTGAGTTTAACGTCCCTTTCAGCAGCGAGGCTATATAGACGGAATCTACTGATTAACGTGGAATTCGAATCACATAGTCTCCGCCGGGAATCGAACCCGGGTCTCTCATGCCAAAGGTGCGTACGCTAATCGCTTAGCTACGGAGGAGCTCTTTCTGATATCTAATGAGTAATTTATGATTATTTGCAAAGGACGAGATATACAGGGTGTCTCAAAAGTCCCCTGACATAGGGTAATTCTGCTATTATGAGAGTTACAACAAAATGTAAGTGGGAAAACCGTCTCGAAATATAATATTTTCAATCTAAAGTGAAGAAATTTTTCAAATCGGACGAACCGTTTTGGCTGTACACTCTTTATGCGCACAATGTTAAATGAAAATGCGACGTTGCCATTTACGTGGACCCACAACATAAGTAAATAAAGTTATTGTTTGAAATAGGTTATGGCCATCGACAAGTTAGGTAAAAGACAGTAACTTGATTCACTTATGTTGTTAATCCAGGCAAGTAGCAACTTTGCGTTCTCATTTAACATTGGGCGCATAAAGAGTGTACAGCCCAAACGGTTCGTCCGATTTGAAAAAAAAAATCCTTCACTTTAGATAGAAAACATCATATTTGGAGACGGTTTTCCCTCTTACATTTTGTTGTAACTCTAATAATAGTAGAGTTGTCCTATGTCTGGGGACTTTTGAGACACCCTATACATACCTGTAAGGCACTCTGTGAATGTGCTATGTAAGTAGTTAAGCAATTACTCAGTTAAAAGAGGCATTAATCCGTGGGTTTTAGGATATGAATATATTCATATATGTAACCGTAAACACAATAGGTCATATGCAGAGTCGTTTAGAGCTATGATTAGAGACATACTAAAAGGCCTCTCTACCGCAGGAAACATATGTTAGTCGAACTCTTTAGTAGGGCACAAATCACTCGTCAGAACGTCTCTGCATAAGGCCCAATAGATTTACTGTACATTATATTCAACTGTTTAAAATAAAAATGCTTTGTCGATAGTTTTACTCGTTTGTCGATAAAGGCGCAGCAACGTTTTTAGAATACACCACAGATCTTTTCAGAATTATTGTTAGATGTAGCTTTTTCTGCTCTGTTGAAAACAAACAAAATAATGTGAAATTAACATAAATTAAATGTATTATCTCTAAAGCAAAGAGAATAATTATTATTCTGTTGGTATAAGCTATGAATTAAATAATACTAAATTGTTGTAGTTCACGCTAGGATCTAAAACAGCAGTTCTCAATAAAAATATATTACAACCAACTAAGAAATGCAGTTAAACGTCAAACGGATGCAACCCTTGATAAATTTTACTTTCATTTTATTTTTGGAGAGACATATGGGTATTTTAAGCCCGCGTCTCTAAAAATTCTTAGTAATCTTCAATGCTAGAAGCTGATTTGTTTGCTTGTTTAACTTCAGTTACCCTTTTCAGTTACCAGTCTCTATATAGTAGGGGCGAAGTTGTAAGTTCGTATGCATGTGGTTGATAAAAACATGCCGTTTGCGACATTCTATTATTCTCACGTTGCTGATGAACAATCATCATGGTGTCACTCTTTCCAGCCTTTAGGACGAATGTGGTGATGTCATCAATATGGCCGCCACTTCAAACAACACGTGTTATTTTGAGAACCATTCAACCGAGTTTTGCTCTGTTTGCGTCAAATGAAAAGCTTTGTTTAAACCTAAAAATTATGTTCAGTAACATTTTTTCATACACGCGATAATTTAAAACCTACGAGGGACTATATATATTTTCTGAAATCAAAATTTGTTTTTTGCCAAATTAGAAAGAAACGATCAGGTTTACGGAAACATATTACAGAAACAAATTTTAGTGTAATTTAAGACTTAATTTTCCATAAAGAAAATCAAAATCAGTCTATTAGTTCTCGAGATATGGGCATAAGAATAATTAAAAAAATACTTTGTAAACGCTTAGGGTAACCAAAATAAAGATATACGTATGTGCTGATACTATAACGTTGCAACTATCATGACAGCGCCAGACGGATTACGTGATATGCTGGGACGTTATGAGTTCGCTGTTGTGCCACGTTTTCTTTTTAATTTAGATGGAACGATGCGTTTGTGCAGTACCAAAAGCATGTTGGCTGTAATTGTGAAGATTCTACCAAAACCTGTTACTTCTCCAGGAGAAATGCAAGTGCCTCTGGACTCGACTGAGCAAAGAAAATAACTAAAATCTATCCTATGCGAAAGGGGCTTCTCAGTTGGTTTAGTTGATGGAATGCCCTAGCTACAGACTTTCAGTAAAGAGCTAACCGTGAAGATATGTCAGGATTTAGCAGAGTTCACAAAATTAATTATTAAAAATTACTGGTGCTTCCACAAAATTGATCTGATATTTGATAGGTATGAATACAAATCCATTAAGAATCAAGTGTGACAGAAAAGGCTTCAAAGCATGACTCCAGTTTAATATATCACGTCTCATATAGCCTCGCTGCTGAAAAGGGACGTTAAACTCAAAATCAACTCAACTCAACTCCAGTTTAATATAGGATTGTATACAGTACGATGATAGTAAACATCCCCGTGAAGAAACTTCTTTGGGACATAAGCACTAAAGGTGAGTTAATATGCTATTTATCAGAGAAAATAATTTCATATGCTAAATTC
Source organism: Thermobia domestica (assembly GCF_964235325.1). Classification (NCBI taxonomy): domain Eukaryota; kingdom Metazoa; phylum Arthropoda; class Insecta; order Zygentoma; family Lepismatidae; genus Thermobia; species Thermobia domestica. The sequence goes on from NC_137459.1 coordinate 82,668,792, forward strand.
TCTCAGAAAAACCTTGTAACTGCATGAAGTACAAGTGTAGTTGCAACTTACTCCAATTTGGGATACTTAAGTATAGTGATGTGAGGTGGAAAATTTTCCGCTATATTTTTGCGGAAAATTTTCCGTTCTAAAAATTATCAGTAATCAAGTAACAATTCCTCAGCAATCATAAAATTGGTTGAATTCATGTACACAAATGTTAAAAAGTGAAAGATCGCTTAAAGAATCTGAAAATTTTCATGGCTCAGACAATTTTCAGTACTATGTAGGAACAAGTTAAACAATTTTTCGAATCGAAATATATTCTGTCTTATATGGGAAAATTGAAGAACTTTTTTTAGTCGGGAAATTTTCATCGTTTTGAAGCAAAAAGTAAAACAACTTTTTGTGAATTGGAAAGTTTTATTACTCTGTAGAAACAAGTGAAAGGAATTTTGATAGATCGGAAAATTTTCACCACGATGTAGAAACAAATGGAAAAAACTTTTCATAAGAAGGACAATTTTGGACGTTATGTATAGTGATGTTAGGTGGAAAATTTTCCACTAGATTTAATTGCACATTCAGCTACAAAATTGAATTTCTGTAGAGGAAATTTAGTCAGCAACAAAACGTATGGCAAGATAGCCCCCCCCCCCCCCACTTTAGAAAATTGAAACAATGGCTAGGTCATTCGTCTGTACTACGTTTGTACCGTTTCTACCGAAAATATTTTCGCTTGTACCATTTTTCTTATAGGGTTACTTGAGAGGTCAACTGGGGGCGCTATCTTGGTGCTAAGAAACCCCCCCCCCCGTATCACAGCACAAAAATTGAAATAAACCATTCGAAAGCAAATCGTTTGTACCGTTTCTACCGAAAAAAAATTTTTGTTTGTACCCTTATAGTTTTCGAGAAACAGGAGATCACATTTGGGGGCCTATCTTGGCGCCAAGATATCCCCCCGTATCACAGCACAAAAAATGAAATACAACATTCGAAAGCAAATCGTTTGTACCGTTTGTACTGAAAAAAAAAGTTTTGTTTGTACTCTGATAGTTTTCGGGAAAGAGGGGATGATATTTGGGGCGAGGGGCTATATTGGCGTCAAGATATCCCCCCGTATCAAAGCACAAAAAATTGAAATACACCATTCGAAAGCAAATCGTTTGTACCGTTTGCACCGAAAAAAGTTTTGTTTGTGCCCTGATAGTTTTCGAGAAACAGGGGATCACATTTGGAGGCCTATCTTGGCGTCAAGATAGCCCCTCGTATCAAAGCACAAAAAATTGAAATACGCCATTCGAAAGCAAATCGTTTGTACCGTTTGTACAGAAAAAAGTTTTGTTTGTACCCTGACAGTTTTCGAGAAAGAGTCCAATTTTTTGCGTCCGTGCCCTACCTAACAGTTTTTTTCCACGAAATTTGAAACCGGTATTCCAACATTTTATTTTCACAATATGTGTGCAAAATTTCATTCAGTTCGGTTCACTTCTTCTTGACTTTCCGGTTTCAAATTTCAAACTTTTGTTGTGGGTTCCTTTTCCACCCTAAAACCGTTTCCCACAGAACATAAAAAAAACTGTATTCTTTTATTTTTGCGTATTGTCAATACACAAAGTTTCGTTGCAATTCTTCATGTACTTTACAAACATCAGACATATTGTTTCTAGAACTTTTGATTTTTCGTGGTCAAAGGTTTGGAGGGGTCTGTGTCCTACCCAACCATTTTTTCCAGGAATTTTATGTCTACAATATCTGTGCAGAATTTCATTCAATTCAGTTCATTTCTTTTTGCCTTTCGGGCGTCAATTTTCAAATTACTTTTTGGAAGCCTTTGCCCCCTAATGCCGTTTTTCCACAGAACATAGAAAAACCGGTATTCCTTTATTTTTTGCGTATTATCCATACAAGAAGTTTCGTTTCAATACTTCATGTCCTTTACACACATCTGACATACTGTAACTAGCACTTTTCATTTTTCGTGATCAAAGTTTTGAAGGGGTCGGTGCCCCACCCAACCGCTTTTTCCAGGAAAAAACGAAACGCGGATTCCCTAATGTTATGTCTACAATATGTGTGCACAAATTCACTCACTTCGGTTCACTTCCTTTTGCCTTTCGGGCGTCAACTTTCAAAATTTTGGGTTTGAGCTTTTGCCCCCTAAAACCGCTTTTCCGCAGGAGGTAAAAAAACTTTTCCTTTATTTTTTGCGTGTTGTCCATACAAAAATTTGTTTGCTATTCTTCATGTCCTTTACACACATCTGACATATTGTTACCAGCACATTTAATTTTTCATGATCAAAGGTTGGGAGAAATCCGTGCCCCACCCAACCGTTTTTTTGAGGAAAATACGAAACTCGCATCGTCAGTTTACGTCTGCAATATCTATGCATAATTTCATTCACTTCGGTTCACTTCTTCTTGCCTTTCGGGCGTCAAGTTTCGAAATTTTGGATGGGGTCTCTTGCCTCTAAATCCGTTTTTCCGAAGAAAATTTAAAAAGCCCGTATTCCTTTATTTTTTTGCGTATTTTCCATACAAAAAGTTTCCTTGCAATTCTTCATTTCTTTTACACACTTCTGACATACTGTTACTAGAACTTTTAATATTTCGTGATGTAAGGTTTGGAGGGGTCCGTGCCCCACCCAACCGTTTTTTCCAGGAAAATATGAAACTCGTATTCCCTCTGCAGTACCTGTGCACAATTTCATTTTCTTTGGTTCAGTTGTTCTTGCCTTCGGGTGTCAAATTTCACAATTTAGAGTGTGGCTTTTATATTAAACCTTTACGTTATGTAACTTTTTAATGAGATTCCTTTCTTGGGTGGAGAGGAGAGAAATGCTTTCCTCTGATATCTGTTTCTTGACATTCATCTTGTTTGAACTGCTTAAGTAAGATCATTTTGTAACTTTTGATGTCATCCAACTCCAGCACGATAATAAAATTGTCATTTTTAACAATTTGTTTTATTCTCTTATTTGCAGTTTGCCACACTGATATATTTGTTACAAGATTGAGATTTGGTCAAACGCCTTTCGAATTCGCAACCAACCCTACCACCGAGCTTTTTTGGGTTGCCTGGTATTGCAGGAAAAGGAGAATTGCAGGTGGTAATGCACTTTTGGAGTCGTGTATACAAGAAATATACTATTATAGAAATAGATAGATATTGTCAGATATCCGCAAGAGGAACATTAAAAATCCCACAAAGCTTATTACAAACGAGAAATTACAAGAGGGTCGCTGACAACAGGATGTGATAACATGGGGGTCGTGATGGGAATTGGGTTGAGAACCACTGATTTACAATATTAGTAAGTTCAACCACTTCTTTATTCATAGTGTGTTGCCGGGTGTGATGATATACCTCTTGAAGCGCTGTATTGTTTCCAGAAAACCGTTTATCGTTGTCTATTACCGTTTCTGTTTTATGTCGAGAAATGTTGAAATATTAAATGGTTAATTTGAACCAGTTTCGGTTTGAATAGTGGTTAACGACGGTAGTAAGCTCTATTCTTGGGACACGGAATTGATTATAAGAAACCATATGAACTTTTTTTTACGTTTTTGTTCCGTTAAAATGAGTTTTGAAACTAAGTTGTAGCAAATTTGTAACACTTCCGCTTCTGATAGAACTTTGCCAGTACTGATAGTGTGCAGGGCCGGCGAGAGCGGTCGCGGGCCCCGGGGCTGAGCAATCCCGGGCCCCTTACACGTTCCCTTATAACCTTTTACGTACTTACCACTTTGGACGGAGGTAAACTAAAATGAACATTAAGGCTTATTTTCAACTCTTTATTAGACCATTAATGCGTTTAATTTACATGGTAAACAGTATTGCTATATCTCCAAATAAGTGAATAATAAGAACTCTGAACCTAGCCTATCTTCACTGTTCGCTGAAAAAAAAACAACAACAACAACAACAACAAAACCCTCATTAATTTACTATTTATGATTTTGTTTAGACCCTATAGTTGCTGGTTCTAAGATTTTTGAGGGCTTCAAAACTAAAATGAATAAAAAATAATATATTTAATACAATGGTATCAAAATACAGAAAAAAGTAACTTATCTATTTGTAATAGCAAAAGTTCTCCCCCAATGCTCAATCAAATGCTCAAAACAAACTAATTTGTGAAGGAAATAGAAAAAGCACGTATTAAATAGTTAATAAAAGTTGAGAATGTAAATGTTCTCAACCATCCAACCTATCCTGTACTATGAATATCTTTGCACAAATTGTTGCTAGAAATAATTATATAGAAGTAAGCTATGCAGTTAGTCTTCCTTAATTAGAGACATGAGGCATTAGGCCTAATTTAGTTATTTCAGTAAAATATTGCTCAAATTAACTACAGTGTGATTAATAATGTGATATTAATAGTAATTGTCTGTAGGAGAAATTTATTATATGTGTTAATACTAGACAATTGTTACAGTTACAATGTATCCTTTTCTATGTATAGTTACAACAAAATTACCTTTCTGGCCTTTTTCAGGGCGAATTCATCAATGATAGCATCCAGGTTGGTACACTTGATAAGTTCTTTCTCCACTGCCAACAAGCCTAAGCTTGATAATCTGTCTTGACACATTGTAGAGCGTAAAACATTTTTTACTCTATTTAACAGAGAGAAAGAGCGCTCTGCACTAGCAACGGTAGCAGGAATTGTGGCGAATATACGAAGGGCCACTGTCAGATTTGGAAATAAAGTTTCTAGATTAAAAGTTTTGATGTTATTTAGGAGATCCCATGGTGAAAGCGTTTTCTCACCAAAATTGGCCGAATATATCAATTTCCGGCTATGCAGTTCATCAGAAAGATCATCTTCTAAATCTTTTGGGTATCGCTGGACTAGTGCAGCTGCTTGTTCTTGGATCCGGGCACCTGTCATTTCTTTGCAAGACCACAGTACACAAAAATTCTTACACAAAGAGCGCACTGATTGGAAGCGAACTGAGCAAGAATATACAACATTTGGTAACTCTTTATCCTCGGCCGCCGGGCCCCCTTTTGGGCCCCGGGCCCCAGGGCTCTGGCCCCTCCTGCCCTCCCCTCTCGCCGGCCCTGATAGTGTGTTGTTTTAAGACACTGAATCGTTTGCAGGAAACCGCTTCTTGCTATCTATTACCGTGTTTGCTGTGTGTGGATAAAATTTAAAACTGGTAATGGTTAATTTGAAGCATTTGTAATTTGATTAGAGCTTCAGCAGAGGGATTGTGATCTATTCTTGGGATGATAAATGGACTGCAAGAAACCGAATCTTAATATTTTTTTACAGTGTTTCCTCTACGTAATTCAGCATGAAGCCGGAAGTAATAGTAAATTTAAACCACTTCCGGTTTCGTATAGTGTTGTGGATGATCATGATATTGCATACCCAATGGACAAGTCAAAATTACACATTTCTGGGAAAATGTCTTTTAAAGTTTGTCATTCTATCAAAATCACTCCCTGGACTACTGATATTTCTGCCATCTATGAGTTAATTTGTTTAGTTACGTTTATGCAAAAATACCACCAGGTAGAGCTCACTTCTCTCTCTCTCTCTCTCTCTATTCTCTTTTGCGCGATGATAACTCAAAATTTCCATTTCACGAGTTGGGACACTTTTCCACCGGGTGCAGGGCCGGATTTAGCATTTTGGCTCCCCTAGGCCCAATAATTTTTCCCCCCCTAGTCTGGTTAAAGTTACTTTCCTAAAAACCTTTATTAAAAAATTACAGCCAGTTCTCCCGTGTTTGAGATCAATGTTGTAACGAAGTTGATGCATAATGTTGAAAAATACTTTAACTTTACCAACAATTATTTATTCCAATGAACTTCAAAATCAGAATGCTTTATCAGCATGATTTTTTTAATCAATTCAAAAAATATGTTAAGTTATGGCTATTTATTTTTATTTCTAGATATTTTTTTTCTCGGCCGTGCGGCCCTGAGAGCTTGCACCCATAGGCCCGGGCCTACCGGGCCTATTGGGAAATCCGGCCCTGACCGGGAGTGTGATATGTTGTCTTGACACGCTGAATCGTTTGCAAACAACCGCTTCTCGATATTCATTACCGTTTTGCCTCTCATACCTGTTGACAGCAAGCGGGTAGCCAGAACAAAAAATTTTGGGGGGAGGTAGATGTTAAGGGTGGTCCGGCCCCTTAGACCCCCGTGGATAAGGGCCATATTATATTTCATATCCAACCATATTATATTTCATCTCCATATTATAGTTCATTTGTAAGTCTACCGTGGAAATTTTAGGGGAGCTGTAAACATTTGGGGAGCGGATCTCCTAGACCCCCGTGGATACGGGCTTGGTTCTACAGACGGACGAACAGAGCCCTTTTATAGAACTTCCGACACTTATGCTTGGCATAGGTTAGATGTTAGAGATGTGATAATAATAATTATAAAATAATAATAATAATAATAATAATAATAATAATAATAATAATAATAATAATAATAATAATAATAATAATAACATAACCTTATTCTCATCAATTTATGTTTATTTCCAGAAAGACTTCTGCATACCACTGCAGAACAGTACGATTTTCTTGTATATAGTCATTAGAAAAATTTAAATCTAAATTCTAAATGATCATTTAGTGTCGCTTTATTCATAATTTTCCAGTTAATTTCTGGTAACATCTTACACCCGGTTTGCTTTACAAGTAGCATAATACAGTATAGAGAAATATTAAGGATTATTTGAGACGCGGACTTAAATTGCCCATTTGCGCCTCTGCAAAAATAATAAAAGAATGATTCATGCTCTTGTTTTTAGCTAAAGTTTCACTGAGACTCAGCTTTATTTCTAACATGGTTGTAGAAAATATTAATTGAGAACCTTTGTTTTAGGTCTCTAATCTAACTTACTATCAATTAATATTCCTCAAATCAGCTTATGCTAAGAGAATCATAATTATCCTATTTATTTCAGAAATATCACAGAAAACAGTCACCAGTTTTAGATAAACGTCTGCATATTTTAAAAAACAAAACTTCTTACCTCTAGTGACATTTTTTGAAAAGAAAATATCTTACATTTATTCCAAAAGCTTCATACATCACTATGCGGAGAATAAGTGAAACAAATGAAGAGAGATTATGTTTTTCAACAAGCTTGCAATAAACCAGTCTATTGTGTTATGTTTTTTAAAAAAATATGAAACACTAAATACCAGTTAGTAGTGGCGTATATTAAATTTGAAGACAGCAGGGTTCAAGTATTCAATGCCATATCCTTATAAAGTAAGTGTGATTTTTTTTATATACTCGTAAATATTAGGGGGGCCGCGGTGGCTCAGTGGTAGAGCGTTCCCCTCTGATGCTTGGGGTCCCGGGTTCGATCCCAGCCCCCGCCAAGTGAACTTTGTGGTGGACAAACACCGTGTGCGTGGGTTTTCTCGGGGTTCTCCAGTTTCCTCCCACTTTCTTCATTCCACCATTTCATTCATTCATCACCGTCTCCTTTAGCCTAACCGGCATAAACGTGGGGCGTAAAACTCAATGATTTGATTTCGTAAATATTAGGGGGCGCAATGGGTCAGTGGTAGCCGGTGGGTGTAGCCGAGTTGTCTGGGGCGTTAGGCTGACGATTGCGAGGGAAGTCCATTGGCGGTTCGAGTCCCTCTGAAGAGCAAAGGTAGAATTTTAACTGTTTTCGATGTCTCTGTGTTCGAGTCCCTGTCGTGTCTAGTAGTGTTGAAAAATGGTTGAAGTAGAAAATAACTAAGGAAAAATAAAAAAAGTGGTAGAGCGTTTACCTCCGGTGCATGGGGTCCCTAGTTCGATTCCAGCTCGAGCCGTGTGGACTTTGTGGTGGACAAACACCGTGCTCGTGATTTCTCCTGGGTTATCCCGTTTCCTTTCACTTCCTTCATTCCACCATTTCATTCATCTCTCATCACCGTCTCCTTTAGCCTAACCGGCATAAGCGTGGGACGTAAAACTTAAAAATTTCATTTCATTTCATCTTTGTAAATCTTAATACATGCTTGTTTCTTCGTGTTATTGTATCCAAGGGGGGTATAAACTGTATTTTCATAAGAAGATTGACAGAGGAAGAAAGAGGCAAAACTGATATCAAAAGAGAAACAACAAACCCGTGTCGTTCCAAATGAACCCTTGGCCGGTTCATCTAATGAGAAATCACATTCAGCAAATTCGACAGAAAATGTATCTGATTACTTACTGGAGTTAGAGGTAATTATATTAAAGTATTGCTTTATATTAGCGAGTGACCGCAGGGCAGTTGAGTAGAGCGTTGGCTTCATATTAGGAAGGTCCTGGGTTCGCGCTCAGCAACCGCTTATCCCTGGTTTCTCTCAGTCGTACTAGGCAAATGCTGTAATGGTGCCTTAAATAAGGCCAGTGTCGACTTTTTAACCCGTTTAACATAGGTAATAATATTGTATTTCGGATGTCTTTAAGATTGTCATCAGTAATTACAGTAAATTGGAGAAGGAATTTTGAATAGCCTGTTTATGCAATATTCGTGTATTGTAGTAAAATCTGGTAATATGGCAGTAAGAAACAGAAGGATATTTTTTATTTTTTGTTAGAATAGAAGTGCTTGGGATTGGGACCACGCAATTTGATTAATTTCGTTTCTTCGCCTTTGCGTTGTGATCTCAATAAGTAATCCGTTATTTTATGAGCCATAGATAGCAGCAAACTCAAAGTATGTTTTAATAAATATTCGCTTTGATATTTTAAAGATCAAGTAAATGTTCTCTTACCATTAAAATGGTAAAGTGTTGATATCTTTAAGTAACAGTAATAATTATAGGTAACTGTATACATTTATTACATTTAGTAAACTTCCAATTAATTAATTACTGTACCAATACCTATTTCCACGGTACCACGGTGCTGGTACACCAGTCACGTGTACCAGTTTTGTTTTCCAATCACACATCACTTTTGAAGAAATTGCTCGAATCACTGTATCAGTGAATGCTCAACATAAAATTAATTGTATATTGATTGCAAAATTCTAAATTTAACACATTAAACCATACTTATCTAAATTTGCATAGATCTTTCCGCGATCTACCGCTCTTTTTCCACGGAAATGCTGCAGTTTTTTTAATATATTTTTATTGTATACATTTTTTTCTTTTCCTTCTGACATCCTTCTACCACCAACAGATTACAACTGTTGCCCATAAGAATTTAAAAGTACTTTGAAACCAATTTTGCAGTTCTGAAAGAAGTCTTGTATCACCTTTTACTTGATTTTGTAAACGAGAACGAGAGTTGACCGCAGTAGCCATGCGCTTTGAAGTGTCAGGCCGCCGACTTCAATGTTCCGGGTTCGATTCTCACTGGAGCATGGTTGCTTGTGGATTTTAGAAACTTAACAGCTAATAGCATCGTACCCAGCCAAAGTCGAGAGCTACTAAAATCAGGGTTAAAAAAACTACCTGGGCCCATATCGGTTTTCTCGGATTTAATTTATTTTTCAAAATATCTAAAAGTCTGTGGGTAAAAGTGTTAAAATGTGATTTATATTTCAAGATTTTCATTATCACAATTTGCAACAAGGGGGGCGCTGTGGCTCAGTGGTAGAGCGTTCACCTCCGGTGCTTGGGGTCCCTGGTTCGATCCCAGCTCGCGCCATGTAGACTTTGTGGTGGACAAACACCGTGCTCGTGGGTTTTCTCGGGGTTCTCCCGTTTCCTCCCACTTTCTTCATTCCACCATTTCATTCATTTCTCATCATCACAGCCTCCTTTAGCCTACAAACCATAACCATGGGACGTAAAACTCAAAGACTACATTTATTTCAAGTTCAAGCATAATCTATTCATTATTTCTATAATTATCTCAATTAATTCCATAACTATCTCAAGCTGAGTTTTTTTAAAATTCATTCAATACTTTACAAAGGTCGAAAAGACTTAATTAGTATATACTGAATGATGTAGTATGCTTATAAGTCCAAATTTTGTAAAAATCACTTTCAATGTGATCCGCTTAGTTGTATGACTAATATACTCATCAAAAACTCAATAACCAGGTGGGTTTGTTCAGGTATTTCCAACCTGAAAAAAAACACCTTTTCTTGGCTGAGCTGGGCCCACATGGGCAAACTCTGGCAAAAATACAGAGTTTTACCAAGAACAAGCGAATTCCAAAGTAAAGTTATAATTTTTTGTAGTATATTATCACTAAAAAACGTACCAAAGTATAACATATTTCGTTTTTAAATCTAATATTGTTAAACATTCTAAGGAGTACTTCTATTTGTTTGTCGTCTTTATAGAGAACTAATGTGTCGTCTACATAACAATAGTATGTAAACAACTTTTCAATTTAGATGTGGCTACAATTGATATGATAATTATTACATATTTTACACAGCATTGTTATTTCGTGATTTTATTTCTTTATGTAAATATGTACTGTATTCTTTATATTTTATTACACATATCTAAACTCATTCCTTTTGGATATATATATTACGGGCATCGTTTCAAGAAACCTTAAAACCTCAAGGACCAATCATCTTCTATACTCGCGAGTCCAAATGCTGTGGAAAGGAAATTGAGAAACAGCTGTGATATCGAAGAGGCCTCCCTGCTGCTCTTATACGTTAAGAATTTCTTATACCCAACTTGGTTTGGACAGTTTCTGGGACTTACAAACAATTTTTCACATGTGACAAAGAAATATTAAACGCAGCGTACTGCAGAAACCATATAAAACACTAAAAAATATAACGAAAACAACTGTAAGAATAACAATTAAACAATAGCAATAAACTTGTTTTTGTATCACTTGAATTTTGTTCCTGTATAATCAAGTACTTTTAGCACTTCATTTTAAAATAATAATATTTATTTATTATTTAATAAGATTATATAATGTAGCAGCAAAAATTGTGAACAATAATGTCAAAACATCAAATTTGCATTATCAGCGCCCCCCCCCCCCCCCCCATCCAACAAACCAGTCTGGTCCGAGGTTGTTTTTGAAATTTTTCGCGTAACTTCCGGATCTGCTTTATTCAATTTGAGATGCTTTAATCGGTGTGCGTCCGCACGTGCAAACTGAAGTATTCTTTCTTCATTCCTAATCCACAGCTTGAAGAAGAATATGTGGTATTTTGCCCCAAGTAAAATAAAACAACAGCTGAGCAAAGAAAATAAATTTTTATAAAAAAACTAAAAGCTTAGCTTTTAATGAAAGGTATTTGCATTGCTCAGCTGTTATGTTGTTTTATTTGGGTTGATAAAAACAGAGCTTTGATGTCGAAAATATCATCGATGGTATTTTTAAGTATTTTCATTATTTTGATCAGAAAACTTGTAACTTAAACATCCTTCAGGAAAGGCTGAACGTCCAAAAGGTACTACAATATTTGCCCACAGTTAAGAGGACTTTGCATATTTGTGGCAGCATAAAAAGCATCACTAAGGAAAAAGGAAGTCTCAGTTCTGTATGGCATTCAATCTTAGAGGGGGAAAAAGTTACGATTGTTCGTTCACTAAAGGTGAGATGCTTTCCGAAGGTGATGTTTGATGGAAAATATCACACTGATATTCATTCTTTTGTAGAATACCTCTTATATGAGTTCCATATTCTTCCGGAAGGACTGGTTCTCCATTTTTTAATCAGGAGGCGCGTCCTTCCAGTAGGACGAATGGCCGTACTTTATTATTAATATAAAATGTATTCTAACATTTCAAATCAAATAAATATTTGTGTTTCAAATAAGGAACAATACAAGGAGCAATAAGGAACAAAGTACAAGGTATATTCATATATGATACGAAACGAGGTAAGTCAAAGTTAGAGCCACCCTGATTATTGTATATTCTGAAGTGAAAGAGGTATAATTGTAAATGGGTTTAGGTGCATGTGGGAAATTTCTAACACTACAATGTGTTCTGTAGGCCATTTTGGATGCAGCCCTGTTGGATTTGTCTAAAAATAATCTTAAATGGAAAAAGGAGCCCACCTCATTTTGTGCTAGTATTTCATGAGAACTACATTGAAAAAGTGAGTTTTTCATTATTACTGTTTATGTAACCATTTTCACATTGTTCCTAATTTCAGTATAATTTACAAAGTCATCGCTGAAATGTAGGAGGGTACAAATACTGAAAATCTGACTTCGCCTTTGAATTTCTATTGAAATCTGGTCTTAAAGGTGATGCATTACATGACCCTTGTTTAGATTTTTTTTTTAAAGATATTAAACCAATATTTATACTTGTGAAATGGGCAACAGACTCACGTTATCTCACCAGAAAGTTTTCGCGCGCCCACCTAAGTTTTATACAGAACCATCACATTTTTTTAGCACATTTACGTTAATCAAAGTGATTGCGACTTTTAATGTTGACTGGGAAATGTTTAGATTACAACCTACAATAGCAAATGTTAAGTGTTGTAATCTAGATATTGACTAAGTCACCTTGTATTTATCAATAAAACAGGTAAAAAATGAAATTACATTTTTGAGTTTTACGTTCCACGGTTATGCTGGCTAGGCTAAAGAAGACGGTGATGATGATAAATGAATGAAATGATGGAATGAAGAAAGTGGAAGGAAATGGGAGAATCCCGAGGAACCCACGCGCACGGTGTTTGTCCACCACAAAGTTCACTTGGCGCGAGCTGGAGTCGAACCAGGGACTCCATGTACCAGAGGTGAACGCTCTACCACTGAGCCACTGCAGCTCCATGTAATAGGCACAGTCAGAAATAATACTAACTTAAGTATAGGTTGAAGGTATATGAAATTATAGCTCCAACCTATACTCAATATTGTTTCTGACTGTATATGTACCCATGAAATTAGGTTTTGTACGCATGAAATTAGAAGCTTTAGTACCCATGAAAAATATTTGTACCTAAGAAATCACAGGTAGATTGTACGTGCTACCTCTTGGGTACCATGTACCTTTTAAATTCATGGGTACAAAAGGGCCCGTTTTGTACCTCTGAAATAGTGGGTACTGTACAAATTGTATCGTTCAATAGTTACAATTTTATATCTTCAATGCACAGCTCGTTATTCTTCTTTCCCTTGTATGTGTTGGTAATATATTTGCTGCTTCTATTGAATAGTTGAGGGAAAAATGTAACTTCAGTTTAACTTAGATAATGCATCCCTTAAGAAATAAAGAAATATTTAAATAGTATTTTATTACCTTCTCAAAAAATATAATTATTGTTTCTAAACCTAATACTGGATGCTGAAAGTAAAGTATGAAAATGTAAGAATCTACTGAGCATCCGGAGAATTAAATTCACATTCAGCACAATAGGTGTTTCTATTATCATGCATATAAGCTAAAACATCACTTAAAAATCTAACGTATCTAGAATTATTAAAATAAGCTCTTTCATAGCCATAAGATAATTTTATTACAGAAGCATTGCAATCTCTAGCGGAACATCTATAGTGAGATTTTGGTTGGAGATGTAGTGTCGGTTCAACCGCATTTGCTGTTGTAAACAGGTAGAAGCTGTGCCCACTGGCGGATTCAGAACAATCGTTCGAAAGGGGCTGAATCGCCTCCTAAACGATCAAGGTAGATAGGGATGCACGCGAGACGCCTCGTCTCGTCTCGCGTCTCGTCTCGCATTGCAAGACGAGACAAGAGACGAGAGTGAAAATTTTATGCGATACGCGAGACGAGACTCGGTTGCGATACTTCTCGCAACATTTATGAATTACATTTAATTGTATATTTAGTGATTTTATATGTATTGAGTTTTCTAAGTTGAGCATTAATGCCTCCAGGAACAGAAAAAAATTGAGGCAATAGACATTTTATGAGATCTATTGTTATTCAAGGTTGATTTTCAGAATTAAAGCCTTCTTTAGTTTCTAAACATCATTAAAAAAGAAAAGCTTTGTAAATTGGAAATTTATGACAGCATCGATTTAGGACTTTATTTTGCGACACAAACACATACACGAGGGCGCGCACGAATACATGAACTTCTGTTTTTGGTCTGACAAGTGAATAAGACTCCCTATTGCTGCGAAATGTGATATTTCAGTTGTTTCTGTCTTTTTCACATTACTACTAGCGATTAATTTTGGGGGATGGCGGATAAATCCCCTTTCGTCAAAGTTATCCCCGGCTCGGCTCGCAGAAATAACATGATATTTTTACATGGAATAAGTATTTTCTTTCTATATATTTATCAAAAACATCCCCCCTCTAGTTCGGAAGTTTAATTCAAACACTGGTTTGGTAGGACGGCCCTATAGGTTTGGTGGGAGATGGTAGGAATGGCCCTATATCTGTTAGTAATTTTATTTTCTAGGTCTGGCAACACTATATAAGTTGAAAGCGAAAGTCGATAAAATGCGATAATACAACATTGCTACAAGCGCGAACGAACCGAAAGAATTGGGTCGTATTGTGTTGTGAGGATTTCTTTTGTTGTTTACAAGTGTTTTTGGTGGTATAAAAACATCTTTATAATGGAAAATCACCCTTCAAGGAAACGACCAAAACGTGTAAATTATGATAGTGGCGACGATATTTTAGAAGAGCCAAATTTTGCTGGAGATCTCTAAGCTGGAAAACAATGTTGGATCCAGCAACAATTTATACTGGTTTTGTTGTAAATTATGCTATTAATTTGACGAAAATCAATGGTCCAGCAATCAAATTCCAGCACAACGTTTCTTTTAATTTGAAGCGGAGGGGACACAAGTTCGGATACCATATTGAACTCTAGGCTCCGTCTCCTTAGGATGTTATGAACATTCATCCCATAGCAAGCAATGGCAAACCACCACGGATTCACCTTGCCAAGGGACTTTAAGATCAAATACCCTTGGCAAGCACTTTTAAGCCTTCTGACAGAATATCACATCATCATTCACTAACAGCCATACAATAACACATTGCAAAATTTGGACCCAGAATATATGCGAGACTGCGAGACCATGCGAGAAAGTCTCACGCGAGACGCGAGATGAGACTCAAAATGTTATGCGAGACTTGAGACGAGACTTCACATTTGCGAGACGAGACCAACATTTGAGGCTGCGTGACAAGACGAGACTTTTCCATTTCTCGTCTCGTCTCGTCTCGCGTGCATCCCTGAATGTAGACTGAAAATATTGCGGTAGAAGTATATTTTTCATGATATATTCTTAAAGGAGGTAGACTAAAACACAAAAACCACGCTCTGTGTATGCCATGAAATGAAAAATCTACAATTAGTTTACTAGCGCATCTAATTTATAATTTGTAATAAATGTAATTATCAGCCTGATTTACTTTTAATTAATTTATAATCAAATTCAGAGGATTAATTTATCTAATTTTAAATACAAAAAGTGGAAAATGGACAAGAATTGAAATAAATCGGCTAAGTGACAAGAAAATATGATGAAACGCTTTTAGCTGTGTTTATATTCGACTGCAGCGCGATTCTATTGATTAATTATTAACTTATTTGCAATAAACCAGTAGCGTAGCCAGGATGTGTGTTTGGGAGGGGCCCAAGTGCTGTTATAGGTACATATAGAAAAATTACAAACAAAAAAATATATAAACATAAAAATATATAAAAAATTACAAACATTAAAGTACCAAATTACATTGTCGGACCTCTTTGGGGGGGGGGCCGGCCCCTCCGGGACCCCCCTTCCCTACGCCACTGCAATAAACGCTTATCTGTAGAAACGTTCACTATTCTCGGTTAGGGTTTGTTTTTTTCTTAGTAGTGAACAAATGTGTCTTGGAAGACAAAATGGTAAGTTTAAGTAAATACAGTATATTATACGGTGAATTGCTGCATTAACAATATTTACGGTAGTGAAAGAATTGTAAGTTCATTTCGGACTTCGTTTGTAACAAAACACTACATTTATAGACAAGGTATATTGCACGTAATGCTTACTATTCTATTTATAACCTACATTTGGACTTGTTTTCAATGTGTGTGGTCAAAGGAGGAGAAGAGTAAAGGCGCAAAAATGGTATTTTAATAAATTAGAGGCCTATTTCTTTCTTTCCTTTTTTACCCAAGGAAATGCTACATTTGGAGGCACAATATGGTGACCTAGATTTTTACGATGTACACAATACCCTTATTATTATGTGCAACAATAGGTGGTACCACATTTGATAGAATTCTAATGCAGGTATAAAGAAGGTATTCACAATTGCCATTATGAATTATTTAAATGTATAACATTTCCAAAGTATGTAAATTGTATTGTTTCATATAACTTGTTTATTTTTGTTAAATTCAAACCGTGCAGGTTTACTTTTGGCGCACCACTCGAAATAATTGTTGAAAAATTCTAATTCTTTCACTAATTTCCTTCTTATTGTCTCCTAAAAGATTTGCACTGGGCAACATAAAAATATCTCACCTGGCATAGATAAAATTCAAGTGAGCCACCAGAAGTAATTGTTGGAAAAATGAAATTCGTTTTCGATTTGAGTATAAACACAGCTTCCAGATGTATGGCAAAAAGCAACAATACAACAACAGAAATCAACCTGCGCTAGGTGGCCATTAAAAAGCACGAATGCTATCTAACCGAATCATAACAGAGTAAAGCTGGTGGACCCGTGTGGTAACGAGGGGGTTCGTCCGAAGGGAACAGGCGCGTCAGGGATGGTGGGTATATGCGTAAGCAAGTATATTGAGAAAAGTGGTTTTGGAAAAGATATGAGTTTCAATAGCACTTGTCTTTGTTTCATACTAGTAACGCTGCACTTGTAAACATAAAATACAGCTTCTATACACTGTGCAGAAATATACTGCCTGTGAAAAATAACATCTAATAGAGTCATCTTTCATATGCACTCAGTTATTTAATCCATTGTTAAGCATTTGTAGTGATTTTACACTAGTAACCCTTCATTTATAAACCTAAAATACAGCTGTATTACTTTATATAAAATTCTTTTGCCATCAGAAATGTGTTCCTTATAAATATGTCCTTTTAATACAAAGCATTCAATTTTACCTGTAAATCTTCCAAAATGGTGTACGCCAAAACTACACCAACACCATTCAAAGTAAGCAGTCTCTTGCACATTGACTTATTGCAGTAGTACAAAAAAGGCCTATGTTTAGTTAAAGGTGTCCAGCCATTCTAAAACATGATAGAATTTCGCTTATTTCTGTTAATAATAGGTTATGTTTGGTTAGGTTATGTTAGGGCTAAGTACTTGCATAATTGTATTCCTATTCCCTTATGTGCGCTTCCGGTAAGTACACATAGTCTCTACAAAATTATGCGGATTTACTCGAGCAGATGGTTCTTCAAATACAAAATTTATAAGTAAAATACGATGTGAAACATTTTTCGTGAAGAAATGAGTGTACGAATATAAGTAATTGTTGTCAGTGCACAGCATATTGAAAGGAATTTTGAGTGATAGTAAAAATATTGTATTCATAAGTGTGCTCTTTTATTATTCTAGTTTATGCGTATACGAGAATACGTATGGGTCTTGTACATACGACGACGTGAATGATGTAGTTGACCTTCTCATACACATGGTTTGTAACATTTTAATATTTATAATTTTTGGAGACGGTCGAACAACCATTTTCACCATCTTTGGACCACTTCAGATAGATTGACCCAAACCCAAACGAGAATGGAGATAAGGTGAATCAAGTTGTTGCTGTGAGTATATCGAACATACTACCTAGTTGTGGCAGTAGAGTGACACCGTAAACTTGCGTAAGGACAGGATGAACATCGGACCTCCACAGAGCATTATTAGGGTATGTATGCTGTACGAGCTCAAACTGGAGTCAAATGCAGCTTCAGCGAGGAGGAAGATATGACAGGCCTTTGCTGAGGGTGCTGTTACTAAGCGAACAGAGCAGCGGCAGTTTAATAAGTTTAAGGATCGTGACGAAATACCCGAAGACGCACCACGTGCCGGAAGACAAATACATGTGCAAAATGAGGATCTTCAGGTAGGAATTGAGGCGAACAGTGGCCAGATATGTGAGGAACTGGGACTACAATTGAGTGTGAGTGGAGATACCATTGGGCAGAACTTCCATGAACTTGGAAAGCATTACAAGTT
Source organism: Thermobia domestica (assembly GCF_964235325.1). Classification (NCBI taxonomy): domain Eukaryota; kingdom Metazoa; phylum Arthropoda; class Insecta; order Zygentoma; family Lepismatidae; genus Thermobia; species Thermobia domestica. The sequence continues at coordinate 82,686,830 of NC_137459.1, forward strand.
GGGTCAATGTGTCCCACATGATTTGACTCCGGGTCAGAAGGAAACGCTAGCAAACATGTGTGTTTCTTCGCTGTCTCGACCGAGGAGGGAGTGATCTCTGGACAGGATGTTGATTAGTGCAACTTCCCGGAGAAGAAATAGCTGCGTTTCCATACCATACCAATGCAGTAGATCGAATGGTGCGATTGGTGGCGCAAGCTTCTCAATCCGTGTGTGGCTCGGTGAGTCGCGACGGATTCATATGCTGTGTCTTTCTTTTGCGCAAGGAAATGCGAAAATTTGTTTCGAAAAAAGACTATTCCATCTAGAAAAGTAAAGCAAGTAAGTGAGGACACAAGGCCATGTCAGATATTTAAACAGGGTGAAAGGGCTGAAATGCAGTAACCTCCTAGTGATGAGTTCTGGGATATTTTGGATTAAGAATAAATGATCCAGAATGTTGATAATGAATTGCATTTCAGCAAAAAAAAAAAAAAAAAAAAAAAAAAACTCTACTCTTAGGCTAAAAAATCAGATCCATTTTCATCGAACTTTAAAAAGTTCGTTACTGAATTCTCTATGTCTGTGTGTCTGTCTGTCTGCCGGCTGTCTGTTATTTGCGATTTTTTCAATTTTGAACCCAACATTCGATAAAACATCGGAAACTATCAGAGAAAGTGATTAAATTTTTCACACCACTCTTACCATTCCCGAGATATTGGCCAAAAATGGCCAATTTCCACAGATTTACGAAGCCATATCTCGGTAACCGTAAAAGTCATAGGGAGATCATAGTGACCAGTTGGCCAGTGGACACCAATTAATACCGGTACCAAAATGTTTACCATCCTCTCAGGTATTGATTGACATCAATATCATCTCTCTATGAATTACCGTTCCCGTGATATTGGCCAAAGATTGCCAATTTCTAGATATTTAACAAGAAATAGCTCGGGAACCATAAGTTGTAGAGAGATGATATTTTTGTTAATCAATACCTAAGAGGATGGTGAACATTTTGGTACTCAATAGTTACCGGTGATTAACTGTCTACTGACCAACTGGCCACAGTTCCTCAGATATTGGCCAAAAAGTCAGAATTTCTAGATATTTAAGTAGCCATATCTCGAGAACTGTAAGTCATAGAGAGATTATAATTTGCGAGAAAGAGAACAAGGTACGGATAAAAAGATTTACTTTTACATCTAGGAACAATGACAATTATCCTTTCCGCTCTTCATCTCTCCATTCTTTTTAAGTACGTTCTGGCAATGCTCTTGGATCATTTTCAACTGGTTATACATATATATGAAAATGCAAAATTCTTGCCTTAAGCGTTGAAAATCTGCATATTTAAGCGAAGAACTGCACACAAGTGGGCTTTGGGAAGGTGAGATACATATAGTTAAAGCTGTTCCTAAGGTTGACTCTAAAAAAAAGACGAGAATATATGCATTTTACACACATCAAAACGTGAAATGCAGTACCGCGTAGTGCGTGTTGCATTCCTTATACACAAAACCTCGATGCGGCACTCTAAGGCGTTGACTAAAAATTCTGAAAAAAAAAATGAAATCTTTCAGTTTTACGTCCCATGCCAGTTAGGCTAAAGAAGACGGTGATTATGAGAAATGAATGAAATGGTGGAATGAAGAAAGTGGGAGGAAACGGGAGAACCCCGAGAAAACCCACGAGCACGGTGTTTGTCCACCACAAAGTCCACACGGCACGAGCTGGGATCGAACCACGGACCCCAAGCATCGGAGGTGAACGCTCTACCACTGAGCCACCGCGCCTCCCGAGATTCTGAAAAAAGTTTGGCACACTTTGCCCATTATAAGACATCCTCTATAACCTCTTCGCCGAACCTATATATATATACAGGGTTATTCAAAAAGAAAGAACAGAATTCAAACATTTGTTTCTTCCAAACTACAAAAGATAGAAACATGATTCAAACGTTACTTGATTAAGAAAAATTTACAATTTAAACAGGCCGGATAGAAGTTCCAATCACGGCCGTATTGGCGCTGTTGTTTGTTGTTGTCTGTTTGTAGTGGAATGGCGCGTCACCACAGGAGAAATCTTTTTGTGTGCTACAATTGGCAAAACTTGAGTCCATTGTTGAAGTTCAGCGAGCATTTCGCCGTCAATTTAATAAACAACCGCCGCATCATAAGCAAATTTACGAGTGGCATCGAAAATTCGTAGAAGATGGTTGCATCTACAAAGGGGAAAGCACGGGACGTCCACGCGCATCGAACGAGAATGACGAGCGTATTTGTACACTTTACGAAAGGAGCCCAAAGAATTCCACATCACGATCAAGCAAAGAACTTAACATTCCTCAACCAACGGTATGGCGAGTTCTAAAACATCGCCTGCACATGAAGCCATACAAACTGCAGTTATTGCAAGCATTGCATCCTGACGACCACAACAAAAGGTACGAATTTTGAATTAGCATGTTAGATGATATGGAAGAAGAAAATTTTGCTCAACGAATAATTTTTGCCGGTGAATCCACTTTTCATCTTTCTGGTAAAGTTAATCGCCATAACGTTAGAATTTGGGCAAGTGAAAATCCTACGGCTGGTGTTCAACATGAGAGAGATTCACCAAAGATGAACGTCTTCTGTGCGATATCTGTATGTTTATATGCAAAGTTTATGGGCCTTTCTTCTTCATGGAGAAAACTGTGACGGGATTAACCTATCTAGACATGCTTCAAAACTCGTTATTTCCCCAACTTGAAGATGGTTCAGATGACTTTATCTTCATGCAAGATGGTGCCCCGCCGCATTTCTCTAACCACGTTCAACGTTACTTGAATGACACCATTCCAGAACGTTGGATTGGAAGATGAGGAACAGAAGATAAACTTTATCGCAAGTGGCCTCCCAGGTCTCCAGATCTCACTCCGTGTGAGTTTTATCTATGGGATTACGTAAAAGACCGTTTTTCTATCCCTCCTATGCCTGACACTCTTGAAGGTCTACGACATCAAATTGTTGAAGCTGTGAATTCGATAACTAGAGACCAGCTGATTCGTGCTTGGCAAGAAATGAGCCACCGTTTAGACATTTGTCGTGTAACACACGGTGCTTATATTTAATGCACACCATATTTACTAACAATAAATTGAAAACTTTTCTTAATCAAGTAACGTTTGAACCATGTTTCTATTTTTTGTAGTTTGGAAGAAATAAATGTTTGAAATCTGTTCTTTCTTTTTGAATAACCTGTATATATATATGCCTATCATAATTTTATTCATGAGTATCTGTTCTAGTAATAACTCCAATAAGTAACAATAAAGTTTTACGTCCCACAATTTTGCCGCCTAAGCTAAAGGAGACGCTGAATGTGAGAAATTAATGAAATGAAGAAAGTGGGAAGAAACGGGAGAACTCCGAGGGAACCCTCGCACACAGCATTTGTCCACCACAAAGTTCACTTTGCGCGAGACGGGATCGAACCTTGGACCCCATGCACCAGAGGTGAACGCTCTGCCAATGAGCCATCGCGGCCACAGTAATAATTCCAGTCTGTCATTTAAATTAGAAAATGGGAATGACAAAGATAATTGAGTGGTTTATACCTTTCATTTCATTTTATACTTGCAATACGTTTCTCACTTATTTCTCCTAGTGCTGGATTAATCAGTGGCATGTTATTAAACCATCATTACATTGTATGATCAGAGAAAGCTTAAGCTCCCTTGCAAAATGTAGTCATCGTTTCAAGGAGTCCTGAAATGTAAATAGACTAAACTACGATTACAGTCTACTTACCTAACTAACGTTTGTACCACAACCTAGAACTAGTATTCAAAGTAGTGATGATATCCCTGTGAAAGGTTGCAAATATATCAAAGATTATGAAAAATTGGATGTTTTGCAAGTCTAAAATGTATTAACACATGGGCAACACATTTCATAACCGTTGTTTCTCATTTAATAATTAACTACTAACATTTAAGTAGGTAGTAAAACAAACGCTAATTATTTCTGTTTTACAGAGACTCCTAACGGGTTTCCAGAAAACCTGTATGCTATTGCTATTTTCCTATAGTTTTATGTTGACCGTTTCTCTAAATGTTTATTTAGCTTCGTCTTAATACTTCATTTTATCGCTATTGAAATATGCAAGCCAATATTAAAACAATGTAGAAGAGACTACAATATTTTGCTTTGAATATTATAAAATTCTCATAAATATGCTTGGAAGTTAGAATTTTCCAAGCAGCCATGATTACGTATATTCGATATATCAGAAAATATATTAAAACCATAAGTTAAATGTGTTATTTTATATGTAAATATAACAAGGAGTTTACATTTAGACAATTCGGTGCCAGGCTTATTCTCCATCCGGAAATTTCCACATTCGATTACCGGGAAAGTCATAGGAAATTTAGATACCGGTATCGTTCTACCATCGCGGAGAGAAAGGTAGAGGCAGTTTAATATAAAAGGATCAGAGTGTGGGGAAATATCCTACAGCTAATAATAATAATAATAATAATAATAATAATAATAATAATAATAATAATAATAACCTCTTTACTTCATTAACACCTCATTTGCGTCTACGAATTAAAAGGGTTCCATTGACTATGGTTCTCAGTAAATCTATTCGTTTAGATGTTAGAATTACACTATTTAATCTAATGTAAGTAATTTGTAACAATCTTCGTATCCCCTTCCCTCTTTTACACTATATTACTTTTCCCAGGAAACAACTTCGTAGATTATATTCATCCCGGTTTAGATGAATCTGTTATGTTTGAATTGATTTAATTTTGAGTTTAGCGTCCCCTTCAGCAGCGTGGCTGTGTGGGATTTGGACTTACCGCTTAACGTAAGATCCAAATAACGTGAGCTCGCACCGGGAATCGGACGCAGTGTGTGTTAACGCAGTGATTCACAACCTTTCTTGACTTAGGACACAATTAACAACTATATAGTACCGAAGCTTTCGCAACTAGAGTGAGCATTCTTGCATCCGTTGACTGATGCAGTCACTCTCAAAATTAATTGCAATTTATTAATAAGAGCTTCATGGCTCGGAAAAATAAAACGTGTTCTGTGCATTCTAGAGACATTTTGAATGAGAGTATTATATTATTTTTTAAACTCTAAAACTTTCGCGATACATTCCATGCAGTAGGGCTGAGCATCATGTCAGTTTGTCGCTACACACAGGTTGGGGAACACTGACTTAATGATATTTAAAAGTAACCAAGAAAATTCTATCGCTTTTTTACCCTCCACTTTCAAACGTCGATTTGTCACCTAAGACGTATCTTGAAGATCAAAAATAGTCCCCATTTGCATCGAAGACCTTCTGCCAACGTTCTGGAAGGCCATGGATTCCATGGCGGTAGAACTGGGTGGGCCGTGAAGCGAAGAAGGTATCAAGTCCATTTTTATCCCTACTAGGGATTTTAACTGTCATCCTCTAAGATGATTGTCCAAGAAATGGAACAGGTGATAATCGGACGGTGCAATGTCCGGAAAGAATGGCGGATACAATAGTGTTTCCTGTTCAAGGAGTAAAATGGTGTCCCAGGTCTTCCTAGCTACGTGGGGCTCAGCGTTGTCGTGTAACAGGAGGACTCCTTTGCGACTCAGAATTGTTGGCTCTAGAGTTGTGAGTTTTTCTTGAACACGGCTCAACTACTGAGAGTACACAGTGGCATTAATGTTTTGACCAGCTGGTAGCAGTTCCCGATACACGATGCCACGAGCAGTGCACCAAACACTCAGGAAGACGTTCCTCTTGTGCAGTGCTGGTTTCAACTGTTTTGGAACCTGTTCATGGAATGCTAACCAATGATGACGGCGCCGTGGATGTTCGTACAGGACCCACTTCTTATCACATGCCAACACCATTTTGGTTCCATATAGGCCAGACGCTCTTAGAAACAATTAAAAAACGTGCAAGAGTTTTGACCTCACAATTTCCATACGAGACAAAAACAGAAATAATAATAATAAAAAAAAAAGATTTCGTAAAGGAATTAGGTCTGGTTAATATCTATCTGTGTACAAAATTTGGTGCCTCGAGATAACTGCTTTCTGCAGGTGGTGCAAAGAACAGAGGACACACACAACATTTTATGCTAACTAAAATACCAGTTCCTCACACGGGCATGATAAAGTATACGCAAAATCTTTGAATTAGTGAAATATATACAAAAATCAAAAGCAACGAACGACTTTTACGTTGTCTCTGTGCATATGAGTGAAATAAACAAATGTATAAAGAAGGAAGATCAACATCTTCTGCATTGTCCTTGTCAATGAGTGAAACATTTATAAATTACAAAAAGTAACACTTTCATCATTGCATCTGGCAACATCTGTGAAACAAATAACGAAAAACAATGTCTTTGGCGTTGCTCCTGTCTATTTCCTGTCCAGCTAATGTCCCTCCTTGTCTGAACTTGGTCTTAAATGTTATCTTCCCTGTTGTCAAACACCTTAGTGTTTCTGAGAGCTACGAGTATAGATTACACACTAATATTGGACCAATTTGGTCATATTCTTTACCCATCTCACATGACAATGGCTTCTAAACTTCAACGTGAACGATGTTCTTTTCATCAAAGCGCCCTTGAAGATTCTGCATTTGACATAAGTATCCATCGTTTTATATCAATTTCGTACTTTATCCTACCCCTTTCTCCTTAAAACAGATTTAAGAAAGAGCTGAGGCTTTTTTTCTTGTAATAAAAAGCTCATAAACCGAGCTTTTATCTTCCTAACTTTACGGGTTGAGATTTTTTTGTGAGATACTCAATAGTAAATTTTCATCCTTTTCCAATTCCTTTTCGAGTGCAAAATCCAAAAGACAGCTTCGTACTCGATTAGATCTGGTAAACATCTATCCAGTACAAGTTTAAGGCTCAGACTGACTCTTTCCCTTGTAGCAATCTGATGACTAATACACAGACTCAATATTTCATTATTATCAAAGACTAGCTCTAAACAGTTCAGCTACTTAATTCAAAAACTGAACTAGAAGAGAAGAAGAAGAAGAAGAAGAATGCCAAAGATTTTATCCAGAACCATTCCATTGCACATATTTTTACCCTCGGCTGTAAGGACTTTCTATTATAAATAAATAATCATGTGTTTCATTATCTTTTTTTTTTTTTTTTTTTTTTTTTAATATTTCCTCTACATAGGAAGAATAAAGGCGGGAAAGGAAAACATCCCTCCAGCCGCACTTAAAAACATTTCTTTAGTGGAACTTTCCGTCACAAATCCTATGCATTGTTACAATTTCCAGGTTCAAGGTTAAGTGGTCTGATCAGCCACTCACTCATTCAGAACTTCGTTATATGTACAGACTGTTCCATAATTCATGTAATATTCTATAGTACTGGAAGAAGATGAAGTTTTCATACTATTAATGTATGATTTTTTTAAGTTTCAAAAGTAAATAAGAGAAAATCACTGTTTAAATCCTCTTTTGGGGCGTAAACATAAGAGTTCATTTTCCATATGGGAAATTGAATGTTAAATTTTCGAACCAGTTTTCTCCATTAATTATTTCTAAAGATTTTGGAGCAAATCAGTATTGTTACAAAATGCAGTAACACTTATCCGCAATGCTAGTACAGTCGTTTCAAATGTTTTTTTTTTTAGTATGGGTCCCCCTTTGGGGAGGGGGCCAAAGGGCGTAAAAAGGTGGTGGGTGGAGTTTTACCGAAATCCAAAATTTTATTTTGGGAACGCAGGTAAGCACCAGATTAATCTCAAATGTCACAAAATTAACATTCCGATACCCTTTGCATGTACTAGTGACTAATGTGGGGCTACAGCCCCCTTCCTAAAATCACATAAAATCACCATAAATATCTTTAGCAGGGACATACTGAAAATAAATTTCTTTGGTATATTAATGTGAAATTTGGCGTTATTGTAGTGAAAGGTAAGTGATTTTAATATGGAATGTTATTTTGGTAACGCACCGCCTTAGGGGGCACAGGGGGCTAAGCGTACGAAAGTTGATGTTTATAAAAATTCCAAATTTTATTCTGGAAATGCCAGTGAGCGTCAGATTAATCACAAATGTACAGAGTGCTCCTTGCATGTTCCAGTGACCCCAATGTGGGGCTACAGACCCCTTCCTAAAATCACATTGAAAATTCACTATAAATATATTTAACAGAGACATACCGGAAGAAGCTATTTTTTCGATCAATTAATGTGAAATTTGGCGTTATTATAGTAATAAGATATGGGTTTTAAAATATGGAATGTTAGTTTTGTAACTCACTGCTTTAGTGGCGCAAATGGAGCATAGCATAAGCATTTGGTTCTTGAGAAAAATTCCAAATTTTATTCAAGAAATGTCAGTGAAGGTCAGAAGAAGCACAAATGTCTCACTGTTAATATTCCAATGCTACTTATATGTGCCAGTGATTGGTATGGGGCTACAGCCCTCCAAAATCAGAAAAAATCATCATACATATTCTTAGCAGGGACATACCGGAAGAATGTATATATTTTTTTAAATTAATGTGAAATTTGGCATTATTGTAGTAAAAGGGTATATTTTTTTTAAAAAAATATGTAATGTTATTTTGGTAACACACCGCCTTAGGGGCCACAGGGGGTGAAGCATAAAGTGATGGATATTTATAAAGATTACAAATGTTATTCTAGAAATGCCAGTGAGCAGTGTTCGAAGTAGGAAAAAAAGCAGAGGCGGTATGTTTGATTACAATTTTGACTCTACATACCGGCTATCAAAACGTTGTAATGCAGTGTTACCTAAAAGATTGCATTTATTTTACTTAATGACAGAAAACCATTGATGAGCTTCTCTGTAGTTCCGGGAGGGGGGATATGGAGAGACTTTGATCTCCAGCCAATGAACTCTGTGAAAAAATAAAAATAATATTCTCTTCTGTTCTAATATAGAGAATTGTACACAAAAATGCTCAAAACCCGAGTTTTTGTCTTAACAATTTCTTGCGGGAAAACTCCCGGACTCTCATTCGGCTAAGGAATATTCCAAAACCCCTATTGGAAAGCTATTCGTCAATTACTATGTATCACTGTCGCAAATCCCATGGGAATAAGAGGACATGTCCCCCTCAATCTTAGAACTGGGGGGACTGTTTCCCCAATAATCTGATTTGAAATGTGTTATTTGGGCACAAATGTGATTATTTGGGTCTGACTGCCACTTCATCTACATCGCCTGATATATAACATACAGCAGGTTCACGTCAGAAATCAGATTCATCTACCGTAAAATCAGTCACCCTCCCCCGGAATGATCCTAAAATTTGCCCACCTCCCAATGTTGAAGACAACTTTGCGCTCCTGATCTTCCAGAGCACTGTTTTTTCAACTTCATAAATATTTTGAACGGCGCTAAAAAAAAAAAAATAAAAAAGAGATTATGGGAACGGTCTTACCGGTCCCCCACCCCCAGGATTGAAGACAGATTTGCGCCGCTGTTATGTATAAAAATGGATTTATTAAAGGTACTTAGCATCCACTTTCCATTGTCGGTATATTTTAATCATTAAAAAACCAGAGACGGTATGTCTTCATGACTGAAGAACCAGAGGCGGTATGGCAACCTGCAACATACCATCTCACTTCGACCACTGCAAGTGAGCGTCAGATTAATGACAAATCTCACAGAATTAATATTGCGATGCTCTTTTATGTGTCAGTGACTGATATGAGGCTACAGCCCTCTTCCTAAAATCACATAAAATTCACGATAAATATCCTTAGCAGGGACATACCGGAAGAGCGTGCGTAGTCCTGGCCCCCCACCATCACGCAATTCTTCGAAAACAATTTCAATTGTTTCTGCTTCGTTTGCTCCCATTTGCTCCGCAGTAGCTCCGTTTGTTCCCTTACCGTTCACGAAAAAATAGAAATTTAAAGTGGGGGGGTAGAACAACATGGTCCCAGCCCCCCACCCAATAGCAGAGAGGAACGGATGGTGACATTCGTTTGTACTTCGTTTGCTCCCATTTGCTCCGCAGTAGCTCCGTTTGCTCCCTTACCGTTCCCGAAAAAATATAAATTAAAACTGAGGGGCCAGAAAAAGGTGGTCCCAGACCTTCGAATTAAAAACAGTCACAGACAAGAACAGATTGTCGCACTCGTTTGTACTTCGTTTGCTCCCATTTGCTCCGTAGTAGCTCCGTTTGCTCCCTTACCGTTCCCGAGAAAATGGAACCTTAATGTGGGGGGCCAGAACAACGTCGTCCCAGCACCCCCACCCAACTAAAAATAATAGCAGAGAGGAACAGATGGTCGCATTCGTTTGTACTTCATTTGCTCCCATTTGCTCCGCAGTAGCTCCGTTTGCTACCTTACCCTTCCCGAGAAAATGGAACCTTAAAGTCGGGGGGCAGAACAACGTCATTCCAGCCCCTCACCCAACTAAAAATAATCGCTGAGGGGAACGGATTGTGACATTCGCTTGTACTTCATTTGCTCCCGTTTGCTCCGCAGTTTCTGCGTTTGCAACCTTACCGTTCCCAAGAAAATGGAACTTTAAACTGTGAGAGGCCAGGAAAAAGGATCCCAGGAGCTTCGAGGGGCCAGAAAAAAGTGATCCCAGCCCCTCGAATTAAAAAAAATCACAGAGAGGAACAGATGGTCGCATTCGTTTGTATTTTGCTTTGCTCTCATTTGCTCCGAAGTTTGCCCGTTTGCTCCCCTACCGTTCGCGAGAAAGTAGAATTTTAAACTGGGGGTTCCAGAACAACATGGTTTTTGCCCCCCACTCAATGGTAGAGAGGAACGGATAGTGGCAATCACTTCTACTTCATTTGCTCCGCAGTTTCTCAATTTGGTCCCCTGCCGTTCCCGAGAAAATGGAACATTAAACTGGTGGTCCAGGAAAACAGTCCCAGCACCTCGAATTGAAAATAATTTCAATGAGGAACAGATGGCGGCATTCGTTTGTTCTTGGTTTGCTTCGCAGTAGCTACGTTTACGCCCTTACCATTCCCGAGGAAATGGAACTTTAAAGTGGAAACTAGAACAAAATTGTCTCAGCATCCCACTCAAATAAACATTGTAACATAGGGGAGCGGATGGTGGAATATTTTGTACTTCGTTAACTTCGATTTGCTTCGCAGTTTCTTGGGTTGCTCTCCTAGCGTTCTCGAGTAAACAGAACTTAAACACGTGATCTCAGCCACCGTCCCGACGTATATAATCGCAGAGGGGAGTGGATGTTGGCTATATCTCGTTTGTTCATATTTGCTCCACAATTGCTCTGAGTACTCGTCTACTCCGATTGATGTTAAGAAAGAGGGATTTTGAAGCGGCTGGTGTGGAAATGTGATCCCAGTCCTCAACACCCTAAAAATCGGGGAATAGTAGGGAAGAAAGTGAAACAATTCCAGAGCAATTCGCGGCAAATCACGCAAAAAATTATTTTTTACATCTTTTAGGAGGTTGAGGACTGGGATCATATTTCCACACCAACCGCTTCAAAATTACTCTTTCTTAACAACAATCGATGTAGACGAGAACTCAGAGCAATTGTGGAGCAAATATGAATAAACGAGATATAGCAAACATCCACTCCCCTCTGCGATTATATACGTCGAGACGGTGGCTGAGATCACATGTTTAAGTTCTGCTTACTCGAGAACGTTAGGGAAGCAACCCAAGCAACTGTGAAGCAAATCGAAGCTAAAGAAGTACAAAATGATGCCACGATCCGCTCCCCTATGTTATTATGTTTATTTTTGAGTGGGATGCTGGGAGAATTTTGTTCTAGTCTGCACTTTAAAGTTCCATTTCCTCGGAAACGGTGAGTAAACATAGCTACCGCGAAGCAAACCAAGTACAAACGAATGCCGCCATCCGTTCCTCATTGAAATTATTTTCAATTCGAGGTGCTGCGACTACGCTTTCCTGGACCACCAGTTTAATGTTCCATTTTCTCGGGAACGGCAGGGGACCAAATTGAGAAACTGCGGAGAAAATTGAAGCAAATGAAGTAGAAGCGAATGCCACCATCCATTCCTCTCTACCATTGCGTGGGGGGCTAGGACCATTTTGTTCTGACTCTCCCAGTCTAAAATTCTATTTTTTCGCGAACGCCAGGGGAGCAACCGGACAAATTGCGGAGCAAATGAGAGCAAAGGAAGTATAAACGATTGCGACCATCTGTTCCTCTCCGTGATTTTTTTTTTTCAATTCGAGGGGCTGGAATCCCTTTTTTCTGGCCCCTCGAAGTTCTCGGGCTCCTTTTTTCTGGCCCCTCTCACTTTAAAGTTCCATTTTCGTGGAAATGGTAAGGATGCAAACTGCGGAGCAAATGGGAGCAAATGAAGTACAAGCGAATGCCACAATCTGTTCCTATCTGCTATTGATTGGGGGGCTGGAACCATGATATTTTGGCCCCTACTTTAAATATCTATTTTCTCGGGAACGGTAGGGGAGAAAATGTAGAAACTGCGGAGCAAAGGGGAGCAAACGAAGTACAATCGAATGTCACCATCCGTTCTCCTCAGCGATTATTTTTAGTTGGTTTGGGGGCTGGGACCATGTTGTTGTGGCCCCCCACTTTAAGGTTCCATTTTCTCGGGAAGGGTAAGGGAGCAAAAGGAGCTACTGCGGAGTAAATTGGAGCAAACGAAGTACAAACGAATGCGGCTATCTGTTCCTCTCTGTGACTGTTTCTAATTCGAGGGTCTAGGACTACCTTTTCCTGATCCCTCAGTTTTAATTTCTATTTTCTCGGGAACGGTAAGGGAGCAAACGCAGCTACTGCGGAGCAAATGGGAGCAAACGAAGTACAAACGAATGTCACCATCCGTACCTCTCTGATATTGGGTGGGGGGCTGGGACCATGTCGTTCTACCCCCCCCCCCATTTTAAATTTCTATTTTTTCGGGAACGTTAGGGGAGAAAACGCAAAAACTACGGAGCAAATGGGAGCAATCGAAGTACAAACGAATGCCACCATCCGTTCCCCTCAGCTATTATTTTTAGTTGGGTGGGGGTGCCGGAACGACGTTGTTCTGGCCCCCACTTTAAGGTTCCATTTTCTCGGGGACGGTAAGGGAGCAAACAGAGCTACTGCGAAGCAAATGGGAGCAAACGAAGTACAAGCGATTGAAAATGTTTTCAAAGAATTACGTGATGGTGGGGGGGCCAGGACTACGCACGCACCGGAAGAAGCTTTTCTTCTTTTTAATCAAGTAATGTGAAATTTGGGGCTATCGTAGTAAGAAGGTATGAGTTTTTCAAATATGGACGGCATAACCGTTGGACGTAAATAAAAAAAAACATTTGATTTTTTTTCTCAAATATAGACAAAACAGACAGAAATATATAAAAAATACAGACAAAACATGCACTACGACCCATAAGAAAGTTAAACTAATTGAGTAAAATATAGACAAGAAATTCTATTAAAAATGGATATTAGTAATGAATATAACGCCGAAACGCCTAAATTAAGACAATATTTCTTTTCTTATCTAGAAAAAGCCGGCATCCACGCAACACGCCGGACAACTGCTCAATACGATTCAATCCTCACAGCAATTACATCCGCCAGAGAATTCAACTTTTATGATTACGTAAAAGTGGCTCCTTCAATTTTAGAGGTTTTACCTTTCCTGAATCCAGCCCAGGACGTGTCAACTTCTGTGTTCGATATTTATTTTTACATGTTGAGCTGCTACATAAACGATAACTGACATTCGAGTAATTGGTCGACCGCTTTCACTCTGTCCTATAATATTTATTCTGTCTTCGACGTTGCTTTGCTGATGAAGCTGTGCAATGTTTCGAGATTCGAGTACAGTGACATACATCATTATTGTGATGAAAGGATGCTCCAGTCACAGTTGATCTTCTTCCCTTATGCCGATTATGGACACTTTTATTTAGGATTTCGGGATCAACGATACGATAGTCGATGGAATTATCGGCTTGTATGGTATAACAGGTAACACACACATCGAAAGATTGAAGCAACTAATTCACAAATTGTATCACAGAGCAAGAGCTGGAATACCTTCCCTCAATTTAGTGACCTCTCATACAAACATAGATGGCAATATAACGCAATAGATTGTGGGATATATATTGTGTCCTTTTCGCAACGTTTTTAGCTAACTGGTCGCGAAATATATTTCTCACTAAATGATAACCAGATGTATCAGTATCGTCTCCAAATAATGACACAAATTTGTAGTGGTACGATACAACTGTTAGCGTGATGCTTTTACAATCCTTAGTGAATGTATATTCGATGTCTACCCGGCGCTCCACCATGAAATATTTTGTGTAGGTAAAGTCAATGGACGAGGAATCTAGTCCTTCACCGATTTATTTATAAAAGTACAAAAGAATCTTTTTGTTTTTCAAAGTTAATATATCACAATCTCCTTTATGAGCAAGGGTGAAGGAAGTAACATTTCATACGGGAACCCCTTCGCTCATGGCAGCCACTGGAGTGTCTTGTAGCGACTCCAGGTTATGCTCCTAGGAAACCCCTTCGGCTCGTGGCAGCCTCGTGAGGTATGGTTTATGCTGAGGAATCCCCTTCGCTTCAAAGCAGTCTCCAGGGATGTTAGGATATGCAGAGCCCCTTCGTCCAGTGCCACCTCCAGAGCTGTTGTGGGTAGGAGATCAATGGTCAACTGATGTCTCCTTCCTCTGTGGTTCTTTTTATAGGCCCTCTTCAGGTGGCTCGTCCTCTTTTGGTTCCCATAGTGTTGATCTTCGAGATTTCCTGTTCAGTGTATCGCCTGCTTATTTGCGTGTATCGTCTAAATGTTAGCATGTGTCGTCCATAAACATGTGCTCATGTTGTGATGTGGGGATCCTTACAATATAATATTTGTTATCTTGAAAATCATCCGTTGTCTTTATGTTATTGTAAAACGTTATTAATATTTTTCACTAAATAAAAATAAATTTTTCAAGCACAAATAGTGATGACCTAGAAAAAATAATTTTCCTACTCTTCAACGTAACTCATGGGTGTTTGTATTTTGAGCAGGTAAGTGTGCGTCATCTGTTTACACATATCCTTTTTAACGTAACTGTAACTTACAAGTTTCTCTCGAAAGATTTTAGAAAATTATTCAATAATTTGACTTTTTGACCTTGAGAGTGACCTTAAATGGCTGGTTCGGTTATTGGATCCCGGTATTGACCTAAGGTAGCTATATACCAAATTTGGGCCCGCTAGCTGTTATAGGTAAAAAGTTATATTGTTTACAGAGAAACGTATTTCACCCCATTTGCGAATTTGTATAGTTCGTACCTCGCCATATTATTATTTACTGTTCCTCAAATACGACTCAGGAGATTTTGTTGAGAAATCATAAACAAATGTTTAATAAATAATTCTATTACAAAATAGTAATTTTTTATTAAAAGGTTCATAAACTGCAGTTTTTATAAAGGTTGTTTTCTTCGATTGAATGTTTTCGAAGACAGAATTATGTTCTTATTTCACAAATAAATGTTTCATAATAACTGCAGCATAACATGGTTTAGTTTCAAAAATTAGAGCGAGAAAGTTTAGTGTGGTGGTCCGTACCTTTAATTTACATACGTGAAGGTGAAGTCAAAAAAATGAACTTCCTAAAATCTTTTTCTTTTTCTGTGAGTAATTTATTGGCACATCCCTCTCGACGTATGACTCTAATTTTGACCAGTGATAAATCCACGTTTCCGCTAATAATAATAATAATAATAATAATAATAATAATAATAATAATAATAATAATAATAATAATAATAATAATAATATACATGCTACATATATTCTAAGACTTTCACATTCTGAAAGAGGACTTTCGGTTTTCTTTTAGTATGTTAAATACTGACAACTCAGAGAAAGTCTTGGGTCTCCCCAAGATAAAGTTACTGAGTACGCCCCTACGATTATTATATAACTAAGTAACATATTTGGCTACGAAAGAGCTTATTTTAATAATTTTAGATACGTTAGATGTTTAAGTGATGTTTTAGTTTATATGCATGATAATAGAAAGACCTATTGTGCTGAATGTGAATTTAATTCTCCGGATGCTCACTAGATTCTTACATTTTCATACGTTACTTCCAGCATCCAGTATTAGCTTTAGAAGCAATAATTATATTTTTTGAGAAGGTAGTAAAATACAATTTAAATATTTCTTTATTTCTTAGAATATGCGTTGTCTGAAGTTAAACTGAAGTTAAAATTTTTCTCAACTTTTGAGCAGAAGCTACAAGTTTATTAATAACGTATATAGAGAAAAAGAAGAATTAACGAGCTGTGCATTGAAGATTTGAAATTGTAACTATTGAACGATATAATTTATTTTACCTACTAAGATGGTCTTTCTTAGGACTAAATAAGGAAAAATGATAAAAGGATTGTAATTTTCTGTAGAATTCTTCGGCTAAATTACTTCAAATCAACTTCCATTCTTTCCTTTCTTTCGTTTGTTTCCTGTTAATTTCCTTGAGGATCTGCCAGTTGAAGGTTTCCCTACATGACAAATACAGAGTAACGTTACATATGCAGAGTCGGATTTAGAATATAAAAACTGGGGGAAGGACAACCAGAACCCAGAGCACAATAGGTATATTGGGAGTTTACTATAAACTTTCAAAAATATACAAATAATAGCTTCAATTAATTTTGTCACTCAAAAACTGAGAGGACCTTGCCCCCCCCCCGGCCCCTCCTCTGTACACATGCTCTATGTCTCTTCATCCGTTTCTTAACTTTGGTACAGGAAAATATTACGTTAATTGCCGAAGAGATATATTATAAAGAAGTAGAATCTGTATCCTAACTCTATATAAAACTAGATGAACTTACATAAATTAAAGGGGTACTTCATGTTGACGTGGAAAGTTGAAATTTGGCACGATTGAGCTCTCAGGCACTAACCGACAGGACAATTGCCAAAAGTTAATATTTTTAATTTTTAGGGAGTCTAAAGGGGGGATGAAGAAATATCTAATATTATTTATGTACAATTATGAATGTATATATTTGTAACTTCACTAAAGTACAATAACAATGCTAAAAACAATATTCATACTAGTGGACTGTAAGGCTTGATTCGTACACCACATGAATGCAACCAAATATAAATTCACTGTATTTAATGATTACACCTTCAGTTTGCACAAAAAATAATACACGAGAATAAACATGTTCACAAGGTCTTTAGTTGTAAATGATTGTGATTGCGATGGCTTATTGTTTATGTTATGTTATATGATTTTCGACCATGATATATGGTCCACCAAAACTTCATGTTCCTGCTGCCTCCACATTCACCCACACCAAACAATAGAAAAGCGTTAAGCAACTTGAACACTGTTGCCAGCTAGAGGCACACACACTGTTAAATACACAAATAATCCCAAACATACTCCCCCCTGTTGGTCAGCTAAGGTCTGACCAAATAAAACAAAATGATACATATAAAAAACGAAACAAACACAAAACTTGAAGAACTGTACTTATTTTTAGATTACTCAAATCTCAATTCTAATCCTTGTTATATGGTAATGCAACTAGTTTGTTGATGGAACGTTTATATGTTCCAGTTGTAGTACGAACCGTCACTACACGAACTAAGAAATCCTTTCCTGGGAACACTTTTTCAGTGATGCCCAATTTCCACTGCAATGCAGGAACGTTGTCTTCAATCAGCAAAACTACATCTCCGACCTTGAGATTGTGTTGTGGTGAAGTTGTCTTAGAGCGTTGTTGAAGACCATGTAAATAATCTCGGGACCATCTCTTCCAAATGTGTTGTTTTAGTTGTTGTATCTTCTGCCAATGAGATAAGCGGTTGTGTGGTAGATCGGTGAGGTTAGGCTCTGGTAAAGCTGTAAGTGTTTCTCCAATTAAGAAATGTCCAGGGGTGAGAACACTGATGTCGTTAGGCTCACTTGATAGCACTGTAAGTGGTCGAGAGTTGAGACAGGCCTCAATCTGTGTGAGTAATGTTGCAAACTCTTCATATGTTAACACTGCACCTTTTGTAATACGAATTAGATGGTATTTCATTGATTTTATACCGGCTTCCCATAGTCCTCCAAAATGCGGCGAATTTGGTGGTATGAAGTGCCACTGAATTCCTTCGGTCGATGTAAAATCATGAACTTGAAAACTAAAAGGATCTGATGAAAACAGCTGATACAATTCTTTCAATTCGTTGTTGGCTCCAACGAAATTTGTGCCATTGTCGCTGTATATATTGAGACATCTTCCTCGTCTGGCTATGAATCTGCGCAAAGCTGCTATGAATGACTGCGCACTAAGATCTGTTACCAATTCCAGATGTATTGCCTTGGTGGATAAACAAACAAATAACGCAACGTATGCCTTACGTACAGATCTATTTCTAACTGCTCCTGATTTTATGTAAAACGCTCCCGCGTAGTCCACGCCTACGTTTAGGAATGGCCTGGCATGCTGCACACGAGCTGCTGGCAACTGTCCCATAAGTTGTTTTGAACCACTGGCCTTTAACTTGAAACACGTGAAGCAATGATGGATCACTTGTTTTACTACCTGTTTGCACCTGATGATCCAATATTTCTGGCGTAGTGATGATATTAATAATTGGGGTCCAGCATGAAGTAATCTTAAGTGTTCTGCTTCCACTATAAGTTTTGTCAAGTGTTGGTTTGAAGGCAGAACTATTTGATGTTTGGCGTTAAACGGAAGCTGACTATTCTCCAATCTTCCTCCAACTCGGATCATGCCTTCACTATCTAAAAATGGGTGTAAATTGTTCAGTTTACTTCTTGATGGAACAATGTTTCCATCACGAAGATGCTGTAATTCGCTGTGAAATCCAATTTCTTGTGTCCATTTGATGCAAACATGGAGCGCTGTATGGAGTTCTTGTACTGAAAGACCTTCTGTTAGTTTGTTTTGCTTGTGTCTGATGTTATGAACAAAACGTCTACAATATGCTATTGTCCTAACTAACCTTGACAATTTTGAGAATCTTGTTATGGTTTCATTGCACCAATTGTCTAAAGTGACTGTCAATGTTATGGTTCCCTTACTCTCTGGAACTTGATCTGGTTGCAATGAATCCTTACTTGTCACTGACCAATTAGATTCTAAACTAGAAAGCCATTGTGGACCGTGCCACCATAATGAATTGTCCTTTATGGAAATTGCATCTATACCTCTTGAAATCAAGTCTCCAGGGTTGTCTAAAGAAGTTACATGTTTCCAACAGCTAACGTCAGTTAAGTCTTGAATTTGAGCTACTCTGTTGGCCACGAAAGGTTTCCATTTATTACACGGAGAAGCTAGCCATGCCAACACGATTTGGGAGTCGGTCCATAAATGGACGCTACTTATGTTCAATTTTAAAATTGGTAAAATCTTGTGAACTAACTTTGCCAAAACAACTGCTGCGCATAACTCCAGACGTGGGAGAGTGATTTTCTTGACTGGGGCCACACGTGATTTAGCACATAATAACTTAACTGATATTTCTCCTTGTTGATTGATCGATCGCATATAAATGCAAGCTCCATATGCTCTTTGAGAAGCATCTGAAAAACCATGGATCTGAATCTCCTCTATGTTTCCTTCAACGAGTACATATCTGTCGAATTTTATCTGATTGATTAATGGAAGTTGCTTGTACAATTTAGTCCATTTCTTTGCTAATTCCATTGGTATACTGTCGTCCCATTGAACCTTTTGCCGCCACAATTCTTGCAAAAATATTTTGTATGAAATGACAACTGGTGAAATTATTCCTAATGGATCGAATATAGAGGCAATGATTGAAGCAATCTGGCGTTTAGTAATGCACTCTTGAACCTTCATTGTTGACGTCTTGCTTTCAACGAGAAATATATCCTTGTCTGGATGCCATGACAATCCTAATGCCTTGACGCCTTGGCCTTCGTGGAACTGGATTGGACGTTGCACTTCTCGAAGCTCTGGCGAGATGGATTCTAATAACCTTGGATCATTCGATCTCCATTTCCTAAGTGTAAAACCTCCCTTTCCCAGTAACTCTATCAATTGCTTCTGGACCTCTAGAGCTTGCTGTATGCTGCTCATGCCACTACAAACATCGTCAATATAGAAATCTCGACGTAATATTTCTGCTGCTACAGGGTAATTATGCTCTTCTTCGTCTGCTAATTGCTGTAGGCATCTTGTGGCCACAAATGAAGCACATACCGTACCATACGTTAGTGTTTTCAACTCAAAAACTTGAATCGGTTCATTTCTAGATCTTCTCCATAATATACGTTGTAATGGCGTGTCTTCTGGATGAACATTGACCATGCGATACATCTTAGCGATATCTGCAGTGAATACCACCGAATGAGTTCTAAAGCGCAAAATAATAGAAAATAAATCTTGCTGTATTGTAGGACCAACTAAGAGAATGTCGTTGAGGCTTTTTCCACTGTCAGATTTTGCTGAAGCATCAAACACCACACGGAGCTTCGTTGTAGAGCTTGTAGGCTTAAAAACTGCATGATGTGGCAAATAGTATGCAACGCTGACGTCTTCCTTTTTACTCTCATCTATCCTTACCATGTGACCAAGATCTTCATATTCTTGCATGAATTCCGTATATTTAGCTTCAAAATCCGGGTGTTGATCGAATCTTCTCTCCAATTGCTTTAATCTAACCAATGCCTGATGATAAGAATCGCCTAAAACTGTACGGTCTTCAAGCAAAGGCAATCGTACAATGAAACGCCCTGTATGATCTCTTGTTGTATTCTGAACGAAATGTCGCTCACATGCAAGCTCTTCGCTTGATCTGGGTGTAACAGTAATTTCTTCTAGTTCCCAGAATTTTTGAAGTTGTTGCTGTAGATCTATGTTTGTCTTCACAAAACATGTTGTTAATGGAATGTGGGGGTCACGTTCTTGCGGAATGCGTCCTGCCACGATCCATCCCAATTCTGTCTCCTGAAGCACTGGAAAATCACCTGGCCGTGTTTTGTGCCCTGACTTCATAATTATGTAGAATACTTCCGCACCTAAAAGAATATCTATGTCTCCAGGCGTATTAAAAGTAGGATCTGCTAGAACAGTGTCCTTGGGAATGTTCCAATCGTCATAATTAATTCTTTCTTCCGGTAGTTTACTTGTAATGTGAGGGAGAACTGAACAACTTATATTCAATGAAAATGTGTTAACACATGAATGGACACAAATATCTACAGAGTACTTTGTATTAGATATCGCTTGATTTATACCTTGAATTGGAGTATACTGTCTATACCGTTTGATGTTCAATTGTTGCACCAAATTCTCTGTTACGAAATTGGTCTGACTAGCACTGTCTAGAAGCGCGCGACAAGGAACCAAATTTCCCTTATTATCCCTTACTTTTACTATTGCAGTAGATAACAACACTCTTGCGTTGGGCCTAGCCTTTAATGCACAATATGACACTTGCCCTAAATTTTCACTGGAATCTGAGTTGTTACTACGCTCTTGCACCGCAGCACTGTTTACACTTGGAAACCGCACTGATTTGTCCTTTGTTACGTCTACATGCAATAATGTATTGTGCTTTTTGGAACACTTTTTACAACCTCTCGATTTACAATTCTTCAAAAAATGATTACTTTTCAAACAATTCATGCATAATTTATTTTTACGAATGCACTCTAACTTTTGGCTGTGTGCCGCATTCACAAAAGACGAACAAGAATATAAGGGATGCTGGCTATTACAAAATTCGCATGCATTTGAAAATGTTGATAAATAAGTCTTTGATGACTGAATACTTTTTGCTTGTTTGTTTTGTACGCTACTACCCTGCTTCACACCATCAATACTAGTTCTCATGTTCTCAAGCACCTGACAACGTTTCTCGAGAAACGAAAAGAATTCTGATAAAACAGGAAAATTAGAATTCGTATTTTGAAGCTCCCATGACTTTCTAGTAGTTGCGTCTAATTTTGATACAAAGTGTTGGGTCAAAATTACGTCTGTGAGGTTTACGTTTGGCTCAAGTGCTTGTAGCGCATTTATATTGCTAGTAGCTGTATTTATAAAAGCGCGAAGTTCACTTACATTTTCTTTATACACTGGCTTGATTTGTAGTATTTCGTGAATGTAAGAAGAAGCAATTAGCTTTTTATTTGAATACCTGTCAACGAGTAATTGCCATGCTACTGAATAATTTGTTTCGGTAATTGGTAAATTTTCAATTAGGTTTAACGCTTCGCCCTTAAGAGAAGTTCGGAGGTACTGAAACTTCTGTACTGTGGAAATGTCTTTATTCTCGTGAATAAGAGATGTAAAGGTGTCCTTATATGATAACCAATGTTTACAATTCCCGTCAAATGCAGGCAACTGTATGACCGGTAATTTAACTTGTGCGCTACTGCTAGTGCTATTATTAACAGCTGATTCTTTATTTCGATGCTTTAAAACAAATGCTTGCATTTGAGCCTCTAAAGAAAAATACACATTTTCAATTTCTGCACGAGCGTTTACTGCTTCCGCTTCGGGTTCGATTTGATCAATTTCAATAGTATCTTGCACCTCCTGCAACTTTGACCAGACGTTATTTAGATGTTTTAAGCGTGCACGTATTTCTTCTATATTGCCTTCATTTGGATCAAAGGCCTGAACAAAAGTGTTTATTCTTGTTAACTGGCCTCTGTATGCAGATCTTTGCCTTAAAAGACGCTGGTGTGATTCAGTCATGATTAAATGCTACGCAGAAATATGAAGAATAAAAAACTACTGACCTGATGATGATGTTTTTTGTTTTCTTTTACCTATGAAATATACTCCAGAAGCGTGGTCCTGGTACAACAGCTGTCCGCCTACGCAGAAAACGTGCTGATTGTCCAACGTACGTGATAGCACCACATATAGGCCGACATAAACACATTTCTCTTCATAACAGCACAGAACAATTCTCACAATTGTCAGAAAGCTTTGCACTCATCCGGCCCGGAGGACCAATGTACAATTATGAATGTATATATTTGTAACTTCACTAAAGTACAATAACAATGCTAAAAACAATATTCATACTAGTGGACTGTAAGGCTTGATTCGTACACCACATGAATGCAACCAAATATAAATTCACTGTATTTAATGATTACACCTTCAGTTTGCACAAAAAATAATACACGAGAATAAACATGTTCACAAGGTCTTTAGTTGTAAATGATTGTGATTGCGATGGCTTATTGTTTATGTTATGTTATATGATTTTCGACCATGATATATGGTCCACCAAAACTTCATGTTCCTGCTGCCTCCACATTCACCCACACCAAACAATAGAAAAGCGTTAAGCAACTTGAACACTGTTGCCAGCTAGAGGCACACACACTGTTAAATACACAAATAATCCCAAACAATTTAAATGGACCTTTTCTGGACCTATAATCTCATGTTTTAGGTATTTGGAATTGGAATAAGAACCTGAAATTTTGTATGCTTCTACATTTTCGTTAGCGTTACCAAAGAAATTCATCAAAGATGAAAATTTCGAAACTTACAGTGGTTTTATGCGGAACTAAAAATCTCCCCCATGTTATACACAGAGACAACGTAAAAGTCTTTCGTGGCTCTTTATTTTCTCTATTTATTTCACTAATTCAAAGATTTGGCATAAACCTTATCTTGCCCTTGTGTGAGAAACTGGTATTTTAGTAAGCATAAAATGTGTGTGTGTGTGTGTGTATGTGTCTTCTGTTCTTTGCACCACCTGCAGAAAGCAGTTATCTCGAAGCACCAAATTTTGTACACAGATAGATATTAACCAGACCTAATTCTTTTACGAAATCTTTTTTTTTTATTATTATTATTATTTCTGTTTTTGTCTCGTATGGAAATTGTGAGGTCAAAACTCATGCACGTTTTTTAGTTGTTTCTAAGAGCGTCTGGCCTATATGGAACCAAAATGGTGTTGACATGTGATAAGAAGTGGGTCCTGTACGAAGCTCCACGGCGCCGTCATCATTGGTTAGCATTCCATGAACAGGTTCCAAAACAGTTGAAACCAGCACTGCACAAGAGGAACGTCTTCCTGAGTGTTTGGTGCACTGCTCGCGGCATCGTGTATCGGGAACTGCTACCAGCTGGTCAAAACATTAATGCCACTGTGTACTCTCAGCAGTTGAGCCGTGTTCAAGAAAAACTCACAACTCTAGAGCCAACAATTCTGAGTCGCAAAGGAGTCCTCCTGTTACACGAAAAGGCTGAGCCCCACGTAGCTAGGAAGACCTGGGACACCATTTTACTCCTTGAACGGGAAACACTATTGTATCCGCCATTCTTTCCGGACATTGCACCGTCCGATTATCACCTGTTCCATTTCTTGGACAATCATCTTAGAGGATGACAGTTCAAATCCCTAGTAGGGATGAAAATGGACTTGATACCTTTTTCGCTTCACGGCCCACCTAGTTCTACCGCCATGGAATCCATGGCCTTCCAGAACGTTGGCAGAAGGTCATCGTGCAAATGGGGGCTATTTTCGGCATCTACGTCTTGGGTGATCGATGTCTGAAGATGGGGATAAAAAAAAGTGACAGAACTTCTATTGTTACCTTTATCTATCATTGAGTCAGTGTTCCCCAACCGGTGTGTAGCGACAAACTGATATGATGCTCAGTCCTACTGCATGGAATTTATCGCAAAAGTTTTACAATTTACAAATTAATATGATACCATAATACATAATGTTTCTATAATTCATACAACACGTTTTATTTTTCCGAGCCATGAAGCCCTTATTAATAAATTGAAATTAATTTTGAGAGTGACTGTATCAGTCAACGGATGCAAGAATGCTCATTCCAGTTGCGACAGCTTAGGTAATATATAGTTGTTAATTGTGCCGTAAGTCAACAAAGGTTGTGAATCACTGCGTTAACACACATACACATACAAAGGCAGCCAAGTACGTAATCCTCAAAAAGTGTTAAGATGGAGTATGTACGAGCTAAGTTTCCTGGCCACTACAAGTTGGCGCAAGATGTCAAAGAAATTAGAATACACCAAAATATCTGTTTCTAGTTTTACCGCCGGGACATTCCTGCCCTAAGTCTGATGGTGGCCTCAAGACCCACCATGCCCACCACCAACATTCGTGAGCCTCTTTAAAATCATTTTACTTGACACCTCGCACCAAGTTGCAATGTTCGTCTCAGATGCAGTGACCAAGGATCTTGGCTCATCCATTCTCCATCTCAGCACTTTTTCAGGCTGACGAATTTGGATGCACTTTTCGCATCTTTGGTGTTTTTGTTCAGATTTCGCTGCTGTAGTTCACGTTTTCAAACAGATTCAACTAAAATCAGATTCATGAGCTCCTAAGTGGTTAAGCAATTAGCGAACGCACCTTGGGAGTGGGAGATCTGGATCCGATTCCCGGTGCGAGTTCACGTTATTCGGATTTTATGTTAAGCGGTAGATCCACATCTCACACAGCCACGCTGCTGAAGGGGACGCTAAACTCAAAATTAAATCAATTCAAACATAACAGATTCATCTAAACCGGGATGAATATAATCTACGAAGTTGTTTCCTGGGAAAAGTAATATAGTGTAAAAGAGGGAAGGGGATACGAAGATTGTTACAAATTACTTACATTAATTTAGATAGTGTAATTCTAACATCTAAACTAATAGATTTACTAGAGGCCATAGTCAATGGAACCCTTTCAATTCGTAGACGCAAATGAGGTGCTAATGAAGTCAAGAGGTTATTATTATTATTATTATTATTATTATTATTATTATTATTATTATTATTATTATTATTATTATTAGCTGTAGGATTTTTCCCCACACTCTGATCCTTTTATATTAAACTGCCTCTACCTTTCTCTCCGCGATGGTAGAACGATACCGGTATCTAAAATTCCTATGACTTTCCCGGTAATCGAATGTGGAAATTTCCGGATGGAAAATAAACCTGGCACCGAATTGTCTAAATGTAAACTCCTTGTTATATTTACATATAAAATAACACATTTAACTTATGGTTTTAATATATTTTCTGATATATCGAATATACGTAATCATGGCTGCTTGGAAAATTCTAACTTCCAAGCATATTTATGAGAACTTTATAATATTCAAAGCAAAATATTGTAGTCTCTTCTACATTGTTTTGATATTGGCTTGCATATTTCAATAGCGATAAAATGAAGTATTAAGAAGAAGCTAAATAAACATTTAGAGAAACGGTCAACATAAAACTATAGGAAAATAGCAATAGCATACAGGTTTTCTGGAAACCCGTTAGGAGTCTCTGTAAAACAGAAATAATTAGCGTTTGTTTTACTACCTACTTAAATGTTAGTAGTTAATTATTAAATGAGAAACAACGGTTATGAAATTGTTGCCCATGTGTTAATACATTTTAGACTTGCAAAACATCCAATTTTTCATAATCTTTGATATATTTGCAACCTTTCACAGGGATATCATCACTACTTTGAATACTAGTTCTAGGTTGTGGCACAAACGTTAGTTAGGTAAGTAGACTGTAATCGTAGTTTAGTCTATTTATATTTCAGGACTCCTTGAAACGATGACTACTTTTTGCAAGGGAGCTTAAGCTTTCTCTGATTATACAATGTAATGATGGTTTAATAAAATACCACTGATTAATCCAGCACTAGGAGAAATAAGTGAGAAACGTATTGCAAGTATAAAATGAAACGAAAGGTATAAACCACTCAATTATCTTTGTCATTCCCATTTTCTAATTTAAATGACAGACTGGAATTATTACTGTGGCCGCGATGGCTCATTGGCAGAGCGTTCACCTCTGGTGCATGGGGTCCAAGGTTCGATCCCGTCTCGCGCAAAGTGAACTTTGTGGTGGACAAATGCTGTGTGCGAGGGTTCCCTAGGAGTTCTCCCGTTTCTTCCCACTTTCTTCATTTCATTAATGTCTCACATTCAGCGTCTCCTTTAGCTTAGGCGGCATAACCGAGGGACGTAAAACTTTATTGTATTTAATTGGAATTATTACTAGAACAATTATTACGGCAAGAAACGTAACACTGCTTCCATTTGTCCCATTTGCATTTTCAAATAAAAAGTTCAAATCACTGTTTATGCATCAAAATCTGACAGCGTTATTTCCACTTTGCTATATTCGAGCTCACTGCCTTCTATATCAGATTCATTTAAATATTCTTTAGGTTCTTTCTCAATTGAATTTTGGCGAAGATCACGATTTGAGATTCTTCCCATGATGCTGCAGATTCCCACATACAGTCACAGTTACAAAATAACGAGCTGACAATTTCCTATGAAATATGCGTCTTCAGTCAGTGATGCAGGCTGCTGCTTGTAATTTCTATGATTAAGAATACATGGTAACATCAGAGGTGCAGCAGCATAATGCTTTCCAATCAGTATTGAAACTTGCTTCTATCTATTTCTTTCTTTATATATATATATATATATATATATATATATATATATATATATATATATATATATATATATATATATATATATATATACAGGGTTCATTATGAAAGTAATGAGCCTGATGCTACCCTAACTCAACAATCCACCGCAGCGCGCGCTGCCGGCGCGGAAAAAGTAGTGGGTGGTCTGTCCTTCCAAACGCGCCCGGAGTCAGTCTGTTGCGTGCAGTGACAGCGTGTGGATGTCGATCCGCGTGAAGCACCTTTTTACAAGTTGTGACACGGAGCGATGGAGGGTTCGCTCGAACAACGCTACGCCATAAAATTTTGCGTCAAGTTGAGTAAGAATGCTACGGGAATTTACCAGATGCTAAAAGCGGCCTACAAGCAAGAGTGGTTGTCAAGATCCCAGGTCGGAAAATGGCACAAGTCGTTCAAGGAGGGTCGGGTGGAGGTTGCCGACGAGCCCCGTTCTGGACGCCCAACAACGGCCAGGACCGACGATAACGTTTGCTTGAAGTGTGTTCGCGTTAACCGTGTGCGTGAAGTGTTGCACTCAGACCGGCGTGTGAGCATTCAACAAATCGCGGACACCATAAACATGTCAACATATGCGGTACATGGGATAGTGACCGAAGACCTGCAAATGCGAAAGGTCTGGGCAAAGTTTGTGCCGAAGGTGTCGACGAACGAACAAAAAGAACTTCGAGTTTTGCGCTGCAAGGAGTTGTTGGCATTATGTGAAAGTGATCCGAACATTTTAGACTCGGGCATAACTGGAGACGAATCCTGGATCTTCGAGTACGATCCAGAATCCAAAAGGCACAGTGCGGAGTGGCACACCTCATCCTCTCCCGCCCCAAAAAGGCGCGCATAAGAAAATCCCGAATCAAAACCATGCTTAATGTCTTCTTCGACGTTCGAGGAATCATCCATTTTGAGTTTGTGCCACCAGGACAACCTGTCAACGCAGGATTTTATCTAAAAGTGCTCAAGAGACTGAAACGCACGGTTGCCCGCGTTCGAAGTGACATGTTCGGACCTGTTCGTTAGGTACCATCCCCTCATTTGCCTGGAGTGGATGAGGAAAACTCAGGGAAACCTCAGTTAGGATGGCTGGTCTGAGAAAACTTTTACAATTTCTCGACGGAGTGCCCCCACCGGGAATCGAGTTCTCGACCGTATAGTCAAGAGGAAAGGGAAGGAAGATAGAATTGGGGATGGAATTAAGTGGGCTGGGACCTGTTTGTTAGGAATCATAAGGGCATTTGCCTGGAGTGGATGAGGAAAACTCAGGGAAACTTCACTTAGGATGCCTGGTTTGAGAAAGCTTTTACAATTTCTCGACGGAGTGCCCCCACCGGGAATCGAGTCCTGGACCGTATAGTCAAGAGGAAAGGGAAGGAATATAGAATTGGGGAAGGAAGGAAGTGGGCTGGGAACTTTATGTTAGGTACCATCCCGGCATTTGACTGGAGTGGATGGGGAAAACTCAAGGAAACCTCACTTAGGATGGCTGGTCTGAGAAAGCTTTTACAATTTCTCGACGGAGTGCCCCCACCGGGAATCGAGTCCTGGACCGTATAGTCAAGAGGAAAGGGAAGGAAAATAGAATTGGGGAAGGAAGGAAGTGGGCTGGGACCTGTATGTTGGGTACCATCCCGGCATTTGACTGGAGTGGATGAGGAAAACTCAGGGAAACCTCACTTAGGATTTCTGACTTGAGAAAGCTTTTACAATTTCTCGACGGAGTGCCCCCACCGGGAATCGTGTCCTGGACCGTATAGTCAAGAGGAAAGGGAAGGAAAATAGAATTGGGGATGGAATTAAGTGGGCTGGGACCTGTTTGTTAGGAATCATAAGGGCATTTGCCTGGAGTGGATGAGGAAAACTCAGGGAAACCTCACTTAGTATTTCTGACTTGAGAAAGCTTTTACAATTTCTCGACGGAGTGCCCCCACCGGGAATCGTGTCCTGGACCGTATAGTCAAGAGGAAAGGGAAGGAATATAGAATTGGGGAAGGAAGGAAGTGGGCTGGGACCTGTATGTTGGGTACCATCCCGGCATTTGACTGGAGTGGATGAGGAAAACTCAGGGAAACCTCACTTAGTATTTCTGACTTGAGAAAGCTTTTACAATTTCTCGACGGAGTGCCCCCACCGGGAATCGAGTCCTGGACCGTATAGTCAAGAGGAAAGGGAAGGAAAATAGAATTGGGGATGGAATTAAGTGGGCTGGGACCTGTTTGTTAGGAATCATAAGGGCATTTGCCTGGAGTGGATGAGGAAAACTCAGGGAAACCTCACTTAGTATTTCTGACCTGAGAAAGCTTTTACAATTTCTCGACGGAGTGCCCCCACCGGGAATCGAGTCCTCGATCGTATAGTCAAGAGGAAAGGGAAGGAAGATAGAATTGGGAAGGAAGGAAGTGGGCTGGGACCTGTTTGTTGGGTACCATCAGGGCATTTGCCTGGAGTGGATGAGGAAAACTCAGGGAAACCTCACTTAGTATTTCTGACCTGAGAAAGCTTTTACAATTTCTCGATGGAGTGCCCCCACCGGGAATCGATTCCTCGACCGTATAGTCAAGAGGAAAGGGAAGGAAGATAGAATTGGGAAGGAAGGAAGTGGGCTGGGACCTGTTTGTTGGGTACCATCACGGCATTTGCCTGGAGTGGATAAGGAAAACTCAGAGAAACCTCACTTAGTATTTCTGACCTGAGAAAGCTTTTACAATTTCTCGACGGAGAGCTTCCACCGGGAATCGAGTCCGGGACCGTATTATCACGAGGGTATTTTAGGAGTGTTTACTGAAATGCAAGTACGCTAGTAGTGGAAAACTAAGGAAAGACGAAAGGAACCAACAAACACGTGGTTTAAAATCAGATTCCGAGAGTGGATGGTGCTACACTTTAAAACTCAGATTCATTGGTTAATATTTCTGTTACTCATTGAAAAGTCATCTAAAAGCGATGTAGAAGTTTAAAGGTTATCAAACTGTGACTTATTCTATTAATAAAGTGCTCATACCAATCGGAATTCAATCGTATATCGTAGTTCATAGACATCGTGTGAGTGATTCAATAGTTTAATTTCTCTTCCGTAACACTGAGCAGCCTCTTGTTTAATTCTAACTCGCCCAAGCACCGCAACTTCAGGTTTTGCTTGGAGACAGAGATTATAATTACATAGGTGTAAGTAGTTTGCATTATTTTATATTATACTGCCATTATTATTAATGATTAAAATGTAAAGAACTCTCAAATTCTGTGTACAATTGACCACTTCCCGCTCTATGATTTGGCCCTTAAGCACACACACACACACACACACACACACACACACACACACACACACACACACACACACATTGAACAAATTTATTCCATGCAACTTCCAAGCGTTCTGTTGAAATTACCTGTTTCCTCATATTCATTGTGATAATTTCGGTCAACAAATATAATTTCTTCAAAAGATATTGCAAATCCCAAAATTAATTAAATGACTATTATTGCTGTCCAAAAGTATTTTTGTTAATTTTTGCATTCCTAATAAAGTTAAGATATGGATCTTGGTTGGCAAGTTTGAAGTTCTTTCCTTGTATGTAATAAATAATATGAAATGAGAAGAATATTTTAAAAGTGTTTATATGAACTAGCGACGTTTATTCCTACTTCATGCGTGCATTAATATCGGCAACTGTCTTTGGAACGCATTATGCACTTTTTGAAAGAGCACTAATGGACGCAATATGTCCGTGACTCTGTAAATAAATTTTAAAATAGTCTTAATGGAGAAATCCTTGTAATAGTGAGTCGAGTGGTTTGGAGTGTAGTAAATATTATTAATGGACGCTAATCTGGAACAAGTTGGTTGTTAGAGATATTCTATCATGGAAGGAAGTAAAATTATTGTAGTTAAAATATCAGAGAGGGCTTGTGACAGTTAAAAGTCATTAACATATCAAACCATGGGCTGATCCAGCGGGGATGCGATCGGGGCGATTGCCCCCCAGAATAAGATTTTTTTATTTTAAAAATAAAACATATCCTAAAAATTTTCACCTTTGTATTATAAATGTAAAATAAAACCTATTGACTTGGAGCAACGGCCCCCCCCCAAAAAAAAACATTCAGCCTGGATCCGCCCCTGTATCAAACTCTCATTGTTTTCCATGCCAAGGAAGAGACTTTCTTCAACTAAACAGAATTATTGCAAGCAAAGTGATATAGTGTAACTAACATATACAAATTAACACTTATGGGATTTATGGTAACTTTTATTACCATAGCGTAGTGTTGTCTTTGACCACTAATTTAGATCCTATAACAGGCATTTAAGCCGGGATTTTTTATTGGTCAAGTCAACCATGGACATGAGAACACCCCAGATGTGTTTTGGAACCGGATAGTTAACTTGGTGCTCTTTTACTTCAAATTATTTTTGTACTTCAAGCTACGAGCATATGGCCGTAGCCAAACTTCCTCTATAAAAGTTGTTGCGTGAGTACCGCAGAATTCTGAAACATGGATTTTTGGATAGGGCACATACTAGTTCCTAAATGAAGTCTTGAACCGACCACAGTAGGTCCCATAGTTCGGGAGCTATGTTCTTTTAAAGTTCTTTTTCTGTCATGTTTTCGCCAGTTTATAACTTCGGAAGAAAGTATTATTGCATCCAGGTTGGTCTATATTTTTGTCTTATCTTGATGTCAGGAATCACATCCCAAAGCGTTGTTGGTGTTGTTTTGAAATAAACATTCTGAATACCAAATTTCAGATCTCCAGCTGATGCGGATACTTACATTGAGCAATTTGGGAAAAGAAGCGAAATTTCAAATTATACAAGCGGCCCTCCTTTTCCCTCTTAGATTTGAATTTCGAAATACTTATTCCTTATTTTTATTTAGGGGGGCCGCGGTGGTTCACTGGTAGAGCGTTCACCTCCGGTGTTTGGGTTCCCTGGTTCGATCCCAGCTCGCACCGTGTGGAGTTTGTGGTGGAGAAACACAGTGGTGTGGGTTTTCTCGGAGTTCTCCCGTTTCCTCCCATCTTCTTCATTCCATCATTTCATCCATTTCTCATCATCACCGTCTCCTTTAGACTAACCGGCATAACTGTGGGACATAAAACTCAAAGATTTCATTTTCCTTATTTTTATTTAAGATTTTCTATACCAAATTTCACATCTTCAGCCTAAATGTATTCTCACACCAGATACTTTCTTAAAATAAGGAAAGTGAAATTTTGGATTCCCTCATTTTTATTGAAGAGTTTATATGCCTAGTATAATCTCTATAACTTCAGAGATTAATGAGATACCCAATTATTGACAATACATTTGATCCCTTCATCACCCCCTTAGGATACATATTTCCAAAAATTATTCCTTGTTAGAGCTCTAACGTGGCTAAGCGTTTAGCGTACGTGCCTTTGTCCTGGGAGAACTGCATTCCGGTGGGAGCTCGTTTGGTTCGGATTCCATGTTAAGCTGTAGGTCCACGTCTCGTATAGCTTCGCTGCTAAAAATGACGCTAAACTGAAAATCAGATCCAATCAAATTCCTTGCTTTAGTGCCTAAAGAAATATTCTTTCCCAATTTGACATTTATACCTATACTATTATGAGCTGGGTAGTAATGGGTCAGTCACTTCTACTTATTTTCTTTTCTTTTCTTTTCTTTTCTTTTCTTTTCTTTTCTTTTCTTTTCTTTTCTTTTCTTTTCTTTTCTTTTCTTTTCTTTTCTTTTTTTCTTTTCTTTTCTTTTTTTTTATCAAAAAATCAAATGTATTTAAATCAAAAAATTTATTGTAGGCCTTGTATCTGGAGAACTAAATACAGTGTACCCAAACCCAAACTATCACTTAATTCAGTATAATGTGCTTATTCCGTAAAGCATAATCAAAAACAAAACGAAACTTGGTTTACGGGCCGTTCAAAAATTTTTGTGGCCCCTGATCCAAAAACTAATTCTTGGCTAAAATCGCTAACTTTTGATCAACTTTTTTATCATTCCTAAAATTCTTGTTATAATAGTGTAGATTTCATTAGCAATCCTATAATCCACCCCCTCCCCCAAGATACGCCGTCAAG
The DNA here is from genome assembly GCF_964235325.1 of Thermobia domestica. NCBI lineage: Eukaryota > Metazoa > Arthropoda > Insecta > Zygentoma > Lepismatidae > Thermobia > Thermobia domestica. The sequence continues at coordinate 82,720,320 of NC_137459.1, forward strand.
ATAATATGATAATAACCGTGCCAGGTCCGAACCTCATTTATGTTGAAAATTCGATCGAGATCGGTCAGGTGGTTCAAAAGTTATGAAGTCACAAACCCAGCCACTTTCAATTTTATAATATAGACTAGCATATATTACCCGCTTCGCTGGGTTGAAATGAATATTTAAATGCACAACTCCGTATCTCATGTGTTTACTACCCGTGAAATATGCTGATTTCGTTTTTAATGGCATCGATTTAAACAGCATCGGAAAGATCATTGATCATTTCGGCGACCACGAAAACCATGGATTCGACACTAATATTGGTCATTTTCGATCATTTATATATATGTATATATTCCCCTCACCCATGTTGCGGACCATGGCATCGGAAGTGTCACCTTTATCTTAGCCACCCCAAAAAATGTGGATTCAGCACTAATATCGTCATTTTTGATCATTTTTAAATATCTCTTCCTCCCCCTCCCCCAAGTCGCGGGGTTGAATTTGAATTTAAACGGGATCGAAAGTATCACTGTTCTTCCAACTAACCCAGAAAACTATAAATTCGACACTGACCACTTTCGATGATTATATATATCACTTTCTCCCTCTCCCCCAAGTGGCGGGGCTGATTTTGGATTTAAAAAGGATCTGAAATGTCGTTGTTAATCTGAATGATCCCGAAAACTATGGATTAGACATAATATTGGTCCTTTTCAATTATTATTATTATATATAGCTCTCCTCCCCTCCTCCATGCTGCGGAACACGGCATCAGAATGTCACTGTTAATCTCAGCTACTCCTAACACTATGAATTCGACACTAATATGAGTCATTTTTGATCATTTAAAAATGTTTATCCCCCTCCTCTACGTTTACTCTCCCCCTCCCCAGCTATCAGGGCTGAACTTGGATTGAAACAGCATCAGAAGTGTCTCTCTTTCTCTCATCGACCCCAAAAACTATGAATTCAACACTAATATTGATCATTTTTGATCATTTTTAAATTTCTCTCCCCTCCCCCTCCCCTTAGGTATGCACAGCTCCCCTTCCCCTCCTCCGTGCGTCGACACAAGGCATTAGAATTGTCACTGTTAATCTCAGCTACTTCTAAAAGTATGGATTCGACACTAATATTAATCATTTTCGATCATTTTTAAATGTTTATCCCCCTCCCCTACGTTGTACCCTCCCACTCCTCAACAATCAGGGCTGAACTTGGATTGAAACAACATCAGAAGTGTCACTGTTTCTCTCGTCGACCCCGAAAACTATGTATTCGACACTAATATCGGTCATTTTTTTTATCATTTTTAAATTTCCCTCCCCCTCCCCCAACCCTACGTTACATCGTCCAAGTGAATATCCTATAGCAATTCCTGCCCCTAAACTCATTTATGTTGAAAATTTGATCGAGATCGGTCAAGTGGTTCAAAAGTTATGAAGTCACGAACATAGTCACTTTCAATTTTATAATATAGACTAGCCTTTAGCTAGCTGGGGGCTCCGTCCCCAAACCTCCGTCTTTTCTCGACCTACGTCCTCACGTCTCATATATATGAATCTGCATTAAGAGTGAATTTTGTGCATTTGCCCTTAACATTTCCTGAATTTGGGCCAGCTGGAGGCTTGGCTATCTGACCCATGTGTTTACTCGCCCTATGGCCTGGCAACTTTTAAACCGACAATTCTGCAAAATTTTAAGTTTCTTTTTGTATTTCAACTATCTGAAAGATAAGATTTTTTATCCTAACAAAACGCCCATTTAAATAACATACGAATTTCTTCTTTCCCCTTTTAGTCTCCTTAGAAACTAAATATATATACTTTTGGCAATTTTCCTGTGGATTAGTCCCGGAAAGCTACAATCACGCCAAATTTCAACTTTCCACGTCAACCGTCAACGTTTAATTTGTGTCACCTCATGTAGTTTTATATATAGATAGGATTTTTATATTGTTTCTTAGTTATTTCTCCGAGTGCTGCCTCAGTGTGTGGCCGGCCTATTTCTTTCTCTTTATTGTATTATATAATCAGGGAAAACTTCAGATCCCTTGCAAAAAGAATAGGCGAAGACACCCTTGTTATTACTTACCTAGCACTTCTACCTCAAAGTGCAACTAGTATCCAAAGAAGTAATCATATCCCTGTGAAATGTTTCAAATACATTAATGAGTGTAAGATAGTGAACAGTTTGCAAGAATAAAAAGTATTAAGTCACGAATAAGACATTCCTTAACCGTTATTTCTTATTTGATAACTAACTATTGGCATTAGAATAAGTAGGAAAACAAACGCTAAGTATTTCTCATTTTAAATAGACACCTAGTGGGTTTCTAGGAAAGCTTTAACCTTCTTTGATTGTATTAAGTCGTCCAGCTCAAGGGATTGTTTAGTTTCGTTTTAAGTGTTTCATTTTTTGGTGTTTAAAAGTACAAACAAATATTGTGTTTAAATAATTATAACATTTTAAATAATTATAACAACAAGATGATACTAAGGAAGTCTGTATTTTTTGAAACTGTATTTTATATAAAATGAAGTACTGAATGAGTGACTGGCCGATCAGCATCAGGACCAAAGCGCTTAACCTAGAACCTGGAAAATTTAACAGTGAACAGGATTTGTGACGGAAAGTTCAAAAGAACGAGTATTTTTAGTTAGCACAAAATAATGTATGTGTGTCCTCTGTTCTTTGCGTAGGAAGCAGGAATGGAAAATGAACCAGTTCTTGTGAAAACGCTCCGGAAGGCTTCTATTTTTAGCATGGGTTCTTGGTGCCTGAACCGGTTCAAAAGCGGGTCAGAACCGTTTTTTTTATCCCTGGTAAAAAACAGTCACACACGGCTACCAAACTTTGTACACATATATCTTCATTACATCTAATTCCTTTACGAAGCCGTTTGTTTGTTTTCAACGAATTTAAAAAGCTCGTTACTAAATTCTCTATGTCTGTCTGTCTGTCTGTCTGTCTGTCTGTTATTTGTGATTCTCTCAATTTTGAGCCCTACATTCGATAGAACATCAAAAACTATCTGAGATAGTGATAGAATGTTTTGCCTCACTCTTACCGTTCCCGAGATATTGGCCTAGAAAGTTCCGAATTCGGGAGATTTAAGAAGCCATATCTCAAGAACCGTAAGTCATAGAAAGATGATATTGGTGTTGATCAATACCTAAGAGGACGGTAAATATTTTGGTACCAAATATAAAGATAACCAAGAAAGTTATGTCGCTTTTTCTGGAGGTATGTGTTCCATTGGCCCTCACATCGTGAGTTGAATGCGAATGGAGATAGGGCGAAAGTCAGTAGTTGATGTGGGTATATCCACACCCTGCCTGGTTGTGGCAGTTCAGTTACATCGTGAACTTGTGTAAGGACAGAGTGAACATGGGACCTCCACAGAGCGTGATAAGGGCGTGTATGCTGTACGAGTTGAAACTGGTGTCAAACGCCACTGCAGCGGGGCGGAAGATATGCCAGGTCTTTGACAAGGGTGTCGTGGCTACGTGGACAGTGCAGCAGTGGTCTAACAAGTTTAAGGACAGTGACGAAACACTAGAAAACGCAAGACGTGCCGGAAGACCAACGCATGTACAAAGCGAAGATCTTCGGAGTAATTGAAGCGAACAGTAGATGGACAGACATGCGAGGAACTAGGACTACAAATTAGTGTGAGTGGAGAAGCCATTCGGCAACATCTCCACCAACTTGAAAAGCACTACAAGCTGTGTCGATGGATCCCACACGATTTGACTCCGAGCCAGAAGGCCACGCGAGCAGACACCTGTGTTGGCTTGCTGTCTTGTCTAAGGAAAGATACATTTCTGGACAGGGTGTTGACATGTGATGAGAAATGGGTCCTGTGCGAAGCTGTACGGCGCCGTCATCATTGTTTAGCGTCCCTTGAACCGGTTCCGAAACCACCGAAACGAGCACTGCACCAGAAGGTCCTCCTATGTGTTTGGTAAACTGCTCGCGGCATCATACATCGGGAACTACCACCAACTGCTCAGAGAATCAATGCAACTGTGTACTGTCAGTAGTTGAGCCGAATTCAGGAAAAAACTCAAAACTCTGGACCAGCACTTCTGAATCGAAAAGGGGTTCTCCTGTTACACGACAACGCTAAGCCTCATGTGGGTAGGATGACCTGGGTCACCATTCTACGCCTTGTATGGGAAACACTATTGCATCCACCATACTCTCCGGACATTGCACCGTCCGATTATCACCTGTTACATTCCTTGCACAATCACCTTAGAGGACGCCACTTCAAATCTATAGTATAGGTGCAAAATGGACAATGCAACGAGAAGAAACATTTAAGGACATTCCTCTATATCTCTTTTTATCTAGGTTCTCAATTGAAATCCCGCTTACGGATAGCAATAGCTATTTCTCATTATTTGAAAGGCGGCCGAGTCCGGCCATCATATATATATATATATATATATATATATCTTTATTTCCTAGGCGATTAGCTATTTGCACTGAATTTTGTTCAGAGCTGACCAGCAGTTACCGAGAATTAAAGTACCAAATTTCACATAAGTAAATCCCCACGCTAAGCGGGTTTGCATATCCAGGCTCCTAACTATGAAAATATTTACGATCACTCCAACCCCAATCATTTCACAGATTCAACCTGTTGTATATAAGTTATTAGGACATAAAATTGAATGTAATTTATACGAAAAACCCTTTTATGCATTGCAAGACCTGTAACGTCCAAATATTCACCACAAACTTATAGTTGTATCGACATAAACAAACAAACAAAATAAAAAAAAAGTGTGGAGCAGGAAACCACTTTACACAAAAGTCAAAAGAGATCATTGAAGACATAACAACTGGTCGAGCGGTTTGGGTGACTAGTCTGTCAATCAGAAGTTTACGTGTTCAAACCCTGTAGAAAATATTCGTTTTGTTTTTTTAAAGTGTGTTCCTATTTTCATCAGAGGACTGAGAACATTTCTTTGAATAAATCTTTGGAAACTACTTTTCTCTCAAATTCGATTAGAAGCGAACATTATATGAATTGCAAATCTAACATCCACAGCTGAGAACAAAATATTAAGTATGTTCAATATGTCATTATTATCCTTTGATTTGTAGTGAAAAACTAATTATAAGCATTGACAATTTAAGAAGATTCTCCCCCGGTAATGGTCAAGATATGAATGAGAAAAAACTGATAAAACATTATTAGTCCATTTGAGCATGATCGAAGATAACTTATGGCCACGAAGGGGAAATTTATGTCGACAGGATCTCAAATTCTCCGACAGGTCATGACCTGAAATCTTCACTGTTTGAAAGGTATCCTTAACAAATAGAATATTATATTTATTTCTTCTCCTACGTTTTGAAATGGAAAAATCATAATTTTAAATAGAATTATAATACGATAAGCATAAAGATTTATACAACTAATGAAGTAAATATCCTTGTGTAAGTTATCGATTTCTATTCGGATTAAAACTCGAATATTCGTTTGCATCACATTTTAAAGTAAATCCTCTCTATATATAGTTCCTACTGGAAAGCATGTTTAACTCCAATTACTTAATCAATATTTTTAATAATATATTTTTATTGTAATACTCTTACTATTCAATGTTGTATGCACTTAATTTCCCAAAGCAAAACCTCACAAATGTATAATTGACTAGTAAATATTATCAAATAAATTATCATTTAGTTTACGTAAACATTGCATCGCCTGATTTGAAACTTCGTATTTTAAATAATAATAATAATAATAATAATAATAATAATAATAATAATAATAATAATAATAATAATAATAATAATAATAATAATAATAATGATAATAATAATAATAATAATAATGATAATAGTAGTAGTAGTAGTAGTAGTAAAATCATAGCCATATCTTTATCAGAATTTCAGGCTTAGTCAATAAATGAATTCAACATAGTCTCTATTCGAAGCTCTATTTAATCGAATCAGATAGAAATACGAAGAGGAACTTCGAGAACAGGTAAAAGAAAAATGTTACTTTGGTGGGTTTAAAAGTAACTTTTAAGAGAGTTTTTTTTTTTTTTTTTTTTTTACAATTACAGACAAATGCCTTGGACACTATTTTCTTTTCTTTAAGTTAACTGATTCACCGAACGTATCTGACATATGAGTAACTTGTCTCTATTTTCTACTCGGTTATACACGTTTTACAATCTTTTCCATTAACCTTGAACGACAAGAACACGAACACAAAAACATTTACGTAGGTATGACAGTTAAAATTCCTAACTTCCCCCACGGGGAATCGAACCCGGAACCACATACACCTGAGGCACACGTGCTAGCCACTAGACCAGCGGGAAGAACAAATAAAATGTATTTTGTAGTGTCTGAAGTTTATAGCTATTTCACCCTGTTGTAGTATGTCTAATGATTTTTTAATGTTTACCGTATTCGTTACTTTGAGGAATGATATATATTATTGATATAGGTTTTATTACATATTCGGCCATAAATATTATATAAATTATCAGAATTATTCATGATCTTCCATGGAAATTCACTGGTGCATTCGCAGTAGAAACAGAAGAACACAATTTTCTGATGTTGGTCAGAACGCAAATTTCTAACAGGCTGTCTGAATTCCTTGGTGGAAAGCAGTAGTTCCCAACCTAGGGACCTGCAGCTTCCTCCTGAGTAAGCATGAAGAGCGAGTAAGGTGGCGAAAGCTACTGGCATAAAAGAATTGTGCAATAAGTAAATAAAGCACTACTTATTATGACTTTCAAATTCAGCTTGACAATTTTATAATTGCCGTTTTACAAAAACATCATATTGCACTAGGAGGGTATGCAAAAGTTTTGCTGGAAATAATTATAAATTCCTGGGATGATGATGATGATGATGATTATTATTATTATTATTATTATTATTATTATTATTATTATTATTATTATTATTATTATTATTATTATTATTATTATTATTATTATTATTATTATTGGTCTCCTACTTCTTGGCCAAGATGTGAAATATTCACTACCTTCTTCATACCGCTAAATCAATTTCTTCACTGTTTTCTCGTCACAGCTCATACCCCTAGCTATCTGAATGGCAATTTGTCTAATTGTTGCTCGACCTATGATTTTCCCTCGCATAGTAACAGATAGTTTTCTACAGCTTTTAGAGCGAGGTATTTTGACAACCTGTAGAAATTTGCATTGTGATTCGTATTAGCAATGACAGTAAAGTGGATATTTCTGTTCCTACTGTGCATCATCAGTATCATTATATCAGAAGTATTCCGCCATTACCAGCGGGTCACTTACCGCAGCTGAGAAGCTGCCATGCTCCACGATCTTCTGTTAACCTCTCCATCTTCACATACGATTTTTCTGTTTTGATATCGCCAATAGCCTAATTCTGTTTCTATATAGTCTAATTCGTCCTCTCCCTCTCTTCCCTGCCACCATACCCCTCAAAATACTATTTCCTCCATCCTAAAGGCTCTTTTCGCCATTTCTATCCTTGCTTTTATTTCACGTTCGCATGTCAAATCATCACTAGTAATAGTACTCAGATATCGAAAACTAATCACTTGTTGTTTTTTCCCGCTCCTACTTCTATATTTCACACCGATCGCTTCGTTTCAATCACCATGGATTTTGTCTTTCTAACATTTATTTTCATCCCATATTCTTCACAAGCCTTTCTCAAGTTTTCTACATCTTATTAATTTTCTTTTTAGATTCTACAACAACAACCATATCAACCCCAAACCGTATACACCTCACCATTCTATCTTCTACGGAAATTCCATCTTCATTATGTAGACTCGTTTTCGTTATCTCTTCTAAATAGTTATTAAATAAAATATAATCGGCGGAATATAGCCCTATAATCTCTGTTGAACTCATCTTCCAATTACACTGTCTGTCTACTGCGCATGCACCAGTGAATTTCCATGGAAGATCATGAATAATTCTGATAATTTATATAATATTTATGGCCGAATATGTAATAAAACCTATATCAATAATATATATCATTCCTCAAAGTAACGAATACGGTAAACATTAAAAAATCAATGAACATACTACAACAGGGTGAAATAGCTATAAACTTCAGACACTACAAAATACGTTTTATTTGCTCTTCCCGCTGGTCTAGTGGCTAGCACGTGTGCCTCAGGTGTATGTGGTCCCGGGTTCGATTCCCCGCGGGGGAGGTTAGGAATTTTAACTGTCATACCTATGTGGATGTTTTTGTGTTCGTGTTCTTGTCGTTCAAGGTTAATGGAAAAGATTGTAAAACGTGTATAACCGAGTAGAATATAGAGACAAGTTACTCATATGTCAGATACGTTCGGTGAATCAGTTAACTTAAAGAAAAGAAAAAAGTGTCCAAGGCATTTGTCTGTAATTTGCAAAAAAAACAAAAAACTAACTCTTAAAAGTTACATCCAAACCCACCAAAGTAACATTTTTCTTTTATCTGTTCTCGAAGTTCCTCTTCGTATTTCTATCTGATTCGATTAAATAGAGCTTCGAATAGAGACTATGTTGAATTCATTTATTGACTAAGCCTGAAATTCTGATAAAGATATGGCTATGATTTTATTACTACTACTACTACTACTACTATTATTATTATTATTATTATTATTATTATTATTATTATTATTATTATTATTATTATTACTATTATTATTATTATTATTATTATTATTATTATTATTATTATTATTATTATTATTATTTAAAATACGAAGTTTCAAATCAGGCGATGCAATGTTTACGTAAACTAAATGATAATTTATTTGATAATATTTACTAATCAATTATACATTTGTAAGGTTTTGCTTTGGGAAATTAAGTGAGGTGGTGAGGTGATTTTGAGTTTAACGTCCCGTTCAGCAGCGAGGCTATATGAGACGTGGACCTACTGATTAACGTGGAATCCGAACCACATGAGCTCCCGCCGGGAATCGAACCCGGGTCTAGGGAAATTAAGTGCATACAACATTGAATAGTAAGAGTATTACAATAAAAATATATTATTAAAAATATTGATTAAGTAATTGGAGTTAAACATGCTTTCCAGTAGGAACTATATATAGAGAGGATTTACTTTAAAGTGTGATGCAAACGAATATTCGAGTTTTAATCCGAATAGAAATCGATAACTTACACAAGGATATTTACTTCATTAGTTGTATAAATCTTTATGCTTATCGTATTATAATTCTATTTAAAATTATGATTTTTCCATTTCAAAACGTAGAAGGAGAAATAAATATAATATTCTATTTGTTAAGGAAACCTTTCAAACAATGATAATTTCAGGTCATGACCCGTCGGAGAATTTGAGACCCTGTCGACATAAATTTCCCCTTCGTGGCCATAAGTTATTTTCGATCATGCTCAAAGTAGACTAATAATGTTTTATCAGTTTTTTCTCATTCATATCTTGACCATTACCGGGGAGAATCTTCTGAAATCGTCAATGCTTATAATTACTTTTTAATTACAAAACAAATGATAATAATGACATATTGAACATACTTAATATTTTGTTCTCAGCTGTGGATTTTAGATTAGCAATTCATATAATGTTCGCTTCTAATCGAATTTGAGAGAAAAGTAATTTCCAAAGATTTATTCAAAGAAATGTTCTCAGTCCTCTGATGAAAATAGGAACACACTTTTAAGAAAAAAACAAAACGAATATTTTCTACAGGGTTTGAACACATAAACTTCTGATTGACAGACTAGTCACCCAAACCGCTCGACCAGTTCGTATGTCTTCAGTGACCTCTTTTGACTTTTGTGTTGTAAAGTGGTTTCCTGCTCCACACTTTTTTGTTTTGTTTATGTCGATACAACTATAAGTTTGTGGTGAATATTTGGACGTTACAGATCTTGCAATGCATAAAAGGGTTTTTCGTATAAATTACATTCAATTTTATGTCCTAATAACTTTTATACAACAGGTTGAATCTGTGAAATGATTGGGGTTGGAGTGATCGTAAATATTTTCATAGTTAGGAGCCTGGATATGCAAACCCGCTCAGCGTGGGGATTTACTTCTGTGAAATTTGGTACCACATACAAGACGAGGTAAACCAAACCAAACATGTCTCTAGGCGAACTCGGCCACCAAATTTAGCTCGTCATGGGTTATGTTTCAGCTAATTTGTTTTAAATCTGGTTAGTAGTTAGCGAGAAAGAAAGCATTACACACACACTCACTGGCGCACATACAGACACACACACACACACACACACAGAGAGAGAGAGAGAGAGAGAGAGAGAGAGAGAGAGAGAGAGAGAGAGGTAGAGAGAGAGAGAGAGAGAGAGAGAGACGCATACATACATACATAACCTGGAGTAAAGTTATGAGCTACCGCATACTTAAGCCGGGAGCTAAAAAATACAATCCATTATAATTGTAAGTCAATTACAGTTGAATAAATGCAATAAAATCCGCGTAAACGTAAATCACGAAATTGATGAAACAAATAGTCCTCTTGATATTGTAGCTCTCGGGATAAGAAATGAAGTTTTCTGGTCTTCTCTTCTTGTTTTAATTTTTTCTCCTTTGGTTTTGGCCAATATTACGGAAACGGTAAGTCATAGACAGATGATATTGGTGTTAGTCAATACTTAAGAGGATGGTAAAAATTTTGGTACCTATACTAGTTGATGGCCACTGGCCAACTGGGCTTGGCCAAACAAGTGGTCAGTTGGACAGTGGCCATCGGTTACTATTTGGCACCAAAATATTTGTCATCCTCTTAAGTATTTATCAACATCGATATCATCTCTCTACAACATGGTTCCCGAGCCATGACTCCTTAAATATCTAGAAATTGGCCATTTCTTGGCCAATATCACGGGAGCGGTAAGTCATAGAAAGATGATATTTGTGTTAATCGATATATAAGAGGATGGTAAACACTTTACCGATATTAATTAGTGACCACTGGCCAACTGGTTGGACAGTGGCCACCGGTTGCTATTTGGTACCAAAATATTTGCCATCCTTTTAGATATTGATCAACATCAATATGATCTCTGGATGACTTACGGTTCCCGAGAGATGGTTTCTTAAATCTCTGGAAATCGGCTAATTTTGTCCAATATCTCGGAAACGGTAATAGTAACGCAAAAAATTTAATCACTTTCTCTGATAGTTTTTGATGCTCTATCGAATGTAGGGTTCAAAACTTTTAAGTTTGTTGATATAAAAAATCAGGTGAACAAGTTAGATAAATACAGAAATAATATGGTGAGCTTCGATTTAGTGACGAGGCCCAGTGATATTTAAAAATATCATGTTTCGAAGGAAGTCTAGGACACAAACGGCAGGGAAATATCATAAATTGACTCACAAAAGTTTTCGACTTTTGCCAGGTAGCAAAACTGTAGCATATAGCCATGACCCGAACGAGAAACTTTGATTGTAGAGCAAATTTTGGTATGTTATAAACATTTATATTCATACTTACAGTAATTTCGTTAGTCTTTCTAAAGCATATTATTGTTCTGGCTTCAGTAGGAGAACTACATCCTCCTTTTCGTAACAGATCTGTAATTTCTCCAAGTTTCACCATACTATTTATGGTGAAGATGTTTCTTTTCAGCCGTGTCTAGAAGCACTCTAACTATTCCTACCTCATTTTCTTGAGTTGAGTTGATTTGGAGTTTAACGTCCTTTTCAGCCACGAGGCTATGTAAGACGAAACCTACTGATTAACGTGGAATTCGAACCACATGAGCTCCTTCCGGGAATCGAACTCTGGTCTCCCATTCCAAAGGCGCGTACGCTAACCGCTTAGCCAAAAAGAAGCTCCAGATCTTATTTAAAAGGCATTTAATCCCTTCATATGTGTCATATCAACGTAGGCCCTTATAGGCGTCTTTAGCTAGCTGCATCTAATGTGGTATTAACGTATATATGTTTTATAAACTCCGCCTTGTTCGATAAAGTTGTATACGTAAGTTACGTTCCACCAGGCCTTTCACAGTGTGGTAGTCATATTTTGGCATATTTTCTCCAGCTTTACCTTTAATAGAAGTCCAGTATGTTTTTTTTGAAAGCTAGTGAATTTTACAAAATTTAAGACGGTGGTTCGTAGGAAAACATGTGTAATTTATCCTGATGAAATCAAGTGATATATGTCTTTTTTGAATGACATGATGTTGTCAATAAAATAAGTTCTGATTTTATTGGTTGTATACTGAGTTGTCTTCCTGCAAAATAAAAAAAAAGTCACGTCCAGGGTCGTTAGCGACCAAGCTTAACACTTGAAACTATACTAATTCGCACCAGATTCTCAATTAAGCACGTACTGCTTAAATGGTTTCCAATTAACACATGACTATAATTGGCAAGTCGAAAGTTGGTATTGCACTTCCAGAACAATCGGAAATGGTCTATCCAGACCGGAAGTCAAAATTTATAAAATGGAAAACGATAATTTTTAGTTGAAATTTGGAATGTGCTGAAGAAAATAAGGAATTCCCGTTTCAAGCAATAAAATTAGTTTTCTTTGCCCTAAAAAAGGGATTAAAAATCTAACGTTAATAAGCTTATCTATACATATAATATCCATCGTTCACCTCTTCTCAAGTTAAAGAAGGTAAATTTCGTTAGATACTAAATAGTGTGATAATTTGTCTATTATGTATGTTCTGTTAGATGATATAATCTTGAACTATCACAGTAAACTAAAATACTATTTTTAAACAAAATGTACAAAGCTATTCGCTTTTCTCACAAATATTTAGTTTATTCAGGCAGGAAAACGTGCCCGAAAGAAAAATAGGAGATTATAAATATTAAATTTAAAAAAAAATTGAAAATAAGTTGAACTGTAAGTTTATTCCGTGTTAACTTAAGAGCCTCTAGGAAAGAGTTCTAAACCTTCCATCCCCTTTGATATGACCTCGGAAAGCTGTAATTTTGTTTGTTCCATTCGTTTACTTTTATTTTAAGAAATTAGAACAAAAAAGAAATGTAGATAACTGATTCTAAGAATAAGTTATATACAACTAGGCCTATATTCTTCTAGTTTCAAAAGTTTATTCGTTGCTTGTGTTGATCGCATTACTGAAAGTTAGTCAATAACAGCTGTCAACACTGCATGATCAAATCTTCTTTTGAAGTGGGTGGATTGCGGTTCTTCTGGCCTCACTTATCTTTCCGTCCAGGAGCGGCGATTAGGGGGAAAGAGGGACAATTGGCCCCCCACTTTTTTGGAGTGACCCATTAATGTAATGTATATAGTTTCAGTTGGAAATGTAAAGCTTTTGTATGTATTTAGTTCATTCAATAATGATTGGCACTCCCCCCTATAACTGGGGCCAGGTAGCAGTTTGAATTTTTTTTTTTTTTTTATGTATGCATTAAGATAGACTATAGTACTGTCAAACCCCACTAAATGGTTTTGTTTCTTTCCGTAGATAGCACATTGTAGCAGCAGTTATTCCAACTTGCCAGGACGCTGGTGGACAGCGAAAAGACAGCATGGAAGCAGACACACATGGGCAACGGTGGACAGTGTGGTTTCTCTGGAGGGAAGAAGTGAATACCGCAACAGATTATTAGCCGTATGTGGGGACACAGCACCAAGTTGCAGATCCGTGTTTCATTGGGTATCCGAATCCAAAGAAGGCAAAGACAGTGCTGCAAAAAGCAAAAGCACTGGGCGTCCTGCAACTGCACGCAGAGCAAGCAATGCCGCGCTAGTGAACGAGTTGATAATGAAGCACAGGTGAAACACGTTTAATGAACTAGAGAAAGAAACAGGTCTATCACGGGGTTCCCTCTACACTATCATTCATAAGAATTTGAAGCTGCACAAGGTGTGTGCACAACAGGTGCCTTATGACATCACCGTTACACAGAAAAGCATGTGGAGATTTGCCAGCAGTTGACGCAACAGTACAGTGAAAATCCGACCGAGTTCTTTGAGCGTCTGGTCACCGTCGACGAAACTTGGTTACTCTACGTGACTCCAGAAAAGAAACGACAGTCCATGGAATGGAGGCATACTGGAAGCCCTCGTCCCAAGAACGCACGGATGGGACTATTCGTGCGGAAACAAATGGCGACCGTTTTCTGGGATCAGGAAGGGATGCTGCTGGTGGAATGGCTCCCTCCCAATACGTCCATCGACAGTGAGAGCTACTGTAGTTCACTCCGCCGACGCAACCAACAACATCGACAAAGAAAATGGGGCCGTGGCGTTCTTCTCCAACACGACAATGCACGGCCACATGTCAGTTGCTAGACAATTGTCACAGTGCATGAACTAGGGTTTAGTGTGCTACCGCATCCTCCATATTCGCCGGATCTGGCTCCTAGCGACTATGTTTTATTCGATACAATGAAAGAGGGCATGAGAGGTAAAAAGTTCAACACAAATGATGAACTCCACGCATTTGTCCGCCAGTGTCAGAGAGATACCCCCAAAGAATGGTTTGCTACACTAATAAGGAAGTTTCCAGAACGGTGGCAAAGGTGCATAGACATTGCCGGGGAATGCCGCTAAAATAAACTGTAATCGTTTGTTCAATAAATGGTTCCTGTGAAAACAAAAAAAAAATGTAGTGCCATCATTTCTGAACGCCCCAAGTATTACTGGTTCATGCAAAAAAGAAAAAAAAATGGTGCTATATAATATTTGCCGATGCGTGAGTACGTATTGGTTGTTTGTCTTCCCATGGAGTTAAGAAAGCTACAGGAATTGCGTTTTAAATTGCAATTCAAAGCAATTAATATTGCAATTGCGTATTTCTTTAAATGTCGTAACATGTGCTTGTAGTATTTATTGTCTTTCGTTTTGTAAAAGTAATAACATACATTAATGGCATGTGTGGAATTAAAAATATAAGTCGTTCATTAATCCCCAGTTTCAATATAACTTCTACAAAACAAGTATAATTATTCATTACTAGGATTAATATTATCCTTTCTATTTATTTGTTTTGCAAATTTGTTACTAAATAATTTAGTCACACAATTTTCCAGACAGAATTTTAAGATGTTCATGAGCAAGGAATCAAGCCTCTTCTTACACTTTCGTTGTTTAAGAGTACAAAGGGCTAGTACCTACTTGCGTTGCTCTTGTCAATTTACTTAAAAAATATGAAATACGATATACGATATTTTAACTGAAAAACATAGTATCCCATTAGTTATACAACCTTTCGTCAAACAAAGTGTTAGAAACAACCAGAAAAATTAACATTGATATACAAATCTTCAGATCATGTCTTGTCCCCACATTTAACGTCCAATCGCCGCCACTGCCTCTGTCCTACACATAGAGAAGTCCATCACGCTTGTGCCCTGTCGTGAACGTGGTGTGATGATGGAATGTATATACGCAAGGGGAAAAACAAGCGGAGAGTCTTTTTTTTAAAAGCAAACGGAGATTTTTTTAAAAGAAAGCTTTTAGGACTAATGTTACAGAAAATAAAATAAAAGAAAGAAACAACACGATAATATAAACTCTGAATATTACCAAATACGTAGCTTAATTAACAATAAACAACGCATAATATTAGATGGTTCATGTGTTCTTTTGAGCTGCATAAGGCGACGCCATTGCGTATCTGTTTAAATTCGACTGTAGGTAATGATACAAGGCTTTTCAATGAGAGGTCGTTGGCTAGGTTTTTCTCGAACAAGATTGCACAAAGAAGCTATGGATGATAAGTTAGTTCTTACAATAAATTTTCTTCACCCACTCAATTGTAGTGTTCTGGCTCCGGGCCTCATTCAACCTCTTTCAAGTAGCTATGAGCGTAAGGTCGGCTGCACATTGATCAGAGGCAAGGCAGGAGAGGTTGCGGAGAGAGGGGTTGAATAGTGTATGGAGTATGTGTCTAAACTACAACGTTGCAGAGATATTTGTTTAGTAAGTTTCCTGCGTGTACTGCTCCTCGGCTTAGATAGGCTACCCTGCTGTCAATTAGCGGTCGGACTAGCACGTGCTCGAGTGAATATGCGGTACGGGGCTTTGTTGAATTGCTCACAGCACTGAACATTTGTGAGACTGTCCTGTGTTCTGGTCAAATTGCGGCCGCCTAAATACTGACCAAATCATCTCTCCTGAGTGTTGGGGTCGCAAAAACCGCCACGATCACAATTCTCGTAGTAAGTATTGCCATGACTCAAAAGAGGAGATTGTTATATCTTTACTTGAGTGGAGTACCCAGGATTTCATCAAAAAGGTAAAGCACTTAATTTCACATTACTTCAAGAATAGCTTGATTTTAGTACATATATCGTAATATGAAAATTTCTCCCCATATTATCTTCCTAAAGGGAGGTTTAAACCCAGAACTCCTTTTGTGTATGCCACTACTTTATATGAGTTGAGTTGATTTTGAAAATGAAAATGAAATGAAATCTTTGAGTTTTACGTCCCACGATTATGCCGGTTAGGCTAAAGGAGACGGTGAAGATGAGAAATGAATGAAATGGTGGAATGAAGAAAGTGGGAGGAAACGGGAGAACCACGAGAAAACCCACGCACACGGTGTTTGTCCACCACAAAGTTCACTTGGCGGGGGCTGGAATCGAATCCGGATCCTAAGCACCAGAGGTGAACGCTCTACCACTGAGCCACCGCGGCCCCAGAGTTGATTTTGAGTTTAATATCCCTTTCAGTAGCGAGGCTATATGAGACGGAATCTGCTGATTAACGTGGAATCCGAACTACATGAATTCCCTCTGGAAATCGAACCCGGGTCTCTCACGTCGAAGGCGCGTACGCTAACCGCTTAGCCATAAAGAAGCTCTCACTACTTTATATACATACGGTCCCTAACTCTTACATGATAAACATAGCAGATTAGGTACACTATGTATTAGTTACCTTTTTCAAGGCTAATTTAGAATATTATATGCTAAAATATTGCTCTTCTAGCTTTCTAGGGTCTTTGACCTGTCTGTCTCGAAATAACATTTATTAAAATTTAAGATACATCAGTGCATAAATGTGTTATCTAATTTTGTTTAATGAAAGCATTAAAAATAGTTCGTTCAAAACTCAACGTCCCGTATCAGGGCTGAGACTAGGGATGTTGTGCAGGTTGTGAGCTCTAGGGATCTGGACACTTCTCCTTCCCGAAATTTCGACTTTTCTTTAAATATAGTCTAATTTTAGGGATGATTTTAAAAAGAAATATGTAATTTAAAATATACTGATGTTGAGTTTAGAGCTCCAAAAGCTTTGGACATCTTCTGAAATAAATTCCTGACTACATACTTGGCTGAGAGTTTAACGTAAGAAGGTATAGCTACCTTACATAACTCTAACAGAGTTGATTAGATTAAATTTTGAGTTCAACGTCCCTTTCAGCAGCGAGACCATATGAGACATGGACCTCAGCGTAACGTAGGATGCAAACCACATGAACCCCCCCCCCTCGGGAATCTAATTCGGGTTTCTCACGACAAATTAACATATGCTGATCGCTTAGCCACGAGAGAGCTCCATAACAGAATTTATGAATCACGCATGTTAAATATTTTTTAAATACATTTGTTCATTTTTCTTTTCTTCTGTTTTTTCTTTTTGTATTTAACAAAATCACTTCTGTTTCCTGAATCAGTATTTGGCAATGGATAGTAAAAAAAAAAAAATGAAAAACTTGGGTTGGATTCGAACCGATGACAAACACATTTATCGCTGCAGAACGAGCGTGCACATTAATTAGTTGTAAAAAATAAATTTGGTGGTGGATTATACGGGAATAAGTTTAAAATGAAACTAAAACAATTAGCGGGTGTAATGGCAAAAGGTGAACGACTTTCAAATTCATTCAACACACCCTTTTCCAAATAATTACCTGTGGTGGAGGGTGAGCGAATTCATTCGACCGGGGCTCACCCCAGGAGCTGATCTCTTTTGTCTGATATATATAGAGAAGGATTATATAATTTATAGTGAAAATGGATAATTTGTTTCGGATTTGTAATTTTGTGGAAATATACGTTGTAGAATGCATGGAGAACGTAAATGTATTTAATTTGAAATTTAATTTTAGCTTAAACACTGAAGACTTCCATAATAGCGTCTTTCAACAAGGTCAAAATGGAGGGTGAAGCGAGGGTAAGGCTGTATTATTGTATAGATTCAGTTTGAAAATGACGTCAAAGCACTGTATTTCAATCTGATTTAGTGAAGATGTATGTGAAAAGTACAATACTGCTATCAGTTTTAAAGTTATTAGGTGATTATGTCCCAAATTATGAAGTGCACACTTCAATTGTAGTTCACCTAGTGGCAATTCGTCAAATTAAACTTTGATCCTCACTGCTAACAGCACCTCGCCGTGGTAGAATTATGAAACATTTACAGTATAAGGAAAGGGATGAAAATTGCGAATGCTGATTCAAACAAGAACTACTGTCATTCTGAATAGTAGAAGAGAGCAATGGTATTCTAATTAAAGTAAAAATATAGATTGTAGAAGATTTACAATTGTAGAATGCGTAAGGAACAATTATGTAGATCACGCTAACGAATTCAGAGGTTGTAGGCCTACGTCATCGGCGCATCTATAATATTGTGTAAATTCGCATCTCTTACGTGCAGATTAAGAAAAGCGGAGCATATAGGTCATAACTCATGCACGTATTATGTTTTGGGTAAAGTAAACCGCTAATAACTTACAAGGTTCGAATTGATTATGTACTTCCTATGTTTACTAGGTGTACTATGCAATGATGTTTTATGATCCAACAAGAGGTGTGTAGCACTGAGAGTTAGGGCACCGAAGGCACTGCTGCGGGCGCTATTAACGACCATTGTAAATTTAAAATGAAAGCAGGTATATAGCAGGAGACTTATTTATATGGTACCGAAAAAAACACTATTTAGAGTGAACATGTTTTACAACACTTTAGAAAGCACATAATGTATAAGACATTAAGATAGATTGATCTGTATGTACTTCCCTACCTTACGGAACATTGTATGGGAGTGATTCTTATATTAATTGGGCAAGGTTCTAGAACACAGGTCTCCCTTCCCATTTAGCTGTAATAAAGACGGAAAACAACGTTCCTCTGGGGCTTTAACTCGCTTTCACTCGCTACGTAATACTGTGTGAATTAAATATTATGCCTAAACTTTGGTACAGAAAGGAACCAACCTAGCTAGTAATCGATATGGGAGAATCTGTGTTCTAGAACCTTCCCATTAATTGTTTCATTTCGGCGTTTGCTTTAGTTCGAAGTAGACACTGCGTGCAGATTTACAACAAACCGTCATATTAAAAAACTTTTTATTTCACTTTTTGTGCCCTAAATGATTATTTAGTACATTCTATATCCTTGTTTCCTTGGCACTTGGCCAAATAATTGTGTACAGATTAATAATATACGTGCAAACTGTGTGATCATTATTTTTATAACTACGAGTCCGTACCAATACCATAAAAACTATTGTGAGAAACCCAAACAAGTACTAAAAACACTAACCAATCTGTGCTAGGTGACCACTAAAAACCACGAATGGTATGTAACCGAATCAGGGAGGGGTATAGTGGGGCGCACGCTTTTTGTCCGTAGTGTAAGGCGCGTCAGCGACGGAGGGTATGCTCACAAAGAAGAATAGTGGAAAACATACTTTATATCGCATAACAAGAGTGTACTTGTATAGGTTAATATACCATTTGTTATGATTACACATTAGGAATTGTACAGTTATAAACAAAAATATAATTTTCCTTCATTGTGGAGAAACACCCCGCTGGTGAAAATTAATGTGCACCGTGCGAACAATGTTTTATATCCACCTATTGCGCTTTATAATTAACTTTAGTAGATGCTACTTTGTGTGAATGATTAGATTATAACCGTAAATTTTCGAAAATAAAATTTTCCCCATATCTGCACCAAATATATCTATAATTGAGATATAAAGATGACAAGAAAAGAAGTGATGTAGTTGAAGAATAGGGATACCAAAGTTGTAAATTCGACGAGCTACAACTATTATCACTATGAAAAATCAATGCATAATGATTATATTTATGCTGGCCCATTACCTCTAATTAAAGCAATAAGGTAAAGAAACAGAAGTGTAAAGATGATTACAATCCTCGTTAAAGGACGCCGTCGACCCTAAATACAGAGTTCAATACTTTACATACACTTCGCAATAATACTCTAAGCCACAGAAAATGAAGTTCTCAACTGTACTTCTGGCACCCCAAGCGTTAGTATTCTCCTGTCCCCACGCCTTTGGGCTCCTAATACTCCCACTGAGCTACGAAGCAAATCGTCCTGTCCATGTATCCCTTACATAAATAAAAAATCACTAATATAATCATAAGAAGATGATTGTACGAAAAGGCAGTTTGAAGTTTGCCGTAGGTCAAAATCTTTGTATTGTTTCTGACAGAATTGAAATTTTATGTGTAAATATTCTAAATAACAATTCCTTAGAAATGTTTGTGAACGAACTGTTTATTATTCTTATTGAAATATTTCTTCCAGGTTAAAGATCGCTGCTATGGATTCGAACAAGCCATATTTATCTGGAATTTCAAGATAAGGATGAAGTTTCAGTCGTACTTAATTCGTGGATTTCTGTGGATGATGACGGAGAAATGGTTTGCCACTGACCGGACGAAAATCCAAGAATACTCAATCGGAGGCAAGTCAATAAGGATGAAGCACTTGGGGAATAGCTCATGTATTTGCAGAATGCAGTAAGTTACAGGTTTCTAACTCATGCACTGTTTCAAGCAGCGTCATTATTTAAGTATACGTTCTGTTAATGCTTTTCCAAACCACCGGGACCACGTGCACTATTTACCATAAAAGTGGATTTGTATTCGTTTATCGTGACACAAAGGTGCTTTAGGACAACTTTCCATATAGTTGCGTTTTGAAAGCGCCGAAAGGAATTCGATCTTTCAATTTTTTCTTCCGCTCACAGTTTGTACAAGGACGTATGATCAGATGAACAAAGTCATTCCCCAATCACTATACAGGGAAGGGTTAGAAAAAAAAAATATTCTGGACCTTAATTTAATGTTGGCCAAGTGTGATGAGGATAAGCCAACAAGACATGTCAGGATATCGTACTGGAATAGAGTTTCAGTCCTCGCCCCGTCTCCTGCCCCATGTAAATCACAAATCTATGACTTATTCAATATAACATTGTATTAGTCGAGCGTTCGAATTAAGTTGAGAAACTTCGTTTAGGTAACAAATCGGACTAGTTTCCGTATTTTATTTCATAAAGATTTTCAGGTCAGTATTGATAATTGCCTGTCATCCAAAAGCAAATATATAAATAAAAGGGGAAAAACCTGAAAGAGTCGTATAACGTGTCAACTGTAGCATGGGAGTAGATTAGGCTGGTAGGAAATTTTTAGTTTAATGTCGCACGATTATTCCCTTTAGATTAAAGGAGACGGATGGTTAATGAAAGTGAATGATTGTGACTTTTTTGTACTCTCACACCGGGAATCGAATCTGAGAGGGTGCATTAAAAGTGCATGCTCTGCGGGGAGGGGTGGTAGCTGGCTAGTGTTGCAAACAACACATTTTCTTTTCTTACTGTGCACATGTTTGTAAACAATTGTGTGTGCGGATTCTTTGCGCTCTAAGTTTCGGTCCGATAGCAGTGTTATAATAGAGCATCGAGATTGCGCATGCATTTATGCCCTTAAAAATGTCAAGATATTACCTAAAAATACAAGCTTCGTACAATTGGAAAACTTGAATTTAGGCGTTTTAAAACCAAACTCAATGATACCAGGTTCTCTTAGATTAAAAAAAAAAAAAAAAAAAGAATCCAACTAATGTCAAATAATTCCCATACTTAGAAAATCCCTTATATTTGGTGAAAGAAAAATAAATAAATAAATAAATAAAACAAGATAAGAAAAAAAGTCATTTTATCATAAATGCCAGGATGATTTCAGTGGATGCTCCGGGGGAAATTCTCGTGGGATCGCGTACTCAATGTGAGTTACTAATGATTTCGCGGTACTGCTTTCACCCTTTGTATATGTGATGTCTTCCCTGCACTAATATGCAATAATGAGACTGTTCTTCAGATTCTAAAGAAACTGCAAGGGAGCAGAAAGAGAGGGACAGAGAGACATTTCTCTTTTCAATGTAGTTCTTGTTACGACAAGTCAAGAACTTTTACCCCCCATACTGTAAAGTATTCCTTCATAATCCGCACACATAATCCGAAGTAAAATAGCAACCTTTTCGGAAATACATTTTTATCTTTATCATAAGGTAGTGGCAGGGTATTGAATAGTAATGGAACTGTATCAGGGTTCATTAATATTATAATTGCATAGTTTTGGGTTGGGAAAGAATTGAAAATAAGCAGAAGCACTTATGTAAAGAGTACTGTCAATATTCGCAAGAGAAGTTTGGAAGCTTTTTCCCTTGAAAAGAAGCATAATATTACTCCTGAGTAGCGTACGTAAAACCTCGTCAAGAGAAGGGTTTAAGCCTTCCAAGTTTGTATATTTTCAGATGTTGTTTTTATACATATCTTAAGAAGATAAATGTTTATTTTTACATAATATCAACTTCAAAGGAGGACTTAAACCCCGAAACCACATCGTGCGTACGCCAGAGATATTCTTTATTCAGATAAGGTTTTCCAATCCCTGCGTTCTGTAAACCTTTTACCCGGGATGTTACTTGTGGTTTTATCAAAAATTTATTTTTTCTTGTTTGTAAAATTTAGAGAGCACGGAATTGAAAAAAAAAAAAAATCGGCAAGTGTGTCTTGTCAGATAAGTTACAAAAGTAGTAGTTGGATATGCTGTTCAACGTAGAGCGAAGTTGAATTCTGTTGAATCGTCTTTTATTATTATTATTATTACTTTACAGAAGCACAAATATTTGTATGTAACATTAAAGTGGGGAAGTAGTTAAAAACTACAGTAAAACCTGTCTTTAGTGGAATGGAACAAGACTCGCAAAAAATTCCGTTAAAGATAGGTTTCCGGTTAACGAAGCTAGACTTATCAAAAAAATGCATGTATGTAATGAACATATCAAGATAAAATAGTATGCTGTACGTACCTTAGTCAGTTTACAGTATGTATTTGTACTACGAGTTGATATACGCAAAACTTACAGTGAGCAGGAAAACGACTGACGCACGTTAACTTTATTTTTCCCATAGTCAGGGAAGGTTTTCTCTACACATTACTTCAAAGCTGCTCGACTTTTCACAAGCAATCTAACTTGAGAAACCACATTAAATACATCAGTGTCATCTTGACATAAGGCAAATTGCTATAGTTCCTATAAATTTTTACAAGCATCTTGATAAGTCTTTCTTGCGCTCTTCTTCCAGTTGAATGCCAAATTTCTCTACCTCCTCTTCTTCTTTCAGATTTTCCGTATAATTCTCAATTTTAAGCCATCGACATCCTTTGTGTCTGTTTCGGTTTGCACATTACTATCTCTTTCGTTGACAACGTCGTATATTATATATATATATATATATATATATATATATATATATATATATATATATCTTCTCAATGGATGTCTAAAAACTTTCTAAATGCATCAATCCGGAACTTGATTTTTTCCGTTAACAGGCTCATTTTGATTTCCGTTGTCCGTGTAACACGGTTTCCGTTTAATGAAGGAAATTTAACACGTCTTGCGCCTCTATATTCAAAGAACCGTGAAATATTTCCGTTTGAGAGAAGTTTTTGTTTAATAAAAGATCCGTTGTAGGCAGGTTTTACTGTATTATCTTTCATTTTAGCTCTTGTTCGTTTGGTATAGGTATATTTTTTCGTAAGTCTGTATTGAAAATCATTTGGGAGCCCTAAGGTTGGAAGTGAGATGATAAATATAGAATCACAAATTATTTAACTAAATGAGGCAGTCTTGTTAGTTTGTCCTTTTATATTCTCCTTTGTAGCTTCATTTTGCTTGCTTTTCCTTATACAAAGCAGGTATTAATTAAGGTTTTATTACTGATCTTTCAGGAACAAAAGAGGGCCTTGAAAGAAGTGTCACGGGATTTCAATACGGTATGAAACAGGCCCTAGAAATCTGGACTTTTAATTCGAAAACCAACACCTACAACTTAGTTGTGTAATGACTTGGAAGCAAGGTTGCCTGTAAAATCGAATAAGTGGATTCTGAGGTGAAAAATGAGAAGTGGCAGACAAAGATGGTGAGTGGGAACTTTTTTTGGTAGTATCTGACACGAAAAACTCCCCCTTCCCCACACACAGATTCAAAAATCATTATTCCTTACCAGAGAAAACTTCGAATGGTACTGTATTAGAGGGCAGAGACGACTTCGGACAGTCCCCCTCCATGATTAGGGGTAGAGGAACAAATCGCAAACCAATACAATTAAACTTTCAATTTTGTCTGATGGTAACCTCAATCTTACAAATGATATCTAGCACATATTGAAGGTTTCAGATGGGGCAGGAGGCCATGTGACATATTGGCTAGAAATTTTCACTCACGAAAATATATTACTGAAATTACTCATTAATTGTTATATTGGTCCTAACTAAATTTTCGAGCTTCCAAAAACGAGGCCTACAGTTTTTGGTTAAGTGGGCGAACAATAATAAATATCTCTCGGCAATCAAATATAATGTAGTACAACTATTGTTGATCGAGATGCTTATTACAGACGAAATAAAATTAAGGCACAAGCACCCTTAGGTGTGAAGACTAGAGCTACAGGTCGTATAGCTCATAAGTGAATCCGGTAGTATATTTAGTAATGTTCAAAATGAATGTTTGATCCCGTTATACGAGAATCGTTTAAAAAGTCCGTACAAAAATGAAAACTAAAGAAGCTGTTGGGACGAACGTGCTTTATTTTTCAACACAACCTCGTCTTACATTAACATGCATCGTCCATTAATGCTTCAGCTTGGTAATCCCTTGGGAATAAAAGAATTTGTCTAACCTAGCTAAATAGGCATTAGTTTCTCCAATGATCTCTTCGTTTAACGTATACTGCCTTCTCAGCAGTCTTTCTTGAGATGCAAAAACAAGAAATAGCTCAACGGGTCCCAATCTAAGGAATAAGGAAATGCTGAACAAGATAGAATAGATAACTCGATCAATTTTGTGATAACAATGCCGGAGGAACACGAAATTATCTTTCATCTATTGACTTGAAAATAACACATTTTATTCGCTTCAAACTTACACCATGCACACAGCATTAGCCAGGCTGCAACTTGCACTGTGTCCCAGCAAACGATGTTCCGGATTAAAGATAACTTTACTGTCTACCAATAGTGCTATCTATCTGCGTTTGCACGAACTTATCAAACTGCTTTGGTATAAATGATTTAATTCTAATAAATGATGTACGCCTGTTCTAGAAAAGACAACGTGGATTAGCAACGTAATTGAACATGTCTGACCTATATGGACAACTTATCTATGCATTTAAATTATAAAATATCAAGATATATGATTAAAAAGGCAATGAATAACTTACTTCCGGTTTGTTTGCGATACCCAGTTATGAGGAGCAAATATTTTTTCCTAATTATGCCCTTACTTAAATGAAGTGCGATTAATAACAACGGTACATTATAAGTTATTTTATTTTCTGTTAGTTTTAGATCTTCCATTCTATATATGATATTCTCTAATTTGAATGTACCTCATACATAAAATTTAAAGTAATATTATCCATATATATTTTTCCCATTTCAGGTATCCCTTCAAGTTGACATCTATCTATGAACAGAAAATTGTTTGAATCTACAATAGAAGAGTGGATTCGCCAAGCCATGGTATAACGACTCTATAGAAAAGCGTCGTCAACCTGGTTCGTCTTGTAAAATATCAGTTACGAAGCGATAATAACTATTCTTTATGCAAAAATCAACTCAGATATTCAAAGATTATTAGTCTCACCTTTATTGCTTGATATGTCTTAAATATTCTTTTTAAGACCGTAAAATACATAAATTTACTTGACTAGGTCAACACATAACATGTACATAGCCACAACTATCCCATAATAATCTCTTACATATATTAAAAACATTCTTCTTTTCTGTTAATTTAAAATGAACATTCTACTAAGTATATTACATATTTATGAGCACTTTTTGCCCACGGTACAGGTAAATATTATACAAACTAAAGTATTTCGTTATAGAAAATGTCGCCCGACAAAGGGACTGAATATAAAAGTCATGAGTAGGCTTGGCTTTTATATTCAAGAACCACTGGTCTGATTAGATTAATGTTCGTACATTACATATGTTCTTTATATTTTGATCACACCTCGTATATATCTTCATTATTTTTTTGTTAACCCTCATATATATATAAAATATTAGTTATTATCATTCACATAAATACATTTACAATAAATCTTTGATTTCATTAATATTTCTCTTTTATTACATTATTATTTATTCTTTATCATTAAAAACATCGTCGCTTAGAAATATAATTAACGAGGGTGAAACACAAATTATCAAGATTACTAGTTTCGATCATTATTACAAACGATGATGTGACAAATAATATTTATTCTTTTCGGGCGCATTGTATAACAAATAAGTTAGATGTTGCAATTGTAATGTATACATAGTAGCACTAAGATGTCATAAATAAAGAAGAATTTCATTCAAGGTAGTTATTGAATAATGGATTTTATAGAATGGATCTTATTCTTAACATAATCTTTGACAATTAAACACAAATCAATCTGATATAAAGTAATTTTTTTTTTTTTTTTTACCTTTAACTAATTATAAATTGAATTATGATTCTTCACATTAATAAGAAAGAATAAAAATTAAACATAACCTACGTTTGAATAATCAAATGGAAGTAAATAAATTTATTTTACAGAAACAAAAGACACCTTTTTGTTATTAAATAAACACATTTTTCATTATTATTGTTATTTTTCATTCTTATTTATTTGATCAAGAATGTTGGGTGCTACTAACTCTTTAACTAGATGCATTTCAAATATTTATAACCATCGTTTTCATTATTAATATTAACACAAACTTTAAAACGAAAATTCACAAGAATCTATAACCAACATGGGTTTAACCTAATTTCGTTAACGGTAATCATGTTACATTCGCACTGGCATATGAATCTAATAAAGTGCATTGTATCGCACAATCGTGGTTAGGTTCTACATTAGGTTGTACATGTCTTTCATCGTGATTTGAATTTGGATACGAAGTACCATCTCGTGAACAATGATTATGTCTATACATAGGATTGATAGCATCTCTAGGATTTCGACATGTATTTCTATTACTTTTGTGTCTACTTCGGTTGATTAGGTTAGGCGGATTCCTTACATAGCCTTGTCTATTTTGTTCATTTTGATTGCTAGAGTATACTCGTCTTAGGTTCGGTTCATTATTATTCACACTTCGGATATTCAAATTCCGAACAGGGACCAAATGATCTGAATTATTCTTATTTTTACCCATTCCTGATTGTGTTAGATTCATAGCATGGTATTGAGTTTCGTAGCATTGTACAAGCATTAATAAATGACTGAAACTCATACACTGTGTGGAAAATAAGATCTGCTGTAATTTAAATGGAAGCAAATTGCGAATCGATGCAATTATTCTTGATTCCGATTGCAAGGGATTAACAACCTTTAATTCATTATAGACATTTATAACAAACTCTACAATAGATTTGTGCAATCGAGGATTGAAATGTTGATTTCTAAGAGTGGCATCTCTGTTTGCCAGCAAAAAGTCATTTTCGTAATTCGCGATCAATGCCGCTTTAAATTCCTCATATGTACTAATGTGATCACGTATTGCCTTAAACCATAAGGAACAAGGTGGGAGTAATACATGGGGTATTAATTTCATGTATTGTGATCGGTCGATAGACATTATATTACATTCGTCTTGGAATTTCTCTAAGAAAGAACTAGCATTTTCATTGCACTTACCACTAAATTTACTCATGGCTTTGATTTCGCTCATCTTGACACTTAGCTTTACCTTTCTTTTCTCACTCCTTGTTCTTGTGGTGTGATTGTTCCGGTCCGTAGCGTGCTGTGTCATGATACCATTTATATTTCGTTCATCAGTGATCTTCGGACAATTTTCCTCTAATATAATATCCTCCTCAGATTCCGGCGAAGGCGTATTTATATCCGGTGATTGGGGAAACTCGAAGCGATCACTGCCCAGATTATTGCGATAAATGGTGTCTCTAGCCTGTAACGTTTTAATTTCTTCCTGCATAGTAGCCAACTGGATCTTTTGATGTTTAACGGAAGATTCTATTAACGTTAAATCCTTTTTTACAGCACAGATTTCATGATTTTGATGATCGTGCTTTTCTTGACACTCATCGGCTAACCTTTTTAACTTCTCTTCAAACTGCGAGGATATGTCGTTCATCACCTGGACGATTGTTTGTTTCGTATCGTCTGATTTCAGTTCTATCCGTTCTATTCGTTTACTTAATTCTTCATACTGCTTGCTAGCTTCATTAAATTTCAGTTCTATCTTCTTTTCCATGGTCTGGTTAGCTTCATAGAACTTCAGTTCTATCTTCTGTTCCATGGTCTGGTTAGCTTCATAGAACTTCTGTTCCATGGTCTTGTTAGCTTCGTTGAATTTCAATTCTATCTTCTGTTCCATGGTCTGGTTAGCTTCATAGAACTTCTGTTCCATGTTTGTGTTAGATTCATTGAGCTTCTGTTCCATGGTTTGTTTTATCTCAGTCGTCATTTGCATAATTTGTCGCTGCACAGCTAACAAAAGTCGATCCTCAGATGACAAACTTGGTGTTGCACGAATTTCACCTGGATTACTGGTATTAGATTCCTGTTGCACTATTTCACTATCCATTTTTCTTTTGATGACCTTACCGCTTCGTAATACGGTTAAGTTCGTATTCATAAATGGTAATATCCAAGTAAATTCAGCCCTACTTTCCTTCTTCGGGAACTGAATTTTCAAAAGATCCCGGGTTTGGTAAACCAAATTTTTATAACGACTCTATAGAAAAGCGTCGTCAACCTGGTTCGTCTTGTAAAATATCAGTTACGAAGCGATAATAACTATTCTTTATGCAAAAATCAACTCAGATATTCAAAGATTATTAGTCTCACCTTTATTGCTTGATATGTCTTAAATATTCTTTTTAAGACCGTAAAATACATAAATTTACTTGACTAGGTCAACACATAACATGTACATAGCCACAACTATCCCATAATAATCTCTTACATATATTAAAAACATTCTTCTTTTCTGTTAATTTAAAATGAACATTCTACTAAGTATATTACATATTTATGAGCACTTTTTGCCCACGGTACAGGTAAATATTATACAAACTAAAGTATTTCGTTATAATGGGGAGGGACAAGAAGCCTTCTAAATACACTCAAGTGACTCTGTAATAAAATAAAAATATAATTAAATTTGAAATATATCTAATTTGGCAAAAATGTCTTCATTTGCTTCACAACGTCCCTTTTTAAGAATTGTTTATCTGTTTATCCTCTGTGTGGGTAAGGAAGTAATTGATTTCTTAAAAGTAATACTTCTTACACCATTCCGCACGATGGAACACCTTTGACAAGGAAACCAATACACAAGCTTTCAAATTTTGCTAACTCGAGGCTGCTGAGTGCCATGGTAAATTCCGTTTTCTTCTTGTAAAATATTGTTTTAGCCCACAGCAATCCTCTAAATTTGAAATTTGAGAAATGTCTTGTCTGTACAGGTCTTCCTATTTTGCAAACGTTTGTATTCATTAATTCCCAATGCATGTAAATATGTATTTGGTAGTTAGCGCCATCTTTTGAATGGTATAGTAATCATGTCAACCATTTTAAAAAACTGCCATTTAATTCGTGTTAGATACTTTTGAAAAAGAAAGGGAGTAATGTGGCACATCAATCTGGAATAAAAATGTACGTAAAATACATTGGTGAACTTTATTTTGGCCAAACTTTATTCCTACAAGAGAGAAAGACCTGAGCATTTGATTTGGTAGAATCAAGTGAGTCTAAAATAACAAAAAAAAAATAAATAAATAAATAAATAAAATAAAATAAAATAAAAATAAATAAAAATCTGTACTGTCAAA
This sequence comes from Thermobia domestica, assembly GCF_964235325.1. Lineage (NCBI taxonomy): Eukaryota > Metazoa > Arthropoda > Insecta > Zygentoma > Lepismatidae > Thermobia > Thermobia domestica. The sequence continues at coordinate 82,750,428 of NC_137459.1, forward strand.
ATATAAGAAATGCGAGACATGTTTGTAGAATAAGTCATCTTGTTCATCTCACTGAAAATAAATTTTCACATTTTAGTTATCAATGTATTTAGTTTCAATCTACTCTTCTATTTTATTATTTTTTTTTAAAAAAAGTGTTGACTCTACTTATACAATCATACTTGGTTTCTGTCTTTAAAAAAAAATGGTTCAAACAGGGACACTGGACCACGAAGTCATATTTTTAGCGTGGAGCGTACACAGTGCTAATAGAAACTAATCGCTCCATTCTTGGTGATTTGAAACAAAGTAACTTGTGTTTTCTTTTATGTTGTTTCTCCAGTGTCTCGGGTGGACTTTACTAAAGACAGTATATTTATAGATTTTTTTATTTTTTATTTTTAATGTTAATTTACTAACAAGTTAAATATGCATAGTCTTTAAAAAATCGTCTTTGATTTTTTGTGTCCAAGACAAATCTTGAATTGCTATTTAAACAGCACTTTTTATGTATTTATTATATCCAAGGTTTTGGTTTACAGCTCTGTGCATAACTTAGGAACTAAATGTCTATATAGCATAATATTTCACACGTTTGAATAGCATTCCCGGCGGGAGCTTATGTGGTTCGGATTCAACGTTAATCAGTAGGTCCACGTCTCATATAGCCCAGCTGCTGAGCGGGACGTTAAAATCAACTCAACGTTTGTATAGCAGGTCAAGGAATACCACCTTGTCAATTTCGATTCAGATTCAATAAGTTCGGTATATTATTCACACTTTCTTTTCTTTATTTTTTTCTTTTGTTTTCGAAAATGTGACAGAAAATTTGACGACCCATAACTTGGGAGCCAAATGTCTGCACAATATAGAATCTCACAAGGTTGTATCTGTGTTTGCTGCGTACAGTGTGTTACGTCCAAAAAGTGGCAAAATGAGTTATCACCGTAGCCAGGTTGAAATTTCAGAGAGCTACATGAGGTTCAAGAGTATAAGTCACATTCCATCTCTAAGCCAAGTTATAACATTGTATCTCCAGATGTTGAGAAAAAATAAGTCCTTAGTCTGCAGAGTAAAATGTGTTAAGTCCTTCATTAGCACTTATCCCGCTCTACACGAATTTCTTTGAGTTCCAAGACGGCAGGGTAGAGTGTGCTAAGCTACATTTTATGTGACTTAAACCATTTTTCACAGCTGACATCGATGATTAATTTTGATAGTTAACACTTATCAGCACTAATTTTGATAGTTAACACTTATCAGCACAAAGATGGCAATTGTTGTGTTTTTGTAAAGTTGTAATTGAAAGCCAAGAACATTATTGTTTAAACCACTTTCAAACAACACCGATCTTTTCATTGTAATTATTGTTCTTTTGAATAAAAGCGGAAATATTCCAAAATAAATTTGAAGTAAGGTTTAGCTGTGACTAACATTATTGTATTCTGAAATATTTTTGATGAGATTGCAATAGTACAGTTCAGTTGCTCTAAGTCGTCTGCACGAGAAATCTGAAGCAGCACAAAAAAGATTTAGATGGCAATCCTTTCGTTTGGAAACAAGTGAAATGGCTTAAGTATAGAAGAGCAAAGCCTGGTATGATATTTTATAAAACATCACTGGATGAAGAGGAGCCATTCATAACTGTCAGTTTTAAAAGAAGAAAGAATGCTGAATATTTGAACCCACAATTAAGGTACAAAGAACCTAATCTGATTTCAGCTAAGAAAAAGGCTGATCTAGATCTTCAATTCATCTTATCTGTTTTTAACCACTTCTATGAGGGTTTGGAAAAGTCCCATGACTTCGTGTATGTATATGAAGACCATGCTGATTGTGAAGGATATGAGGAAGGAGAAGATGCAAGAAACAAAACAAATCAGAAAGGGACCATCAGAAAAAATAGTTTTGTTAAAGGTAAGACTATAGCTAGCGACAGGATAATGGGAAGAAAGAGTTGGAAGTAACGAAAGCTAGAAACTTAATGCGTGTACGTTGTTAATTTTTTATGACTACAAAGACTCTTTTGTCTACCTTACGAAGAATTCTGTCTTATTTCCATGTTATTTTTTTGTTCAAAATGCAGTAAAGTGGAAACAATTTATTTTGCAAATTACTCTATCAACACTTCGACTTGAAATATGTAATGTTGTGTGTGTAAACCGTGTTAAGTATATTATTGTTTAATGTAACAATTTTTATTCATAATAATATTGGTTGCATATTACTAATTTGTCATTGGCTTGAAACTTACCTGCTACTTTTGTTGGTTAATAAATAATTTTGGTTTATTGTGCATGTAAATATTTTTCTGACAATTTCTTTCTCGGATATCAGCACAAAATCTTTAAATCCATTTTTCTCAAAATCAAGTTTTTGGACTAAACACACTGTACGCAGCAAACACAGATATTGCAGAAGGTTTATGATCATGCCAACTTTAATTCCGATCATATCGGTTCGATGTACGACTTCTTAGTTTCGGAAACGATTTAAACTTTGACCGCCTATAACTACGGAACCGGCACATAAAGCAGGTCAAAATCTACCACTGTTCCAAATTTTATCCAGATCTAATAAACTCGTTTTTTTTTTTTTTTTTTTTTTTTTTGTTTGTTTTTTTTCCTAGCATCTCGAAAATGTGACGGAATTGTATCTTCAATTCATAAATCTATGAATCAAAACGTATATAGCTTCCAAATATTTGGTCTAGTGTTTGAACTTTGTGTCTTCACTGTTTGCTATTTGTAATACTTTGTATCAGCATTAAGACGGTGCGTTTGTCAAATGTGCTGTTTCACACTTCTCTCGGCTCTTTTTTTGAGGACGATCGATAAGGTTAAGCTTTATATGTGTATTATCAGTTGTGTTTGATACGCCAAGCAATGACCTTAGTAACTTCCTTTCTTTTTTAGATGCTCGCACTGCTATATATCAAGTACTACTTTAATAAAAAAAAACATGTTTTAATTCGTAAGATATGTATTAGCATTAATGGAACCGAAATTATTGCTTTTGTATGCACAACAATAGGTTTTAAAAATCCTGTTTCTTCTGCTAGTTTTTAGGTTGTGCTCAATAACATTTTATTGCAATTTGTCAAGGTGTGTTTTATAAATAAATTATATGCAAAGTAGAATTTTGATACTACAGTGTTGAAAAAAAAATGAACATCAGTTATTCTTTAAAATCTAACAGGAAATCAAAGATAATTTCAATGTAGCCATAAGTTAAACGATATATCCAGAATTATTCTTCAGAAATGATTTCAGCATACTTCTATCGTTTGTGCATTGTTTTCTAAATAACAGAGTACAAAACGTAAGATAATAAGTAAAATAAATAAAAAAATAAAAAAAAATATAATTATGGAATGTTAGTTATGGAGAGTAGGTGTTTTAGTTCATTGTGTTCAAATAAAAGTATACTGGATGACATATGTTGAATATGTAATTCAAAATGACTTCAAAATTAGATTATTTTGTTAAAAATCTTTCTAAAACTTTTACCCAAGTCATCCAATGTGCAGTTCTTTCTGTGACAAAATTGTGTTCAGTCTGATGATTACCAATTCTTCCTTATTGAAAATGTCGTGATATACAGGACGAATCTGAAAGACGTGCACAAACTCCCAGAGCTGATTCGTGACTTCAAAAGAAGACAAAAAACCCCTCTTGCATGTTGTCGAATTCCGCGTCGTGTACAACTGACAGGGATGCCAACTTGGAATCGCCCTGGAACGTAATAGAAACATGTGCACAGCGGACACGACGCGGAATTCTACAACACGCAAGAGATTTTTTTTTTTTATATATATATATATGTCACGAATCACCTCCCGGACTTCATGCACATCTTTCAGGTTCACCCTGCGTATTGTGTCTATGAAAGCTATATTGCAATAAAAATTTTATGAGACACAGTTTGATACTTCGTGGGAGTACATATGAAGAGGATTACATGTTAAACTTCAATGTACGTCTCTTTTATCCTTCCTTTTATTTGATCAGTGGTAGAGCGTTCACCTCCTGCGCCTAGGGTCCCTGGTTCCATCCCAGTTCGCGCTGCGTGGACTTTGTGGTGGACAAACACCGTACTCGTAGATTTTCTCGGGGTTCTCCCGTTTCCTCCCACTTTCTTCATTCCACTATTTCACTCATCTCTCATCATCACTGTCTCCTTTAGCCTAACCGACATAACTGTGGGACGTAAAACTTAAAGATTTCATTTCATTTTTTTTTCTTTTTATTTGACTCACAGTGGCTCAGGGATAGAGCGTTCACTTCTGCTACGAGAAGTCCCTGGTTCTATACGAGGTCATGTGAGTAGGACAACATTGTGTTCGTGGTTTTTCTTGGGGTTCTTTATTTCCTTCTATATTCTCATTCCACGAACTCTTCTATAATCATTCATTTTTAATTATCATCCGCCTCGTTTAGCCTAAAGGACATAATGTGGAACCATGGGCGCCCGAAGAAAATTTTCTAGGGTAGCATCTCCATGGTTGCTGTATCACATCTGCTATATCTGGTATTTAATATACGTGGTTTGCTATATTACGAATACATTTTCGTGAGCCAGGGGGCGGCCCCGTTTTGGCGCCCATGCGTGGGTCGTTAAACTAGAAATTTATTTTCTTTTTCTTATTATTTTCGTGCTGAAGAAAGATCTTAAACTACAAACGAAACGAAACAAAAGAATTTTGAAAGTTTTTCGATTGCCAAAAAGTTATTCTCAAATTGAAGAAAAGAAGATGAAAATACTGTTGAAGAATGCGAAATCGTCAGCATAATATCCGGCAATTCGTTCAATATTTTTCTCTTTTTTATGAACTGAGAACGAAAATTTGAAAAATCTTCATAGTTCATTTTATTTAGTGAGGTATCTGGAAAATACCATATATTTTGTTTCTGGGATATTGGATATGTTTAATAATTTCATGAAGCTCATAATATTATTATCATGTTGAAACTTTTGCAAAAGAAAATTTTCGCACTCAAAAAGTAATAAAAATGCACTGCTTTATCCCTGCTTATTAGCCTACTCTGGAATGCCTGGCTGTAGAGATATAAATATGATTACGCTTCCTTAGCCTCTATAATTTTTGTTTCTTCTTTTCTAGGCTTTGTTGACAACCCATCAACTGTTGAATTCATGTAGCCTTGCTTTTGTGAGTGTCATACTCAAAATAGCTCTCGAAGCATTTTATATTTTGATATCCTTTCCGTGTGCTGGGATTCAACTCTATACCTCTACTATAATTTTCTAATATGTTTCACTACTATCTACTGGGTTCATTACCACTTTGGTATAATAATTTGCTATTCACTCAGATGACCTTGACTGCATATTAATAAAAAAAAAATTTAACTTGATATATACAGGGGGGTAGGTAACTCCACTGAAAAACTTTGGGAGGCGATTTCTTATACGAAATGAAAGAAAAATTTTGTAATGAACATGGGTCGAAAAACGTCTCCTTTTAGAGTTATGAACCACCGAAAATTCAAAAAATCACGTTTCAAAACTCCCTAACTTAGAAACTATAGAACCAATCTCAGGCGGTTTAAGGAATTACATAGAAACTAGTATGCGCTCTATGTAAATATCCATGTTTTACCATCCTCCGTTATCGGCGAAATGAGCTGTAAAAAGGAAGTTGAGGCATAGAGCTACTTCTTTAAATACTAACGGTGCATTCGTTTCACCGATAACGGAGGATTGTAAAACATGGATATTTAGATAGAGCACGTACTAGTTCCTATGTAATTCCTTAAACTGCTTGGGATTGGTCGCATAGTTTCTAAGTTAGGGAATTTTGAAACAAGATTTTTCGAACTTTCGGTAGTTCATAACTCTGAAAGGAGACATTTATCGGCCCATGTTTATTAGAATTTTTTCTTTCATTTTGTATAAGAAATCGCCTCCCAAAGTTTTTCGGTGGAGTTACCCACCACCCTGTATACTCCACTACTAGAGAAATATCATCTTATCATTAAAATGATTCTGGAGTCAATTTTGAACTGCTTCTTAAGCGACGAATCTTAGATTCAAGCGTCCTTGTCTGTAGGATTAGGGAGGGGGTCTTGGTATTCGTATTCGATGATCCGTTGATATGTCAATTCCTAACTTTTTTTAGCGTCCTACCACGGATGTCTTCGTTTAGTCGAGGCTTCCGCAAGGTTACCCACCTGGACTTAGATAGGACAGTTCAAGAAGGCTCTTTCAAATGGAAAAATTTAACAGATACGGACCCTTCCAGAAATGAGCAAAAGAGGTTTTTTGACATCTTAGTATACACCAATTGCAGCGCATTTCCATGGACTTCTTATACACTCAGTCATTGCTCCAGAGGATAGAGCCAGGCTTCTCGCTGCCTTATCTCCCCATGCTGGGGATGATTGAATGCAATATCTTCCCCATCATTAGATCTTCACATGACTACAAAACTTTTCGAATCGCTGTCGCCTTAAGATTAGCTCTAGCTGTTTGTGAGCCACATCGGTGTCCAGCATGCGGGGATCAAGTTAACCAACGTGGCCTGCATGTCTTTTTATTCTTGAAGAGCAGTGGCAAACATGCCAGACACTTCTCTGTTAATTATATCATTTTACGAGCTCTTACCTCAGCTGGAATTCCTTCGATACTTGAACCCGCAGGCTGTTGTCGTTCAGATGGTAAACGACCCGATGGCATGACATTAGTTCCTTGGATGAGAGGCAAATCACTAGTATGGGACTTTGTATATGCTTTTATAATAATAATTAAGTTTTGGTAATAATAATAATAATAATATTTTTTGTAGATTGTTTAAAAAATATAGTTGTGAATTGTAAATATTTAAAAGTTTTAGGATTATAATAAATATGTTTGAAATTAATATTGGATAATACAACTGTAATACTAAAACAGAAAGTACATGATCAACAGAGTTACTCTAACAAAAGAAGCATTTTGTTGTTATTAAAGAGGAAAAAAAACTGCTTTTATACGAAGGTTTTCTTTCCATAATACATAGTTACTTAACGGCCAAAATAAAACACAAGTTATACAGATCGTTCTCACAATGTTTCATTTTAAGTTACTCAGACCACAATACATAGTGGTAAATACATAGTTGATTCATTTAACACAAATTGCGTGTTACTGTTAACAAAATTGACTATTACACAGCCGTGACGTGCGTGGCAAGTGACCCGTTCGAAAGACAACAGTATAGAATTAGAAAAAATAAAATAAAAAGATTAAATAATTTTAATAAATGCTCTTTGTGAAAAGTTCTTTACACTAGCAGTAGTGAAAATCTCATAAGGAATTCAGTGTTCCATTCATAATCTAAGGCACTGTAGTATCAATTATACTGAATTCGGATGTGGTGGAATCAACACTGCTTTCCAAAACATCCACAAGGAGCCGACCAACAATTCTTCAAGTTAGATTTTGTAAAGAAAAATCATAAGTCTGTTACACTAATTTTTTCTTTCTTTTTTCTCAAATACACAATGTTACTGTATTTCTCTGAGGTAACTTCACGAATGTCCCAGAATACTTTCCATATTCAGCAGGGAGTTAACCAAGCGCTTCTACTGCCCCGGAACTAAGAGAATATATATCAAAATAATATCTCAGTGCAGCCACCTCAAGGTTTGATTCTGCCCCTCCTACCTCACATAGAAAACATTCTCCAAGCAAAAGAGACTGGAAATCAACACAGTTTAGTGGAAAAAGATAAAACTATCTATCTTCTTCTACTTTCAGTTTCGTAACACTATCACTTGAATCTGCATTCCAGCCTGTACGCATCGTAGATATTTCTTTGTTTTTTAAATTATTTTTCTTGCTACTTTTTCTCTTTCTATCTGATGATTCATTTAGCGAAAGCACTAATAGTGTACACTGTTCAGTGTATCATGTTTTCACTATTTTCTGGTAGGTACTTTATATGTATTGTATGTACAAGAGGCAAAGAAATGCACAAATTTTAGTATATGAAGTGCAATTTAACTAATTTCCTCTCACTCTACAAAGAGAGAGAGTGAGAGAGAGAGAGTATAGATGTGATCTAGTCGAATATGGCTTTGTGCAACAGAAGTTGAAAAGATTAACACTTACTGTTTGGTAAAAGGGAAGTTTGGAAGAAGAAATTAAGAATTAGTATTTCCTCTGCTATTAGTATAAACTTGATTGGATTTGTATTGAGTTTAGCGTTTTGTTCAGCCGCGAGGCTATATGAGACGGTATAGCTGCCTCATATTGCCATGGACCTACATCTTAATGTAGGATTTTAACCACACGAGCTCCCGCCGCGAATCAAATGCTGGGATGGACAAAAATATGCAAATAACTGAAAAATTGCACATAGCCGTTATTATATAACGAGTAGGACCACCTTTGGAATGCAGAACGGGCTGCAGTCGACGGGGAATGGAGAAATACAGGTCGCGTATGATTATCAAAGTAATGTTGTAGCATTCTTCCGCCAAAGCAGCTGCAACTTATTATACAGACGATGGTGGTGGGAAGCGGGCTCGCAACATGGTCTCCAAAACTGATTACAAGGGCTCAATAATATTAAGGCCTGGCGATTGTGGAGGCCATGGCAGATGTGGTACTTCATCTTGGTGCTCATCAAACCAGTCCTCGACGATATAAGCTGTATGGACAGGGGCTCTGTCATCTTGAAACACGGCATTACCATCTGGAAACAAAGTTTGCACTATGTGATACAATTGGTCACTCAGAATGGTTACGTAGTCCATGGCAGTGATATGTCCATGGAGAGTGATGATGGGTCCGGAAAAATACCAGGATATTGCTGCCCAAATCATCACTGAACCACCGCCATGCTTCACTCTTGGTAACAGACAGTATGTATGACTCTTGTGCTGGCGTTCTCCACACGTAAACTCGGCCAGCAGTTAGAAACTTAAAGGGAGGGAGTCTTCCACTGCTCCATTGTCCAGTTTTTATGAGCGTTGAACCACTGTCTCCGTATAGCAGCATTGTCAACAGTCACGAGAGATTTGAGAATTGCAGATCTGCCATAAATATCTTGCTTGTGAGTTCTCTTCTGACTGTTTTGATGCTAACAGGATTTGTAAGCACTCTATTCAACTCAGCTGTATGTTTGGCCCGTGGTGAACTGCTTGGTCAAAATCCTACAAAATGTGCGTCTGCCTCTGCCACATAACACATACTTGCGTCCACACTGGTGCTTCGATGATGAGGTTTTTCTGGAACACTCGTAACTAATCATGACCCTCGAGACTCTGCCTCTTGATACACCAAATATTCCCACTACTTTCGTCACTGAAGCTTCCACCATACATACACCCACAATTTTCCCTTTTTGAAACTCTGTCAACTAAGACATGATTCACGATAACCTGCACAAACTGATCACTGAACTGTAACTGGCCCATCTGTTTGATTGACCAGGTTGTATACATCACAGGACGTGCTGTATGTACAGCGATACTTACCATTCAGCCGCAAATCGTGTTTGAAATGGCTACCTTTTTTATACCAGTTTTTTTTTTTTTTTTTTTTTTTTTTTTTTTTTTTTTTTTTTGTTTTGTAAGTCTGTATTGGCTAATATTCACAATTAACCACAATTACGAAGGAACACAGTACTCTGCTTTTAATCAAGTAATATCCAATCTGATAATGTAGATACCTCTACAGTGTAAATTTGTAGAATACGGTCAATTCATCATAAAAATAGAATTTTCAAATTGATCGGCTGCCTCAGGTTTTCCAACATTCTTTAAGGGGAAGTACGTAAAATGAGGGATGAATGGAATTAATTTCTGTCATTTAAAGTTTGTCATTTTCTGCACGTTCAAGCATTGTACAAATAGCATTAAAACACAACATGCAACTACGATCAAAGTAACGTAAATGATCACAATAAAGTCCACCTAACAATTTTTGTGTATATCTCGAACAACAAAGTAGAAAACAATCCAATTTTAACTTAATCTGAAAAAAAGGAAACACGTATTGTTATGTGGTGTACAAACTATTGGAATTTCAAGTTGAGTTGAATTTGAGTTTAACGTCCCGTTCAGCAGTGAGGCTATATGAGACGTGGACCTACTGATTAACGTGGAATCCGAACCACATGAGCTCCCGCCGGGAATCGAAGCCGGGCCTACTACGCCAAAGGCGCGTACGCTAACCGCTTAGCCACGAAGGAGCTCTATTGTAATTTGGAGTCTGGCCCAATTCCATGCTGATCAGATCATATGAAATAAAATAAATTCAAGAGGGACTGATTAAATTAGGGTGAGTACAATAAGATCCAGCTTCTATCTGAGAATATTACTCTAATAACGTTGCATATGCAATGGATATGTATTTAAATTAATAACAATACAGTTTGGGAGACGGCAATTTTATTCTTAGGGTTACGTATATATATGTTAATTTCATTTTTGTTACGCGTTTTATTGTTCAAAGTTATTATCTGTCCCAGTTGCATTGCAATTCGAGAAATTTACACTGAACCTTATTCTCGTCACTTACCTTAGAAGAACGTTGCATATCGAACGACATGATTACAGGGTGTTGCACAGTGCACATATTTTTTTTTTCTTAAGACCATGAGGAAATTGAACAACGTCACTCTGCGTAAAGTGACAGAGAAAGTGGTTTGTTGGCTAAGCAAGAGAGTAACTGTGTACCTGCGCCCGTGCGTATATTAGACCAAATCAGACAGTGAAAACAAAAATAAAAAGTTTCTAAAACTCGTAGAAATATAAAGAAACGTATTATTTTTTAGTGAATTAGAGTGCAATATTGAAGGATTTAAAATCCGATGTAGATTCGTCAGTAACAATACTTGAAGCAGAAAGTTGCAAGAGCGAGTGAACTTTGAAGTCTTAGTAGCCTGACTGGCGGGTATTTTTTTCGCGCAGAGGAAATTGTTCGCAAAATCAAGAATATTATATTCGTGAAGTCGAAGTAGGTGTGTGTATACAATCGTGAGTAGCTACAATAACAAACACACGTATCCCACCACCTGGTGAAATAGTAAGACTAAAACACATGTGCAGTATGGTGACAAAAGTTGTTAAACAAATGCACGAGGCGAGAAAGCAAGTGGCTAAATCAAGACAATAAGAAGGTAGTTGTTGTTGTCTATATTTGACATCTCAGTGCGTAAGCTACATAAGTGCCGAGCACGTGGTCCTGACTAAAAAGTGCTAAACTGTTTTTTGAAAGAGCTAGAGACAAATGGAGAGCGGTTTCTGGCTCCTGTTTGGGAAATATAATTAAATCTGGAGGTGACAGACCATTCTAAGAACATAATTTTAAACAGGGACCAAAATGGTCTGGCACCAATTATCAAAGTGGAATTTCTTTACCGACTGATGCTGTGGATGATAGGCAACCAACATCGCTATTATGTTAATTTGGTTGCATATATACTGTAACAACAGGTATGAATTATTGGATAAAACGTATTGAAATTTCGATGTTTAAGTGGGACAAACATTTACTTCGTGCATTGGTGCCCATTCAAAACACAAATTCAACCTGAACCTGAATCGTCTACCCTTGCAATTTATTTTGTGCTTATAATTGAGTTGCTCGGGAAACACAATCGTATGTCACATATTCTAGTTTTGAGTTGAGCTGATTTTGAGTTTAACGTCTCTTTTAGAAGCGTGGCTATATGAGACGGGACCTACTGATTAACGTGGAATCCGAAGCACATAAACTCCCGCCGGGAATTGAACTATTCTATGCAATGCAATGATACAAACCAAACGAATTTCCCCTTCCATCTGCAGGTATATTTCCGAAATTGAATTACTTTCATATTGTCAACGGGTTCGAACCCAACACATTCCAGTTAATAACTTAATTTCACCGAAAGTGGCGTTTATCATTATTTTCGCTCAAGCCGCTTTGTAAACTTGTTTTAGAAATCCCTTAATCCACTGGAGGTGAACTACTGAAGATGACGATTCAGGGACAAGATAAAACTATTTCTTGTACGTCGCCACCCTTCCTACATCGGTACACAGACTCTGCTGTTGAATCATTTTGGAATAGCGAGCATTAAAACATACCGAATGCAATCAAAACGTCTGGCAACTGGAATTTAATTTCTCCAGGAGCTGATCTTGAAATCTCAGGGAACTCAGCAGACAGTTGAGAAATCGCAGTTTACAATTTTCAGGAACCACATGATTCATGCGTTCACCAAGATCTGCAGCCATATTTTTCCACCCCTGACCGCTGTTGCCGTGTACATGTACATCGGTAAGTCCTTCTTTAAAATCTCAACGACAGTCGCACAATCACTTAAAAGGTTTCCGCTGTACTGTTTACTAATTCGAGGATGAGTCACTACTGCATTATGCCCTTCCGCCTGGAGAAATCAAATTATTTACTGTAGTTCATATTTGGCGAGCGCTTCGATATCGATATGTTTTCCATAATAATTGAACAAAAGACTCCGTGCGTAGGATGAGGAGAGGCGACGTATGTAGAACAACATTGTCTTATCTCCATTATGGCACCTCACGTGACTCTCCTCCGGTGGCTTAAAGGAGTTTGAAAAATACATTCCTAATATATTAAGTTGTTGTTGAGTAAAAATAGAATCAGAAAAAAAAAAACTTTTAAAAATATTGTTGCTAACAAATAGAAAGACAGGAGTAAGGATAAGATTTTTTTTAAATAATAATATCATAGGAAGTTATTACTATTTGTATTGTTAATTATAATTAATTTGTTTTATATTTAGAGCAGAGGTTCCCAACCATGTTTACTTGGCGCCTATTTATAAACCCGGAATACTTCACGCCTCCAATAATAATAATAATAATAATAATAATAATAATAATAATAATAATAATAATAATAATAAGAAGAAGAAGAAGAAGAAGAAGAAGAAGAAGCACATCCTCGTCAACTCAGCATTATTCCCTTCAGAGCAGCGTGATTACTTTGTAACTGGCCATTACAAAAATGAAAAAGTAAATTTCAAATGTCAATTACAAGTGGTGCTTTCATAATTCCACAGTTTATTTCTGTCAGTAGCTGGCGCCTTCTTGCTCTTCACGGTCCCATTTCCCTATTGATGTGTCCCACTAGGATAGGAACCAGTTTTAGATTTACATATATGTAATACAATATACTATAGACAAATATTAAAAATTAATTGAGACGCGAGCTTAAATTGCTCATTTGCACTTCTGCAAAAAGAAAGAAATTTATCCGTTTGGAAATTACGAAAACTTATTCATTTCAGCTTATTTTCACTGGAGCTCTATTGCCAAGTTGGTTGTAGCAAATGTGAATAGAGAACTTTGCCTTAAGTAATAAGTAGTAAGACCTAACATCAATTAACATTGCTCAAACCATACCTTATACTAACAAAACAATAATTGTTCTATTTCCTTCAGAAATACTGTAGTAAGCTAATATTATTTACTAATGACAGCTGCTGGTCCTAAAATACAAAATTTCTCACCTTTAGTGATATTTTTGAAAATTGTTTGTTTTTAAAGTGTGACGCGTTAGTGAAACAAATGAAGATCATTTTCAAAAAACGTCGCAGTGAATCATTCTATTGTTTTTACCATAATATCTAGAAATATTTAAACCATCAAATATCAGTTGCTAGTGGAGTATGCAGAATTTCATCATTCGATATTCAAGCACTCGATGTCACATCTTTAGAGGACAAGCGTGACTTTTGTATATAATACCTTGGTCAAGAATCGTTTAAATCCTGTTTGTATATAATACCTTGGTCAAGAATCGTTTAAATCCTGAAACCCCTGCGTACGCCACTGCCAGTTACTGATTTACTGCTTTCGGAATTTCTTATCTGGAATTGTTTTGTTATAGAGCAGCGGTCGCTCTATCCTACTGAGAGCTACCAACCAAAGAGCTACCAACTTTTTTTCTTTTAATCTTACGTTTGTTTATTGCCTATGAACTTGCATTTCAAGGTTAGTCACCGGAGCGTTAACGCGATCTACGGAAAATGTCCCCGCGAGCTACTAGTAACTCGCGATCGACGGTTTGGCGATCACTGTTATCTATTGCATTTTATGCAAACAAAATCCTTTTCTTTTGACTACTATTTTTAAAATATCGGCAAAATATTCTCACGTTTACAACATACCGGCTATCGAAACAAATTACCAAGAACTGAAAACTGTTATTCATTAAATAAGAACTTTGAAACTATAATCCTCAAACAAAGAAGAACACTGCATGATATGATATTCTTATACAAAATACTTATAATAAACTAGACTATAACGAACTGCTTTCGAGCTTTTAGCTAAAGGTACCTAATGGAACCAGTTGAGAATGCTCCAAAAGCAGTGCCAGAACGAACTTAAAAAGAATAGAGAGGGAACGATAACTGTCATAGTTCTACATGTAGAAGTAAATCTTTTTACCCGCACATTTTTTTTTTCTCGCAAAAATTAGCAAAATATCATCTCTCTATGACTTACGGTTCACGAGATACAGATCCTTAAATATCTAGAAATTCGAAATTTTTTGGCCAATATCTGGGGAACGATGGCCAGTTGGCCAGTAGACAGTTAATTAGTGATCACCGGTTACTATTTGGTACCAAAATATTCACCATCCTCTTAGGTATTGATCAACATCAATATAATCTTTGTATGACTTACCATTCCTGACATTTGTCTCCTTAAATCTCCCGAAATCGGAACTATCTTTTGGCCAATATCACGGGAACGGTAAGTCATAGAGAGATGATATTGGTGTTAATCAATACATAAAAGTATGGTAAACATTTTGGTACCGATATTAGTTGGTGGCCACTGGCCAACTGGCCATTGGTCAAACCAGCGACAAGTTGGACAGTGGCCACGGGTTACTATTTGGTTCCAAAATATTTACCATCTTTTTAGATATTGATCAACACCAATATGATCTCTCTATGACTTACGGTTCCCGAGATATGGCTCTTTAAATCTCTGGAAATCGGCCATTTTTTTGGCCAATATCTCGGGAACGGTAAGAGTGACGCGAAAAATTTAATCACTTTCTCTGATAGTTTTTGATGCTCTATCGAATGGAGGGCTCAAAATTGAAAAAAATCACAAATAACAGGTAGACAGACATAGAGAATTCAGTAACCAAAATTTTAAGTTCGTTGAAAACCAACTTAGAGAACTTATTTTACTTTATTAAAATAATTGAACTAGAGCATGTGATTTTGTGGTGGATGTGTTTACATCTTTATCGTTCCACAAAAGAAGAGCAAATTTAAACAGTAGTCAAGATTAAAGATTATATTTCACCTTCTTAATGAACAAACAAACAACTTTGAATACAGTACAACTTCTCTTCCTCCTTTCCTTTTGTACTTTAGTTTCCTTTTACCGTATTCCCTCTAATAACTCATGGAAGGCCTCTATTTTCTCCTCTGCTTTTTTTCCGTCACTATTCGCCTGCCTAATTCTTTTCTCCATGTTACTAATGAAGTTTATTTTGGTCGAATGGTTCAGATCAGCAAACTAGTTCTCTGCTATATACTTCTATATTGACATCCAGAATTCTGACATTATTTTTGTCATTTTTTTTTTAAGCATGCGGAAACAAATTTATCATTCTTGCATTTCATACCACCGGCTGCTTTCGGTATTGCCACCATCTTGTTCTAAATGCCTGCGAGGACCTTTTCGTTATTATAAATGTTGTATTTACATTTTACAGCCTGTCCTGAACATCATGTTCCACACATTGCATGACTTCCGCTATAAGTTACTTGGTGTTTTGGCTACATTTCAATTTCTATACTAATCCCACATGTCATATTAGTTCTGAATCTTTGCAGACTTACTTCTTTACCGAACAGGAAGCTTTAACCTTTTTAGCTTCAGTTACATACACAAATCCATATTATGCTAAGTAATTAAAGAAAATTAGCAAGTACTAAGCAGGAAGGTAGAAATAACCCATACGATGTGGACTGATCCTTAGACCACATCTAAGTTTTCTATCTTTCTCTCTACAAAACACTTGGAGCCGCAGTGGCTCAGTTGTAGAGCGTTCACCTCTGGTGCATAGGGTCCCTGGTTAGATCCCATCTCGTGCTAAGTGAACTTTGTAACGGAAAAACACCGTGTACGTGGGTTTTCTCAGGGTTCTCCCGTTTCCTCCCACTCTCTTCATTCCACCATTTCGTTCATTTCTCATCATCACCGTCTCCTTTAACCTAGCCGGCATAACCATGGAACGTAAAACTAAAAGATTTCATTTTTTCTACAAAATGCTTGTAGAGAGGAGTGAAGGAAGAATTAGGTAAATTCCGCTCTATATATCAAAGTTTCTGCACTTTCTTGTCTATTGTACTTACAATATATATCAAGTACTTGCCACAAAAAAATAAATAAAATAAAATAAATAAATAAAATACAATAAATAAATAAAATAAAATAAAATAAAAACTAATATACTAAAAGGTGTTCACTATTAGTGCTTTCGCTAAATAAATCATCAGACAATGAGAGAAAAAGTAGGAAGAAAAAATCAAAATAAAGAAATAGCTATCACGCGTGCAGGTCGGTACCATGTTTTTATGCAGAGTGAAGTGATAGTGTTAGCTGAAAGTCTATCAAGTTTAGTAAAGAAAGATAATTAGTTTTATCTCTCTCCACTAAACTTTATTGACTTCTAGTCAGTCTCCATTCAAGATCTTTCTCCGGAGGGAGAGGAGGAGCAGAAACAAATTATAAGAGGGCTGTAGTGAGTGTTAAAACTCAAAAAATGGCAATTTTGAATTATCATCGCTCAAAAGACAACAGAGAGAAAGAAGGTACCTCCATCTCACTAGCGGATCCAGAAGGATCATTTGGAGGGGGCGGTTCGCTTCCTGGAAGATGAGCGTACCCTCAAAGTGACCAGAATTTTAATTTGCAAAAAGGGGACACATATGAATCCGGGACTGGAGGAGGGGTGTAAACTTGATTCCCAGATTATATTTTATGACCCGAATTTGTAAGTTTTTAAAAAATGAATTTATCAGATGCGCTGTATTGGACAGTACTTACACAAAAGAAAGTGCTATATTGACGATGGTATTTATCCTGTCATTTATCTGCCACGAAGCCTGTCCCATTTCTCCTCTGTGTATATAAATATAGCTTCCCTTTGTTTCACTAAAGTGATCGCAAGAAAACATGAAGCTTGACATAAATCTATCAATTTCATTATCCAATAGAATGCGAAGGTATGTTCCGGTCGTCGATCCGTATCCATGACATTTTTTTTCAGTGCGTCTCTGAGAGGGACATTATCTTCGATCTCTGGCGCTATGCGAAGAACATTTCCTCAGGGCAAGATGTTGAATTTCCGTTACGTTTCGTTTTTCACCATGATTTCAGTTTGTCAACATTGTTGACATTTTCTTAAGTGCGCGTTAAGTTTGCTTCTACATAAATCGTACCAAAATCTTCTGATGTATCAAAGATGAAGAAAACATTTCTATGATTGGTATAGAACCCAGGATTCACGAGAAGTTGGGGAGTCACTGGCTAATAAACTTTGACACAAATTAAATTGTTCATTTCTCAAGAAAAGCTCCCAACTGTAGTCAATTGATGTATTTAAAGAAGAATGTAAGGAATTCAATTTCTGGTACATCCAGGAATTTTTCACTTAAACAGGAGAGAGCAAGAAGGCAAATATAGGGCATTATTACAAAAGTATAGACCTCTGTACATAGGGTATTTTGATTTGTTGCTTGAGTTTAACGTTCCACGGTAATGACATGACGGCTAAAGAAGACGTGCACTTACTGATTATAGTGGAATTCGAACCACCTTTTTCGTTAAAATGTACTCTCACCGGGAATCGAACCCGGGACCATGAGCACCGTATAGGGTATTTTGTCCGAATACTCCGTTTTTGCAGTGGTATAGTTGGGTACGTAAAGAAAAAAAAAACGCATTAGACCCGATTTTGAACAGGGGGTTGGAAATTTGCTCTATTGGTAATTTCTTAAAAGCAGAATTTAGAAACATGTATAATTATAGTTATGCTTACAACAATAAAAGTATATTATAGTAGCCTTCCCTTAAGTGGGATTTCGCTCCCAGACCCCCAATTTGTTCGGAATACGGCTTCGCACAATATAGCAAATGCTTCTACGTGATACCGTGGCACAATATTTCGCGTTCTCCCTTCTGTGTCTTTCATATAGAATTGGATTGAGCTAAAACGCTGTCACGAAATTCAAACACCTCACAAACATTTTAGTGAACCCTTACCTCTGTTTTTGCCCTTCTACGTTAAGTGGCAAAAAATGTTCAAATCCATGTTTCATTATTTTAAATGAATAATCAAACTAGCAACTTTCATATATCTAGCCGTAAGTGATCCTGTGATATAGGCATCTTATAATAATAATAATAATAATAATAATAATAATAATAATAATAATAATAATAATAATAATAAGAAGAAGAAGAAGAAGAAGAAGAAGAAGAAGAAGAAAAAGAATACAAAAACGCTGAAATAGTATTGAATTGTTTTAAGTGAGAAGTCCATATACCAAATTCCATGTTTCTAACCTTCAAAGATTCTTAGATATCTTATTATAATAATTGCAATCCCCGCCCCCTTTTCTTTCCACCTCTTTTCCCCATTTTACTAAAGTATCAACAAATGTTGAAACGCGTGTCCAATTACTTTCAATGAGAAATCCAAATTTCAGGTCTCTAACCTTAAGGGATTTGGCGAGATGACCATCTTATTAAAATAATTTCCACCCCTTTCCCCCTTTCTTTCTTTGAATTTCCCAAAAATCCTTCCTTAGTGGTCCCTAGATCACAAATCCTATCTACTGTCCGAATTTCAAGTTTCTAGCTTAAGCGGTTTGGCCTGTGCGAAGATCAGGATGACTTCTGTTATATATGATTACAACAACAGCTTGTAGATTGTATTATTTCCCAAGAAAAGATTAAATGCCATTAAAAGTCACTATGAATGTTTCCGTGTTGAACCTCAAAGGTCACAGTTCTTTGTTGATGTAGCATCTAGCGAGAATACCTTTGATCTTTGATGCATGAGGTTATGTGGTTTGTTACGCAGTGAGTGAACATCGAACGCGCTACAGTGGTTCAGATCCAACTTTAAACTCTCGTTCTCGTTCTGTAAAGCATCACTTTTGACGACCGACGTAAATACATATCAATCAATCAACCAACCTAAAAGTCTCATCTCAGATTCAGAAAGCTTTACAGTAAGGAGCGCTGAATATTCTATATTTCTCTTTATTCAAGGTAACGGTATTTGAAGTTTCAGGATTTGAATTTCATCCCCACATCTTTTTTTTTTTTTTCTAGGATACAATTTTAAAATATATATTTTTAGTTCACAGAGTGAGCCGTCTTTCCTTCTTCCTACAGCTGTTTGTTCAACGTATGAATCATTCTCTCTCGTTTGCTGCTTATGGTAACCGTCCCAAGGAACTAGGGACAGAAGTATTCACAATTCAAATATGTCTGTATTAAGTACCATTAAGTACCACACATTTTGATTAGACTCTACTAGGCTTGTTACATAGATTAAATCGGCCGGGAAAAGACAATATTTGTATTTCCGAACGATACATGCTGGTAGTAGAAGACCTTTTGGGGGGGACCCCCTCCGCCCCCCACGTGGATCCGCCAGTGCTCCATCTGGTGCTATTTTCTCAGAAACGCAACTAAACAAATTAACCCCTAGATGGCAGAAATACCAGTATTCCAGGGAGCGATTTTGATAGAATAATAAATTTTTAAGTGTCATGTTGTCATATATATGAATTTTTGACTTGTAACAGTCTTCCACCGGGTGTGTGATATGTGTGTTTATATAAGAGTGACGTAAAATCGCAATTTCTCTTAGTTCCGAGTCGGTGGTGGCGCTCGGCCAACTCCTTGGTAAGTATGGAAAGTAAGCCTGGAAGAAACACTGTTTTTGGACCGGTAATACTATCACTGAGCCTTCCATCCAGCCTGCTACGACATCTTCAGACACCCTAGAACTTTCAGTTGGTTATTTAGATAAGGATGTTTAAAAAACAAGTAATCAATAAATACTTACAGTCTATATTCGTGCAAGAAAAAAGAAAAGTTGTAGGAAAGAATAGAGAACCCAATTTAAAATTTTAACATTCGCAACGTAGTGTTCCTTCGAGAGGAGACTATTTCTTTTTCGTTCATCTCCATTATTATCGTGAAGGTTTATTTATTATATACATGACAACGAGGTCTTGCTTTGCTGAAAGAGGAATGGATTTAGTCATCTCTTGTTTCCAGAAACTGAAGAGTTCCGATGGAAATAACTTTTCATTCATTGTACTTATCTGGCTGCTCCGGTATCCTCCACCTCACCCGTATGTTCCACATGATTTTGCCTTATGCAGGCAGGCATACCTTATATTTACTTCATTGTATTACTTGTTCATTCTGTAATTGCTCTTAAAATTTCAGAAGCTATGAAAAGCACATGTATTTCAAATAGTTTTGTTTCCAGATAGTTCCCTAAGGAAAATAGCATAGCCTTCATAATAATAGCATTATGTACTAAAAACTATGAATGTAAGGTGAACTCAAGTTTGCGCCCCTAAAAAATAAAAAAAATAATAAAAAATAAATAAAAATCTTGTCTCCTTTGTCCTAGCGTCCCGCTATTAACTTGCTCTTCATTCCAACATAGTATCCATCTGGACGCTCCAAGACAATTCTTTAGTCGCTAACGCTCTCGCCTTCGGTGTGAGCTGTCTCGGGGTCGATTCCTGGTGGGAGCACTCGTCGAAAAAGTGTAAAACGCTTTTTCAGGACAGCCATTCTGAGTGAGGCTTTTCCTCATTCGCACTAGGCAAATGCTGGGGTGGTACCTAACTTACAGGTCCCAGGTCGCTTCGTTCCTTCCCCAATCCTTTCTTCCTTCCCTTTCCCCGGATAGTGTGCTCGCCGAGGGACGTCATCCCTCAAACGTGATGGTCTAAAATGGTCACATATGAAGAAAGCTCAGAAATCAAAATTCTAAATCCTAAGCCAAGACTATTCTCTCTGATTTTTACCTCCACCCATTTGACGAAATATTTAAAGAAAAAACTTACAGTTTTTTTTTTTTTTTTTTTTTTTTTTTTTTACTATGTAGCTATGCTTTTACTCTTTTCTGATGAGAAATTCACTTTTGTTTCATTGCAACTCCCGGATTCCATTGTTTCAACCAATACTTATAAACCTCTTCACTTGGCAACATTGAAGCAACGCTATTCTTATGCTATTAACTCTCAACTGATTACTGCATATTTTACAATTAATTAAATAATCGACAAAATACATTCATATGATAGAAACCCATTCAGATTTTTTTTTACCATTATTATGTTTGGGAAGATCTATAAACCATAAAACAGGTTAAGGAAGAAAGTTGTCCATTGAAAGACACTTATTTAAAAATACAGAGGAAAAACAGTGACTCAGTGGTACAATGCTTTCCTCTGGTGCGTGGAGTCCTTGATTCAATCCTCTTCAAGTAAGTTTGTGGTGGACAACATCGTGTCTGTGGCTTTTCTCGGGTATTCCTGTTTCCTCCCACATTCTCATTCCCTTTTCCATCATCATTTACTTGCCTTAATCATCCGTCTTTCTTAGCCAGAAAGGATATATTCGTGGGACGTTAAATCAAAATATTTCATTTTCATCTTCAAAAGTACAGGAGAGGGGCAACGTTCTGTTTTTGTCTACTGTCGGCAAATGTATGAATATATATTACGCCATTAATCATTCCCATTCATACCCACATTACAAGGTTTTTGGTAGTCCAACCTAGACAGACTTATTTATATAGTGACGAGTAGAAAGCGAGGATCACAATCATTTTACAAAATACAATAAATAAATAAACAGACAACAAACTAACAAATAAATAAAAATAAAAATAACATAACAGCATAAGAATTTATTTCTTTACGTTCCTGGATGTTCAAAAGCCATTAGCAAGGTAAATGTAACTTTGTAAATCTACAAGTAAGGGCGACTTTTAGTGCTTTACTGCTTAGATGGGTGAGATAGTTCTTGAACGTTTCGAGTACTCCCTTGAACTGATGGCCTTTGCCATCTGTTGCCATAGGTGAAAGAAAGAAAGAAATAAAGTATATAACGGCGGGGGGGGGGGGCGAATTGAAAGAGCGCCGCCATTCCTAAGCGTAGTAGACAGTTCTCCACTAGGTGGGTCTAGCAGAGATCTTCCAAATCAGTTGGCCAAGCGGCGTCTGTGTAGGAAGTTAACGTTTGATCGTATTATTCTTTTTCTCAACTGTTCCCAGCTGCAAAATCGTTATTGCAGATTCAAAGGAACAAAGAGTGTGTTTGAAATTTTGCTTTCTACTTGAAAAATTGGAAACGAAAACTTACCAAATGCTTCAACAGGCTTTCAAGAAGGATACAATAAACCGCTCACAAATTTTTGAGTGGTTTGGATGTTTTAAGTGTGATGAGATGAGTGTTGAAGATCATGCTCGATCTG
The DNA here is from genome assembly GCF_964235325.1 of Thermobia domestica. Lineage (NCBI taxonomy): Eukaryota > Metazoa > Arthropoda > Insecta > Zygentoma > Lepismatidae > Thermobia > Thermobia domestica. The sequence goes on from NC_137459.1 coordinate 82,772,940, forward strand.
GGCGCTCTTCATCATTTCGAAACGACGAAAACATCGAAAAACTCTGTCAAAAAATCAACGAGGATCCTCATTTTATGATCGATGTTATTTTCAAAACAGATAGGAATGAGTTGGAGCTCGTGCCAGCGTGTAGTTTCCCAAATGAAACGTGTTGTCGCTAAGTTTGTTTCTCGCCTGCTCACACAGGATCAGAAACATTTGTCTGAATTTGAGCCAGGACTTTAAAATCAGATTGAAAGTGATGCAAACTTTTTGACCAACGTGATGACAGTTTCCGAGGATTAAACAAAATCTAAAAAGAAAATGTTTTGATGGTGTAGAAGCCGTAAAAATAACTTCCCAGAAGCACTGCACGATATAGAAATTGAAGAGTTCCAGAGATGCTTCAAACAGTGAGGAAGAAGACTAGAGAAATGAATCGCATTTCATGAAGAGTACTTTGAAGGACACTGAAAGAATTTTGTAAAAAAATTTAAATAAATTATTTTTTTTAGAACAAAAGTCCGGTTTCTTTTGGGTCACCCCTGTATGCCGTTGCAATTTGAAGCTAAATAAAATGTTGAAATAGCAATGAGAAACTAAGATGGACATTTAGTGCATTAAATGTTTTTATACTATAGAAATAATTTCCACTACTTATGATTTGAAAAGTACAAACTAATACGTAGGTAAATGCTATGCCAATTAAAATTAACATTCAATACTCTTGTTTCCTTCCTTTAATAACTATCGTTTTCTGATGTTCTTCGAATTTCAGGTTATAAGCCAAACAAAAAATGTATTCGTCGGATTGTGACTTAGATGCAGAACTTTGTTCTCGTGAATGCATACACACATTATCAGTGTAACCAACATTCATACCCCAAGCTATCTGCACAAAATATGCACGAAAGAATCACATTCGTATTACTAATACGAGGGTTGTTACAAAAGTTCTAAGCCTACCTATGAACGAAGCTGCAGAGAGTTTATGATTGGTGTTACTTTATAACATAGTCCCCTGATGAGTCAACACATTTTGCCCATCGATGTTCAAGTGCGTTAATACCGATGGTAAAAAATGATTTGTCAAAGGCGTGTAATATTTCATGTACAGCATGCATGACGTCACCAGTGTCAAAATAAGTACCTTCCAATTTCTTTTTGAGCTTTGGAAAGAGATGAAGGTCATAATGTGCCAAATCAGGTGAATGAGGTGGATGGAAAACTAATGCGTAGCCACAAACGTGAATTGCTACCATTGCGAAGACTGACTTGTGGGTAGGGGCGTTGTCTTGTTGGAGAACCATACCTGCTGTTAGTTTCCAGGTCGCTTCTGTAGAATATTATCATGCAGCAGTCCTAGAAGACCAGCACGGTACTCCCCAGTCACTGTTTGCCTCCTTGGAAAATAATCAACCATCACTATACCTCTCGAATCCCAGAAAACTGTAGCCATCACTTTTCCACCTTAGGGCACTGACTTGGCCTCCTTCAGAGGGGGGATGAGGAGTACTTCCACTGCTTGGAACTATTTTTGGACTCTGGTTATGGTAGACCCATGTTTCATCTACTGTTATGAATCAAGTGCGAAACACATCTGAATTTGTCTAGAAGAGAAGAGAATTGCCCCTTGGAATATTATATCTACTAATTTTGATCAAGTGTCAGCGGTTTTGGTATCCATCTCTCGGAAACCATGCTCATTCCCAGATACTGGGTGATAATTTGTCAACGCATGCAGTAGTTAAACCAGCAATCTGATGGTCATTCCCGATCACTCATGATTTCATGCACTTTGTCAATGTTCTCCTGAGTTAGTACTTTCACGGCCTTCCTTATCGAGTGTCATCTTCAATGGAGGTTTTCTTTCCTCTTACATTGGCTACCTATTTCTTCACTGTCGCATATGAAAGGGCACTATCATCTAAAGTAGAAACCCTGTTGGCATGGATCTCCTGTAGATTTATACATTTCTATGGAGATATTCAATCATATTTTTCGCCTTCAATTTCTCCACTTGAAGCTACACTTTGCTCATTCTTCTGTCTTTCTTGACCTGTAACAACAATTTAAATGTCAATAATTATACCAAATTTGGTAGGACATAATAGGAAGATTCAATAAATACAGCCTAAAAATATTAGATGTCTACTTCGAATATTCCTAGGTTAGGCTTAGCATTTATGTAACAATCCTCGTATTCTAAAATAGAATGAAACACTGCTTAACATGTATATTTGATTTTAAATACATTAGCACTTTATAATCTGTGTTATAAAAATAAAATCGCTTATAAGTTAGACTATACTTTCGACTTATTCGATATAACAACTAGTGTTCATGGTCTTTTTTTTTTTTTTTTTTTTTTTTTTTTAAATCTTGAACTGTGCCTTGCCTAGGAAGGTAGATAAGTGGCAGCACTTGTTTACCTAAATGCATAATATGCCCTTTTAGTCTCGCTAAGCAAGAGGTAGTTACCTAGGGCGAGTGTAGATAACACACTCCCCAAGTAGTACATGGAAAGGGTGCTGAGGAGTTATCCTGAAACTTCTTAAAACTTCCCTAAACACTTTAACTTTACTAATTTACTATATGCCCATTGGAACGTCAAACTTAATGCCTCCTTTTTACTTCTCTGCCGTAACTTTGCTTCGACACACAATGACGAACTATGTCTATACATCATACTGTTACACACCTCAAGTTAACTGCAATAGACGTTCGTCAGGAGTCATAATAACCCTTGTTCCCTTAAGAAGGGTGTGGGAAAGAGACGAGTAAAAATAATAAAGAAAACTACAATGTAAGTGTCGAGTTCATCATTCTCGGTGCACTGGGACGGATAGTGATACTCCAGATGCCTTAGAAGCCCAAGTTCATCCCTCGTTAGCACCTCTAGGGGTGGTGGGAAAGCGGTGGCACGTAAAACAATAATCGGAACAACTGACATTGTGTCGCTGAGATAAATAATAACTCTTCCGATGCCATTTGAGTTTAAGTTTAGCCTCAGTGAGGTACGACTCCATAGCGCCCCTAGGAAAGGATTGGGAAGGGAAAATGTGTAAAAATTATAATAATACCGATATTAGTATTCGAATACATATTTGCGGGATTGCTTGTTGAATAATGACACTCGCTTTTCTGTTTAGCTTCAAGTTCAGTCCCATCTACATGAGAGCATTACTATGAGATCTTAATTTCAAGGTTCGACAAAGGGTGAAAAATAAAATGTTTAAAATCACTAGATTAATGTCCTATTCATATTTCTCGGGATCACTATGCTGATTTGTGATACTTCCGATGATATTTAAGCCCAATTAAAGTCACGATGGGCATTTCAACTGACTCGAAAATTGACAGCTGTCACGCCAAAGGCATATATCAGGTATAGATTACAAGTCTGTCAGGTAGTCTAAAATTATTAAACCTATTAAGCATTAGTGAAAATAAAAAAAATGAAATCTTTGAGTTGTAAGTCCCACTGTTATGCCAACTTGGCAAAATTGGACGGTGATGATGAGAAATGAATGAAATGGTGGAATGAAGAAAGTGGAAGAAAACGGGAAAACCCTGAGGAAACCCACGCACACAGTATTTGTCCGTCACAAAGCCCACTTCGCGCGAGCTGGGATCGAACCAGGGACCCCGTGCATCACAGATGAACGCTCTACCACTGAGCCACCTTATTGTGCATTCGTGTTCCAAGATCATGGTATATGAGTCACAGTGAGTCAGGCCTGACTTTGTTTGACAACTGACCACTGAAGTTTAAACCTGTGCAAAAAATCGAGCCATTTCTGAAGTAGTGGTCAGCAGGACTGAAAAGTAGATAACCTACTACAACAATGTGTAAAAGAAATCGTCATCAACAGAGAAGCTCCACAGTCTGTGGCAAAGCCAACATTAACACTCTGGGATATTTTGCTGTATTTGGTGGGATTGGAATAGTATCGTGCATCACGAGCTTCTGCGTTGGACAGAAATATATACTCGGGCCAGTACTGTCAACAATTAGCGCCAGTGCACCAAACAATTCGAAAGAAATGGCGGGAACTGATCAACAGAAAGGATGTCGTATACCAATCTGACAACGCCAGGCCGCAGACATATTTGATCTGTTAGAAATTGCGAGAACTTGGAAGAGATATTTTTATGCATCCACTGTATAGCATGAACATAGCACCATCAGACTATCATTTATTTTGGTTTCTGTAGAACTTTCTGAATGGTGTTAAGGAGCTTGTGAAAACCACGTGTAAACAACTTTTTGATAAGAAATTGTAGAAGTTCTATAGCGACGGGATTAGGGCATTATCTGATAAATGGAAGACCATAGAACAAAATGGAGCATATGTGCTTTTATTGTGATATATTTAAATCAAAATAAATGTATTTCCAACGCTGATTTCCAAAGACTCAATACTTTTAGACAACCTGATAAATGGATACGTGTGTGCTGCATTTTCCAGCATAACTGGAATACCAGGATCAATTTCAACCAAACTCAGCACATATACGAGTTGTTCAGATACAATCGTATTATTTACAATCTTTAAAAAAAATACTGTGGGAATAAGCTCTCCAAGGAGTGGGAGATGGGAAGAGGGTAACATGTAAAGATAATCGAAAACAGCCGGTATTAGCACCGGATTTTTTTTTTTTTTTTTCAAAGGTGAACAGTGACATCCAGATACCGTTTAAATCGAAGTTCAGCCCCAACCAACTTTGATCTGAGAAGAGATGAGAAGTGAAATATCCGAAATGACAGATTATTGTCGGATGCATCATTTTTGAGGTCGGGAAAAAGGCTGACCCGTTAGAAGTTACTTCGGAACTTGGTTACTACCTATCTCAGCCCTTTTTTTTTCTATGGCACTTTGATTAAAGAGATTATTCCAAGGGGTAAAATGTTTCAAAATTTATTATAAAATCTTATTCTAAGGAGGTAGAAGTGGGGGATTTTTAGCATTATACGTTCATTGAAATGTATATCCTAAGCGAAAAGAGGATTCAAATATTTTCCTTAAATCTATTCTCAACGCGTGAACAAGTAGTGTTTCAGTTCATATATACTGTGTTTTGGTAAAATCGTCTTCTAGTGCCATAAAATTATGTTAACAATTTTTCATTTATATTAGGTATACATAGATATTTCATTTATGTTAGGCTGTTTCTTTCATACATCAGTGGGAATATTGGGAGTCCGAGGGTATGGGGGCAGGAGAGTCCAACAGTTAGGGCGCCAGAAGCACAGCCGAGAATTTAATTATGGCTTAGAATATCATTGTGAAGTGTATGTAAGGTATTGAAGTCTGTATACAGAGCCCAGGGATTCTTTTAAGGAATGTTGTAAAGTTCTAATCTTTACATCTTTATTTTCTATCTTATTGCTTTAATTAGAAACACTTGTCCTGCATATATATGATCAATATGAATTGACCTTTCACAATGAAAATAGATGAAAATTTGGGGTTAATGTTTAGCAGAAGGGGTCCAGTAGTTGTTTCTAAAAAATGTTACAATTTCGGTAATTTCCGTCGACATTAGGTTAGTTTAGGTGAGTTTAGGTTAGATTAGTTTATGTTAGATTATGTTAGTGTAGGGGTCCAGCATAATTTTCCAAAAAAATGATAGACTTTTGCTTATTTCTACGAATATTTGGTTAGTTTAGGTTAGGTTAGATTATATTTGGTTACGTTATGTTAGGTCTAAGTACTTGCATCATCCATTTCTCCTCTAAATTTTGTGTTTTTTACGTTCTTCTGGACCCCTTCTGCTAAACATAACCCAACTTTCGTTATCTTGGTTGTTCAGCTACATTATTTTTTCATATGATATTCACACATTAATATAAATATTTGGTACACATATGGGAACAGATTTTCGAAATTTTACGGAGAAAAGTACAAACAAAAAATTCATCTTTACAACTTACACATTATGCGCTTCCCAAAGTGTTTTAAAATATGTCCACTCCAAATAATGGTCTTTTCGGTACCATAAGCCTCTTGTTATATGCCTGTCTTCATTTCAACGTGCTACGAAATTCCTATTTTAAATTTGCACTGGTCGTTAATAGCGCCTGCAGTAGTGCCTTCGGCACCCTAATCTCAATGCTACTGGTCTCCAGTTGTATCATGAAGCATAGCGTTACCTGAGCATACCTAGTAAAAAATGGGAAGTTAGCAATTAATTGTTATTTTTTAGGTTATTAGTAGCTGAATTTGAGGATAATACGATACGTGCAGGAGTTAACACTTTCATGCTCTGCCATTCTTAATCTGCACGTAGGACACGCGAAATAACAAACAATTTTAGATGCGCTGATGGCATACACGCTCAGCTGTTAGCAGAGAGGAAAATTCTATATTTATAGTCAATATTCGGTTGCCATCACATTCTAAATATGCATGATTCTATACTTTGCAATTATGCTAATATATCTTTAACATCTAGTAAATATTTTTTGCATTTGTTTTTATTGTTTTGACTAGGACACATAATTCTCATTTCTTTTGATTGATTCATGTTCCGTCACGGTGTGGCGCTGGAAGAGTATGGATCAAAGATTAATTTGACGAATAGGCACTAGATGTCCTACCATTACATACTACAGGCTTAGATAATTACATAGTTTAATTCAAAATTTAGGACCCAATCACCTAATAACTTAAAAAAAAATGATAGCAGAAGTATACTTTTCGCATAATTCTTTACTAAATCAGCTTGAAATGTATTGCTTTCACGCCATTTTCAAACACTAAATCCATACAACAGTAACGCTTCACCCTTATTCTGATCTTTTCTATAAGACATTATTATGGAAGTCTTCAGTATTTATAAGATAATATTAAGTTTCAAATTTAATATTTTCCTTTTCTCAATACATTTTACAACCAATAATATTTCCATAAAATTACAAATTAGAAAACCATAAGCCTATGTATTTACTACAAATTAGTTCATAGATATATCAGACAAAATGAGCGCTTTGTCCGGGTGAGCGCCAGGTGAATGAATTCGCTTGCCCCCTGTCGGGAGCATTGTTTGGACTAAAAGGGGGCATTAATGAATTCTAAAATCGCTCACCTTTTTACTGTTACGTCCGCTAAATGTTTTTCTTTCGTTTTAAACTTATTCCCCCATAAACCACCACCAAATTATTTTGACAGCCAGTTAATATGCACACTCGTTCTGAAGCGATACATGTGTTTGTCATCGGTTCGAACCCATCCCAAGTCTTGTTTTATTTTATTTTATTATTTTTTTGTTGGCCGTTCTTAAATATTGTGTCAGGACAACATAAGTAATTTTGTTAAATACTATAATAATAATAATAATAATAATCGTTTTCCATATACTATCCATATGCGGTCAGTATTTGGTTCTAATTGGCTCAAAAAATAAATAAATTGACTTCCATTTAATAAGTTGTGTAGGCAAGGGTGGATTTCGGAGTTTAACCCTTTTAAATGTTATCGTAAATTTTTATGCGATAGGGTAGTATCTTCATTATTCGATTTAAAACGAAGTAGCAATAAAGTTTTTTACCTTGTTTTTTTTTTCTCAAGCTTGGAGTCATTGTAGAACGCTTTACGCAAACCTTCACACCTTTCTGCCTTGAGAAATAGAATGTGATGACGTCATAACTTTATAACTTTAATTATTTTGTTATGCCTATTTTTATTACTTTTAGGCGGACTTACTTTTGTACTAGATGATTGAAATTTTGCACACACATTCAGTGCACCACTCAGTATTTTTTTGATTTTTTTTAGATCTCTACGTTAAAACAGGGATCCATAGGGATAAAAATTGAAAAAAGGATATTTTTCACAAAAATCCTTTTTTTGCGATTTTCCCACATCAGATACACGATAGAGACATCCGAATGGCGCAATTTGAAAGGATGTTTTATTCTGAAGAGAATGATGTAGGAACAATTATCCTAGGATAAATAGGGATGTTCCAGGAATTTTTTTCCTGAGATCCTGTTTTATACGGGAATCTGGGATATTCTAGGAATGTTATTTTTTGGCGGGCTTAATTTTGCATCTAGAAGATTGAAATTTTGCACCCACATTTAGTATTTTTTAGATTTTTTTTTCAGATCTCTTCGTTAAAACAAGGGGGTCCAGAGAGAAAAAGGTGTATTTTTATCAAAAAATTCTCTTTTTTCGCGATTTTTCCACCTGAAATACATGATGGAGACATCTCAAAGTATCGCTTGAAAGAATGTTCTATTCTGAAGAGAATGATGTACGAACCATGATCCTAGGATAAATAGGGATGTCTCAGAATTTTTTTTTATACGAGAATCTTTGTCATTCTTGGAATATTATTTTTGGCGGGCTTACTTTTGCATCTAGAAGATTTAAATTTAGGTTTAAATTTCTCAGATATCTGTGTTAAAACAGAGGGGTCTAAAAGGGGCAAAATGTTAAAAAAAAGGGATTTTTAGCACAAATTCATTTTTGGCAATTTTCCCGCCTCAGATACACTATGGAGACTTGTAAGTGGTACCATTTTAAAGAGTGTTCTATTTTGAAGAATATGACGTACCAACCATAATTCTAGTATAAATAAGCATGTCTCAGGAAATCTGAGACAGAAATCTGGGATATAGTGGGATATTTTTTGACGGCCTTACTTTTGCACCTGGAAGATTGAAACTTTGTACACACATTCAGTTCACCCCTTAGTATTTTACAGATTTGCTTCAGATCTCTGAGTTGAAACAGGGGTGTCCAGAGGGGCAAAAAGGAAATGAAAGGGATAGTTTTAATAAAAACTCCATTTTTCGCGATTTTCCCACCAATGCGTGATGGAGACATGCGAATGGTACAATCGAAAAGCTGTTCTATTCTAAAGAGAATGATGTAAGAACCATGATCCTAGAATAAATAGGGATTTTTCAGGAAATTTTTATATTACATCCGGGTCTTTTGGAGTAATCTTCGGCTTCGTGGAGCCCATTGGTAAATATTTTTCCCGCCCTTATTATTCAAGATAGAAGATTGAAATTTTGTGCACATATTTAAGACGCACCTTAAAATTTTCCAGTTGATTTTGAGATCTGTGTTTTAAACAGAGGATCCAGAGGGATTCAATTTTTTTTTCAGAAATATTAGGATTTCTCTCAAAATTTTCCCCTCAGAGACATGATAGGGAAGAGTCAATGATGCTGTTTAAAAGACTGTTCTATTTAAAGAGAATGAGGTATGAACCATAATCCTAGGATAAATACGGATGATGCTGTAGCTGCTTGACTGAAAGTCTATAATTTACGTTAAAAAAGCGATAATTTTAAAGAGTTAAATTCCCTTGAGCAAAATACTATGCAAAAATAATCAATTCACTCTTCCTTCACATTTACGAATTTAGGTATTTCACTTGAAGGAGTACGAGAATTGCAACAAACTCATTGTGGCAAGTACACGGGGAAGTATAATTTGTTGAAGAACTGGATTATGAAGAGCGACTTTGAACGTGTTATTAAATTCCAGTCAGTTTCATATCCTGCTAACAAATTTATCGAGTCAGAAAAAAAATATTTTGTAGGTTTCAAACATTTTCCAGAATTATGCCGCCTGTTACCAGGTAAGAAGTGGAAATTTGTATTACGTTTGCTACTATAGCACTAAAGACAAAAAGTTATAATACTAAGAAGATATATGCATTACTGCCCAGGATTAGTATTATAAGGAATCAAAGGTCCCAGTACCAAATTGCCTTATAAATATCAATATCTGCAACTCAAGCGAATTGACAAACAGAGGAGTACAATGCCTTCATATTAACTGTAATAAATTTCAGTTTTGTGGTGGACAACATGAGTAGATTACACATACTCTAATTTACAAATACCAAAACAAAGATTGCGCATTTTGTTCCTAAGCAATAATATATGCAAACAAAGTATAAATTCCAGAATAGCTCAGGCAAATCAGGAATTGGAAGAAAACCAGAAACATCGACATAGATTTTTTCTAAAGTTTAAGTGTCCCACGTATATGCCCTTTTGGCTATTATACCTTTGAAATTATGGTTTCTTAAGGGTAAATTATAGATTTGCAGTCAAGCAGCTACAGCATCATCCTTATTTATCTTAAGCTCATTCTCTTTAAAATAGAACATCTTTTCAAACGGTACTATTTACATTTCCCTTTCATGTCCCTGAGGTGGGAAATTTTGAGGGAAATCCGGATTTTTTCTGAGTTTTTTGTTTTTAGTATTGATCCCCTCCGGACCCCCTCTCTACGTTAACGCACAAATCTCAAAATCAACTGAAAAATACTAAGGGATATACTAAATTTGTGTGCAAAATTTTAAGCTTCTATCTTGAATAGTGAGAACAAGAAAAATATTTACCAATGAGCTAAGAACATCCCCACAATGCCCCAGATCACCTTGATGTAACACAAAAATTTCCTGAGACATTCCCATTCATCCTATAGGATCATGGTTAGAACATCATATGCTTTAGAATAAAACATAGTTTCAAACGATATCATTCGCATTTCTCTATCGTGTATCTCAGGCGGTGAAATTGAAGAAAAAGAGATTTCTTGTTAAAAAAAATAACTTATTTATTTTTTACCCCGCTGAACCCTCCTGTTTTAACGCAGAGATCTGAAACAAATCTGAAAAATACTAAGTGGAACGCTGAATGTGTGAACAAAATTTTAATCTTCTAGGTGCAAAAGTAAGCCCGCAAAAAATAATTTTCCCACAATACCCCAGATTTCTGTATAAAACAGTATCACACGTAAAAATTTCCTGAAACGTCAATATTTATTCTAAGATCATGGTTCGTACATCATTCTTTTTAGAATGTAACAGCCTTTCAAACGGTTCCATTCACACGTCTTCATCATATATCTGAGGCGGAAAAATCGCGGAATTTTTTTTTTTGTTAAAAATATTCGTTCTTTTCACGTTTTTGCCCCTCTGTCCCTGTTTTAACGCAGAGATATGAAAAATCTGTAAAATATTAAGGGTGCATTGAATGTGTGTGCAATTTCAATCTTCTAGGTGCAAAAGTGAGCCCACCTAAAAAATAATAAAAATAGCCATAATAAAAATATTTTTAAAAGTTATGACGTCATCATGCAGAAAGGTGTGAAAGCATGCGTAACGTGTTCTACAATGCCCTCATGTTTTAAAAAAAAACAGAAGAAAACAAAGTAAAAAGTTTTATTGGTACTTTTTAAATCGAATAATTAAGATTCTACACTATCAGCCAAAAATAGGTGATATAATTTAAAAGTGTTAATGGAAACGAATGACTGAAATTATTTTTCTGTGTCCTCCCACCGGGAATTGAACTCGAGACCACATTCGATATAGAATTAAAGAAAATGATTATGAAGACATACGTATGGACTGTGGCATTATATAAATGTCATGCAAGGACTCTACGAGAAGAGGAAAGACAAAGAATGAAAGTCCCTGAAATGTGGTACTAGAGAAGAATGCTGAAAATTAGATTCCCGGATAAGGCGCTAAGTGAAAGAGTATTGGAAATGGCAGGAGAGAAAAATATCATATTGAAAAATATTTCCAAAACAAGAAAAAAATTAATTGGACATACTATGAGACATTGAGAAGCAGCCATGGAAGGAGTAACAAACCAAGTGGGACATGGACCAAATCTTACAATATTTAGGGGAGGAAGTACAGGGAAGTGAAAAGAGTGACTCATGGTAAGGAAGATCGCAAGGCTGTGTGAAACGAATCGAAAGTTTGCTGACCTCAGAGAAAGGCCCTCAGCCGAAAAGGGTCTAGGGAAGCCAGGGCCAATGTTAATTTTCGTTGCTTATAGAATTTAGTTAGGGAAGCTAGGAGGTCAAACGTTGGGACCACTAAAAACGCAAACTTTTTATGTCCCTTTTCTCCACCGGGTATACGTTTTCGTTTGGAATTTATGATCATGTATCGTGTTCCATTTGACATCGATTCGTATCAATGACGTACGAGAGATCCCAATCACCACAGACTGTTACCCTCTTGAGTTTACAGTATTTGTGTTCGGGGGAAAACAGATTCCATTGTATCACATTCTGGCGTGTATGACCAGAGTACATAACTTTCAGGGGCTATGGTGGAACGATCATTCTACTTCCGGTTTGACGACGTTGCGAATCGAAAGAGTAAGCATATTCCCATCTTTCAATGTGTTTTTCCACTTGTGCAAGTTTCAATGTGATACTCACCGAGGAATTGGATAGCTTTCATTGTAAGTCAAACGTCCTGGAAACGAAAATGCAGTCCGTTTTTTTCGTATCACTCTTAGATTTTCTTCTATAAAAATAATGACGATTAACTGCTGACACGAGTAAATGTAATTTGAGATATAAATAAAAGGTGTTTATGAAGATTCTAAGTTTTAATGAATACATGTATGTGATACTAAACAGTGCAAACCATCATTTACGAACTTATGTATATATCTTTATTACATATCATAAACTTTGTATATGTGTTCAGAACCTCAATACAAGAAAAAAATGCAAACTCTTAATTACGGAGATAGGGATAATAAAAGGGTAAGAGGAATGACCAATTTCAGTAATTACTTTTAATTAGCTCTGTCTCCGTAATTAAGCATTTCGAACCACAGTCGCTTTTTTTTTTTTTTTTTTTTTGGATTAGAATCCTGTACACACATGGTAAATTTGTCAGTTTGTCCCCGGAACACCCTGCATGTTCGCTTATAAGCTTGATAAGAAAAATGATTAACGGCAAAGACAGTTTCGAGACATTTTTCCGTTTGTATGTTGTGGAGTAATCTTTCAGGGGAATTAACATTAATATCTCATCATGAACGGGTCTCATTTCCCTTTACAACTTTTTCCCTCTGCAAAATGTTTTGATAAAAACGCTCATTGCTTATAGCAACTAATTTTTCAGAAAAATAACTCAAATGAAAATGTAGAGAGTGAATGAAATTTTAAAATACATACTTCATCCTTGTGGATCGCAATTTTTCAAGAAGTTTCTGTACCAGTATTTCATAGTTTCCTTCTCTTACAGGTAAACCTATCGATGTCGAAATCTAGTTTCTTCACCAAACTTGGCAGAGAAGTGTGAAATATCAAGAAACAAGCGTAAGCAAAATTTAACGTGCTTCCTTCCATAAAGACGGCCGCAGTGGCCAAAAACATGATTGATCAGAATAAGCCATAACAATATGTTTCAAATTTTAAAATTTCATTTTATTTGTAAAGCGGATAAAGGAATAAATACAAAAACACATTAACCGACACTGGGAGGGAGTAGATATATATTTGAGGGTATGTTTATCATGACCGGCATCTTAAATTCCGTCATCTTGTATCTCGCTCGACTTTCTTAAATAGGAAGGGGGTCATGTAATATATTAAATTGGGCTAGAATTTTACGAGAAATACAATGGTGAAGTCCATATTTCTATAAGTTTATATTTGTAAGTCACAATATAGGTATAATACAGTGGCGTGCCGTGACTTTTCTCACAGGGGACTAGGTTCGAAGAGAACGTGTGCTGTAGAGTGGAGGTCCTGAGTAGTATTGTTGACACCAAATAACACAATTTATATGTTTCTGTAAACGCTTCTTCTACCAAGCCTCTTTCTTTCAAGAAATGGATAATTTCAGTCACAGTTTTATTTAAAAAATCTAAGAGTCTGTAAACCTATATAATTCACTTTGCAAATTGTTAAAATTTAAAAAAAAAAACTCCCGTAAATTGATTTAAGGGTCAAAAGCAAGCAATCAGGAAATCGAGATTTCAAGCACTGGAAATTCTTTAAATCTAACAGCTCAAGAAACTGTAACTCACTGAGATCTTGAAATCACAGTATCAATAATGTCATTGAAGAGACGCACGTATTTAATTTCCGAATCTGTTGAGTTATCTCCTTTGCGTCTTTTGTTAGAAGGTTCCCGTTGTCATCCAATTCTACTTTTCTATAAGTCTTCAAAATCGTTTCTTGCATTTCTAAGTTGAGATACCATCTTTTGTGCTTTTTGGATGCAATATTTCACATCCAAGGTTTTACTTTAAAGAATGTTGAATAGTATATTTGTGCGCGAAAAAAAAATGACTGAAAACTTTTAGTAGAAATGCAAAATCGAAATCCTTCAATGATAACACACATTTTTTTCTTTTTTTTCTTTTTTGTAGTCATGAAAGCTTCGGTGTCGCAATTATCTGAATTTTCTACAATGTTCTCAGAACACCGTAAGAGTTCTATTTGATTTTCATTTACTTCCTTCACAATTTTGGAATTCTAATTCCATCTTATAGTGGCAACCGTTGGAAATCGCTTAGTTACTTCTGATTCAGCAAGCGCGTTACAGCGTTTCGATGAATATGAAAAATTTGGAATGCCACTTATTCTAAAAAATATTTTACATTCCTTGATGTGATTAACAGACTGTGGAACACCGAGATTGAATCTGTGATGATAGCAGTGTATGGTGAGTGCACTCAAACACCTTTTCACAAAAGATTGTAAACCGTTCAAATGTCCAGAAAATGTGGCAGCTCCATCCATAGCCTAGTGCTACAAGCTTTTGCTTACAATTGAAATGAGAGAGAATTTGGAAAGCATGCTTACTTAGAGCAGTCGCAGTGCAATCACTAGTAACATCTGCAAAACAAATAAATCTTTCATGAATTGCCGTCTTTCACGTACCGATTGAATGTTGAGAGATCTTTGCAATGTCCGTAGTTTTGTCCAACATTATTGCTGTAAGAAGTGTATTGTTTATTTCTAACTTAATTTTATCCAGAATTACTCACCAACACATTTAATAATATCATTATGAATTCTGTTTGATGTTCCTTTAAACACTCCCATGCTGTGAAGATGACAAGTCAACATGGGCGCCCGAACGAGAGGGCAGGGTGGGTCCCGGACCTTCCTCTGGCTCACGAAAATGTATACGAAATATAGCAAACCACGTATATTAAATACCAGAAATACCAGACGCAACATAGCAACCATGGAGATGGGCCCCTCCCTAGAAAATTTTCTTCAGGCGCCCCTGCAAGTCCATTTAGTGTCGTACTTGAAAATAACTGAATTACTTCAATATAATTTCCCTAATTGAAAGAATCTTCCTGTTTGTTATGACTTCTAAATGATAGCTCTTGTTTAGCCATAAAACAAGAGGAATAAATGAACCGGTTCATTAGTTCTCGGTTTGAATCAACTTGTGCATTGCTTGCTCAATTGAAAATCAATTCTGGTTTCCCGAAAGTTTTCAGTTTAGTTATTGTGGACAGGTGTGAATAACATTTTTCTTGGCACAACTTGGGTTTGCGAAAATTGTTCATGTCACAAAAGCCATGCCAGCAATACAGTTTGTTTCTTGTTTTACATGCAGTTAACTATTTCGAAGAAGCAAAATAATCCGTTTTGATATTATGTATATAATCTTTCATTTTTGTCTAAATGGAAATGCTTGGAGTTGTTCTACCAGTGGTTATTATTTGTTGCATTTCTTGAAAATTAAGGAATCCAATGATCCAGAATACAAGACTGAAACGGCCGATCCCCACCCCTACTGTCCCCTATACCAATTGAAGTAATATCACTGCTTGCGCCATCGCTTTGCTGCAAGGGACTAGATTTCTCAGACGAGTCCCCTTCCATACTTTATTCTTCGAGTCATTTGCAAAATATATTGATAATCTAAAAAGTTCACACTTCACTAGATTTCTTAAAGTGTCAAGATTAATACTGTAAATTTAATAGCGTTAAAACTATTACCTGTAAAAAGCAAACGAGCATTAAATTCGCTTACGACAGGACGCCCGTGCTTAGAGCTTAGACAACATCTAATATGAGGACTAGCTGGCTGGACCCTGTTCCCTTCCCCGAGAAAAGCCGATTAAAACCCGAGCGTTTCCGATCTCCACTTTGCTGTCGCACCCAGCATACGGGCGCTGACTAGTTGATCAGAACAATTGAAATAGTATTATTTTACGAAAATAGAGAAATACAAACAATGTTTTCGTTTTCTTTGGTATTAAAATGCCAGGGGACTAGCCTAGTCCCCTAGTCCCCTTGACGGCACGCCGCTGGTATAATAAGAGAAACGATATGCAAAGAAATCGCACTGAGGCTGATTTATATTATACCATCTCGGTATTCATGGTAGTATCACATGACAATGAGTAAGAACGCCAGGAACTTTCACTTAGTGGGGTGTTCAAAATAAAAGAGGGTGTGCACCCAGAATAATGATATACATTTTTACACAAACTCAAAGAAAACAATACTTTTACGCCCAGGGGTATGTGTAAGAAAATTTGGGTGAGTGTTAGGGATGTTGGGTGTTCAGAATACTTCCTGGACATAATCCGTCATGTGCAGAGTCGTTTTGAGGTATGATTAACGCCATACTAAAGACTTGGCTACTGTAGGGAAACATGTTAGTCGAACTCTTAACTATGACATTAATCATGCGTCAGAAAGACTACACATAAGGTTCATTATCTATTTTTACAAGAGAAGTTGTAAACTTAAAAATAAAATAAAATAAAATAAAATAAACTACTGCAGCATTAAATTCACAAAATATTTGCTTATGCCCGGAAGCTTAATACAAACTATTCATTTTCTTGTTACACTGAGAAAAAAATGTAGGTTGCGTACTTAAAAAGATAGGTTACCTGCGTAATTCTTGTAGTTTTTGGGCTTAACGTACAGCAGACGTATAACTGAAAATGCACGTTTTATAATACTTTCTGTATAAGTGTTCCATCTATACGTACTTTCCGTATGAAACAATGTAAGCGGTCAGGATCTCACATACAAATGGACGTATATAACATATAGCTGACGAAGGTAAAATAAATATATGCATGTGATATACGGAAAACTCTTAGATGTCAGACATCCTGCAACGGCATGATGTAACATCTAAGGACAGTGCCTCTGTAGCATACGGATAACGTATGCTCCGTACTGATTTCTATAGTAAGCAAGAGGATACCGTATATTTGTACCAAATTTCACAAAATTAAATCCCCACGTTAAGCGGGTTTGCATATCCAGGCTCCTAACTATGAAAACATTTACGCTCACTCCAACCTCAATCATTTCACGAATTCAACCTGTTTTACGTATGTTATTAGGACATAATATTGATTGTGATTTATTCTTAAAACACTTTTATACATTGCAAGAGCTGTAACCTGCAAATATTTACTGAGAACTTATAGTCGTATCGGAATAAACAAAAGCGAGTATGGAACAGTAAACTGCTTTCACGAAAGACAAAAGAAGGTGTGCAAAGGCATACAAAACGCGCTGTGAACGTTGTCGAGTAAACACGTTCTCTGTGCTCTCTGCTGCTACGCTTGTGTTGTGTGAACTGAGTCAAACTCACCCATTAAGTGAAGCATTTTTTTTTCTTTTTTTTCGTGTTATTTTTCACTGTAATTTTTGTGGATCTTTCGGCGACAGTTTTGGTGTTTTTTTTCCTTGGTTTGTGACTGCGAATAACTTGAATATGTCTACACGTCGAGTGAATACATTGAAATTTGATTTCGGAGCGGTTAGCCAGCGGCCTACCTCTCTGACAATTCATGAATGGTTATATGATCGTTTTGCCTTTCCTGTTGAACAGGTTTTGAGTCTTGAACTGGATATTTACCGTAAGTGTGTGTTCCTCAAACTTTCGTCTCTCGCGTTATGTGAACAAGTTTTGAATGACACTAGTGGTGTAGTTCAATTTACTGATCCCTCAGGCACATATGATATACGGATTTCTTGGGCTGATACTCAGGTTGTTACTGTGCGCTTACATGTAATTCCTATGGAACTCTCCAATGACACCATTAAGGATGTAATGAGTCAGTATGGTACTATTTATAATATTCATGATGAACTATATTCTAGTGACCATGTTTACCAAATTCGAACTGGGAGGAAATTATTACGAATGGAATTAAAGAAATCGATTCCATCATTTGTACTGATTCAACAGCACCGTTACTGGGTCACTTATCCTGGACAGGAGAAAACTTGCATACGGTGTCACAGTACCCAGCATTTACATTCAAAATGTCCCCAACGTCCCAATAACGCACCTCGCAGCTCTAATAGTTATGCGGGTAAATTGGTCCCTTCTACTACTAGTTTGGATGCTGCAGTGAATTCTTTTGTTCCTCACTTCTCCAGCCTACCAGTGACGTCTCAGGATCGGGTTCCCAACCTATTGCAATCTGAGGCACCTCAGTCCCATCAGATCTCCATGGACATTAATGTTCCTCAAACAACCGATAATCTTCATGAGAACCATGCACCTCGTCTTCAGGATAGCGACTACCCCCCTCTCCCATCTGTTGCCATCCATCCAGATGATGTTTCTTCAGTTCCGTCTGTCGCACAGCGCAGCTTATCAACATCTGTCGATGATCGTCCCCCGATAGTCTCCTCATCCTTGTCATCTTTGGTCGTCAGTGATTCTCCGCATACTTGTGCTACAGCAGCGTCAACTCCCGACGTCCGATTGGCCCCTGCGATTTCGGCTTTACCCACCACAGGTATGACGACCAGTGATAGTGCGTTCAGTGCACGAACTCTCCCTTCTGTGAATGTTTTGCCAATTTCTACCAGCTCTATGGAGCCGGCGGTCTCTGTGGTTTCCTGCGTGCTCGGACCTGGCAACTCAGAAAGTGTCGATGGTGAGAACGATTTGTCACCTTCCACTGTTACTACTGTTCCTTCTCCTCTCGTTGTGGAACCTCCAGTTGTGGGCGCTAGTGTGAACTCTCCTACTTCTGCTTCTGGTACTGGCGAACGATCTCGAATTAAACGTTCGAGGCGCCAAGACCTCAGTGACAAACTGTTCAAGAAAAATAAAGAAGAGGCTGAGATCCTTCCTGACGTTGATATTCCAATTGTCACTGCTGCTGTTGACTCTCAACCAGATGATTCCTCGCAGAATCAACTCTGATGCTATAATATTTATAGGTAATCCTATTTTCCTTTGGCACATTTCTTGCTCCTGATGTTTGCTTTTTGTGTGTGTGTATTGCAGTGCTGGTGCTAAGTGCGAATTGTGACAAATGTGTTATTGTTTGCCTCCTTTTTTTTTCTTTTTTTTCTTTTTTTTAATCTCTGTGCTCCGCCCTTGTTTTTAGTGCCTATTTGAAAGCTCTGTGATGTGAGCGTGCCTGTCATGCACACTTTTCATTTCTATGTATGGTTCCTTCTTTTTTTCAATGACATTGAAGATTGCCACTATTAATATTAATAATTTACATAGTAATACCAAGCTATTCTCGCTGCGTGACTTTTTACAACAAGCACATATTGATATAGCATTATTGCAAGAAGTTGGATTGGAAGTGTTAGACCTTGGTCCTAATTTTACTGTTTACAATAATTTTACTGTCACTGGCACTGGAACGGCAATTGTTGCTCAGCATCATGTTCAGTTTTCCCCTATATTACTACACCCAACTGGCCGTATTATCAGTGGTCGGCTCGGTAATATTCACCTTCTCAATCTGTATGCTCCTAGTGGCTCTCAGGCACGTGTGGCTCGTAACAATTTCTTTGCATCTGATGTGGCTTCCTGCATTCTCCCCAACAGTGACATGGTTCTTCTTGCTGGTGATTTTAACTGTGTTTTAAATCCTGGAGACCAGTCTCCGGGGTTTAATTATAGTCCGACCCTGCAGGAGTTAACACAAGGTCTTCATCTCCAAGATAGCTGGCTGTCTACCTCTCCACGTCACCAAGCCTTTACTTATGTTAGCCGTAATAGTGCTTCTCGCATCGACCGCATGTACATGTGTCCCATGCTCATTCGCAACATATTTGACGCTGAAATTGTGCCTACCATATTTTCTGATCATTGTGCTTATATTGTTACCTTGCGTATACCTGATGTCAAGGTTGAACGCGGGCCTGGTTATTGGCATTTTAATACTTCTCTTCTTGAGGATAACGAATTTTGCGAAGCTTTTATGACCAAGTGGACGAAGTGGTTAACCCAGCAGAGACATTTTCGCACTGTTACTGATTGGTGGTATCAATATCTCAAACCACGTGTTGCCAGCTTTTGCCGCTGGTATTGTGCTGAGCGGGAGCGTGATCACCGAACTCTTTTCCATTTCTACTATCGTTGTTTGGCTGATGCTAAAAGTGCTGTTCTACATAACCCTTCTGCCTTACCTCTCATGAAGCAGTATCAAGCTAAATTGTTGTGTCTGACCCGCCGTCGCATGGAAGGAACGAAAATCCGCAGCAAATCTACAGTCATCGACCCTCAAGAAGAACCGTCGCTCTACCATGTCTTGGCAGAATATAAACGAGGTACACGCAAATATATTGAGAACATCAAGGATGACGAAGGCAACATCCACCATACTTTTGCAGGTATTAAGCGGACTTTTTACACCTATTACTCCACCTTATATGGCACATCGGACACCGTTGACATACCATCTTCCTTCTTAGATCGCCTCCCATGTGTGCTCGATCAACGTGAAGCGCAATCACTGGAAACTCCATTCACCAAAGAAGAGGTGCAAACCGCAATTATGAGTGCTTCGTCTGGAAAATCTCCTGGAATTGATGGTCTTCCGGCTGAGTGGTACAAACGTTTCTTTCCACTTATTGGTGATACCTTAACTGCTATAGTGAACGAACATTTTGCTCCTGCTGCAAGGACTCCGTATAAAGCTGCTGGCGTGACTATCTTTTTACCGAAGCAATCACATCCTACTACCGTTTCCCATTACAGGCCAATCACCTTGCTGAACTTTGACTACAAGATTCTCGCTCGCTGCTTGAACAACCGCTTACGCCCCTATTTAGGCAAGTTAGTGGGTCCTCACCAATATGCGTGTGTTGGAAACAAGAAGATCTATCATCTTTTACAGTGCATTCGTGACGTTATTGCTACCCTTGAAGACTCTTCTGCCTGTCATGCTCTCCTGTCACTTGATTTCCATCAAGCCTTTGACCGCGTACGTCATGATTACTTGTGGCGTATACTCTCCACCTTAGGTCTCGGGGAGCAGTTCATTCGCTGGATTCGTATCTTGTACGACAATGCTCAAAGTAAACTTAAAATCAATGGATTTCTCACTGAGCCTGTGCGTATCAAACGAAGTGTGCGTCAAGGGTGCCCATTGAGTATGAGCTTGTTTGCCATTTCTCTTTGCCCTCTTCTTTATAGTATTCATGCTCGTCTCTCCGGCCTTTCCCTTCATGGTCATACCTTACGAGTCTGCAGTTATGCTGATGATGTGACAGTTTTCATCCACGATTGCAGTGATATTCGCACCCTTGATACCTGTTTGATGGAATACACCGCCTTATCTGGCGCTCAGATCAATCCGTCGAAAACTAAGCTTTTGGTTCTTGGCACACAAGCTTCTTCTGAGTATCCACCTATCACTAACGTCGTGCCTCAGTTAAAAATCTTGGGCATCACATTTTCCTCTACCATTTCTGAAACAGTCCATGTGAACTATAAGATACTCGTAAACAGCATCCGGCATATTCTCCAGTCTCATTGTTCACGCCAGCTGTGCTTATTGTCTCGGATATACTTTGTGAATACTTATGCTCTATCCAAATTGTGGTATGTGTGTCAGCTGCTTCCTATGCCCAGTGACATTGCTCAACGCATTACGAGTGTTGTTAATTGGTTTCTTTGGCATGGTCACGTCTTTAGAGTTAAGTATCCCTTCACATGCCTCTCACCAAAAGCTGGTGGTCTCAACCTTATCCACGTCGGGCTAAAAGCTCGGGCTTTGTTTCTGCTCCGAGGCTTCCAGAGCCTTACAACCAGCCTTACGGGAATCAGCCATGCCCTTCTTTCTTACTGTCATGACACTGTCTCATATACATTTCCACTTAATGTCTGCCATATTCCTGATATTTATTGGTATTATAGTGATGTTATTTGTTCCTATGCTTATATGACTGCCGGTCTGACGGCTGCGTTGCCTAGTTCAGTGAAAGACTTGTATCAGTATTTACTTAGCCAACTTTCTCTCCCTCCTCATCGCCTCTACGAAAAGCACCCCGCACGACAATGGACGAGAGTATGGAGTAATATCTTTGCCTCTCACCTTTCTGGACCGACAATCTCGAGTTGGTACGTTGTGGTGAACGACCTTGTGGACACTCGTGCTAAACGACATCGCTTACATTTCAGTGACAGTGCCCTTTGTATCAAGTGTGGTCGTGTCGATGATTTGGAACATCGATTAACAATTTGTTGTAATGCAGCTCATATTTGGGCGAAGTTTCAACGAATGATCAGTACTATTTGCCGTACAGTGCCAGCTTCTGTTACCAGTGATCTCGTCTTATTTCCTGATTTCCGTCTCTTTCCCAGCGCTAAACACAACTCAGCGCTGTGGTTAATATCGAGTACTGTTCATTATATCCTTACTCCTGAGTTACGCCGTATCACCGAATACCAGGATTACTTGTATACCAGATATAGACATTTTCCACCAACCAGACGAAAAACCCTATTTGCACATTTCCTCGATGTAGCTCTTGTTCAAGCTTATAACTAACGCCCTGACCTTGGACGTTCTACCACAATGTAATCGTGCATTCTGATCTCTGTCAATCTACTAATAGAAAACACGGAACTGTTCTCTGATACTCATGTAATCTGACTGTACTTTATGATTTATATGTAACTCTACTGTAATAAAGAAAATGAAAAAAAAAAAAAACGGTCGAATGGTTTGGGTCGATACACTATCAATCACATGTTTGCGTGTTCAAACCCGGTAGCAAGTTGTTTCTTTTTTAAGTGTCTTCCTATTTTCATCCGGAGACTGAAAATATTTCTTTGAGTAACTCATTGAAAACTTCTTTTGTTTCAAATTCGATTAGAATGGAACATTATATGAATTGCGAATCTTAAATCCATAGCTAAAAAAATGAAGTATACTCACTACTCTATTATCCTCTGATTTGTAACGAGAAACTATTTATAAACAGTGGTGACTTCAGAAAATTATCCTCGGGGGGAATTTCAATATGCGGGGGGAGGGCAATCATTGATAGTCCACATAGAGCACGATCGAATATATGGTCCTGAAGGCGGAAATTTCTTAGCTCAAGAGGGGTCTCAAAATTCTCCCTCAGATCACGTCCTGAAAGCATCATTGCTTAAAAGCTTTTCGTAACAAATATAATATTACACTTGTTTCTCGTTCTACATTTAGAATTGGTAAAATCATAACTTATAGAGGATTATAATAAAAGCATAAAAATTACAATACCAATCATGTATAAATTATCCTGTAAGTTACCAACTTTGGGTCAGATTAAAACTCAAATATTTGTTTTCGGATTGCACTTAGAAGCAAGTCCTCCCTATATAGTCCTGATTGGAAAGCCATGTTTAAGACAAATTAATTAATCAATATTTATACGAATATTTTTTTTTATTTTACTATTTTTACTATTCAATATTATATACACTTCATTTCCAAAATCAAAATCTCGAAAATGAATATTGTACGAGTGCAGACTCGCAAATAAATGATGATTTATCATATATATTGGTCTCTATTCGAAATTCTATTTAATCGAATCCGACAGGAACACAGACAGAAATATCGAGAGCAGGTGAAAAAAAAAGAGAGAGAAAAGAGCGTTGTACCCGGTGGGGACTCGAAGTAAGTTCGAATGATGCTTTATAATCCGAACACCTTAGTCCACTCGGCTATGATAACAACTAGCGATTGAAGCAAAGGCTTCGAGTAGTAGTTCTTATTACAGAATAACATTTTCTATTGCCTAAAATTTAAATCTAATTTACTTTGATATAATATATCTATTAATTTGTTTCATGAACGTTTTCGTTACTTTGATGAATGATGTATGTTGTTGATGTAGATTCTATTACTCGTTCTTTCGTAAATATTATAGAAAGTATCAGGGTTATTTATGATCTTTTATGGAACTTGACTGGCGCATGCGCAGTACACAGACAGTTCAATTGGAAGGCGAGGAAGGAAACGCTAACACACTGTTAGGATGTTTCCCTCGCAAGCAGTAGTTCCCAACCGATGGATGGCGGGACGCACTTCCTCTTCCTGGGGTTGCGTGAAGTGTTTACGAAGTCCCTTCGTTGTCTTATATTTCTTGAATGATTATACACAATATCCAGTCACATCTTCTACACATTTGGAAGTGATAAATCGTAGTATAAATAAACCGTCCTCCACACACAGTGATTGTTGCTTTTCCAAGATTATAAACTGAAACACTTTTTATTTCAATAGAATATAAAACTTTCAATGGGAGGGGTTACAACCCCCTCAACCCCCTGGATCTTCGATATGTCACCGCCTAAACTATAAATTTCAAGTTAGAATCAAAAATTGGAGACATGTGGCCTACTAAATATATTTTTAGTTCATTATACATTTTCATAAATAAAATATCCACAATTACAATGACAGTAAATGCTAAGTAATTATTGTAAATCTTTTTACTTTCATTTTCCCTCTTTCTTCTCAACTGAGCTTGAAAAATGTAAAAATGGGAGGTTAAGAACTTCAAATATTACGTATATTTTAGCGTATTACGAAATTATATTTAATAGAATCCGGCAGGATCACAAACAGAAACGTCAAGAAGAGGTAAAACCAGATTGTACTGTGGTGGGATTCGAACTACTTTTGAATGGTGCCTCAGAATCTCTAGCCGCATGCCTTAGTCCACTCGGCTAATGTGTCAAGTTGAAAATATAGTAAGCGTGTGTCATGTTTAAGCTTTTGTTACAGCATGAAATTTATTTTGTATTCTCTGAAGTTTAAGTCTATTTTGGCCTGATGTAATAGTCTGTTGAAATTGTTTTATGTTTACGGTATTCTTTACTTTGACGAATGATGTTGTTAATATAAGTTCTATTACATATTCGTTCATAAATATTACAGCAATTGTCAGGATTATTTATGATCTTTCATGAAAATTGACTGGTGCATGCGCAGTAAAAACAGAAAGATGCACTTTACCGACATTTGTCATACACGCCAGAGCGCAAATTTCCGACAGGTTCTCAAAATGCCTCGCTCTAAAAGTTGTGGAGAACTGTCTGTTGCTCTGAGAGGAGAAATCATAGGCCGAGCAAAAATGGGACAAACTGTGCCTCAGATTGCTAGAGATCTGGGATGTGACAAGAAAACGGTCAGGAAATGGGTTCAGCGACATGAAGAAGGTGGTGAATGGTTCAGGTCTTGGTCAAGAAGTGGAAGGCCAAAAGTGACAACTGCAGCTCAAGATCAAGCTTTAGTTACAGAAGTAATCAACAGACCTCTACGCCACACGTCAATCCTCTTGGACAAAGCCAGAGAATGTAATTGTTCTCACGAAACAATAAGAAGAAGATTATTGGGGACTGGTCTACACTGTTCAAAACCCGCTAGGAAGACTCTCCTGACTGAAACTCACAAGGCCAGACGAATGGAATGGGCACAGAATAACATAACCCAACCTCCGTCATATTGGGACTTAGTCATCTGGACCGACAAGAAGGTTTTCAAGTCTAACCAACAAGGCAGAGTTATATTGTATAGGCCGCGCGGAACCAGGTATGCTGAACAAAATATTATCAGAATATTATATTATATTCTTGTTCAGGACGAATATCAGCACACTTTTGGGGATACATGACGGCTGCTGGTCCTGGAGATTTGGTTGCGGTGCCTGAGAGAATGAACAGCAGTGTTTACATTAATATCCTCGAAAACACGTTGTTACCGTCCTTAGAAAGAAAATTCCCCGAACAGGAAGAATATATATTTATGCATGACAACAGTGCTGTTCACACTTCCCGGCAAACACGAAAGTGACTAAGTGAATATCCAGAGTTAATTTGTATTGAGTGGCCCCCTCTATCCCCAGATTTGAACCCAATTGAACATCTGTGGGCCTATATGGTGCAACAATGGGAAGAGAGACGTGAAGACAGAGACCAAACGTTTCTTCAAAATCATGTTATGGGACTGTGGCAACATTTTCGTGACACACCGTCGTATTGCTCGAGACTTGTGTCTAGTATCCCCTCCAGACTTCAAGAAGTTACTGACTCTGGAGGTGACTACACGAAGTACTTGTGTGTTATTTTTTGTGTAAACATTTATTTATTGTATTTTTTCAAGAGCAATACTTTCGTTCTTCATTCTTTTCCTTTGCTTGTTTACTTATTAGTTCGTTAAAACGTAAAGGAAGAGTAGTATATCTTCGAAAAGTATTTGTGAATTTACTTTGAACGTTTCTAAGAATACATTGACTTTTTTTTCTTACTCTATATCATG
Source organism: Thermobia domestica (assembly GCF_964235325.1). Classification (NCBI taxonomy): domain Eukaryota; kingdom Metazoa; phylum Arthropoda; class Insecta; order Zygentoma; family Lepismatidae; genus Thermobia; species Thermobia domestica. The sequence continues at coordinate 82,799,236 of NC_137459.1, forward strand.
CCCAATATTACTTTCATTTCAGTTAATTAATAACTTTATTTCATATCTCGGATAAAAGTATTATTGTCTTTTTAACAATATTTTTCCTTTTGATTGTGTAATTTCTAGTTTCATTGAATTATCTCAATTCGAATGAATAAATCACATTTTGTTTATTGTCCCTTCCTTAGCTAAGTTCGAATTCGAGAACAATGTGGTGTAATATATGTTCTTTATTCTTCATAATGTGCAGTAATGACAATATTAATTATTTTTCATGAGTCCAGTTGATTAGTGAGAACTTGGACAAACATTAACCTGGTGATTCTTTACGCAATGACAAGCGTAAAATACATTTTAGCTGTTCTTTATACTTCACAGCGATGAAACATTTTAACAGTGTTTTAGCGTTTTCTTCCTCGCCTTCCAATTGAACTGTCTGTGTACTGCGCATGCGCCAGTCAATTTCCATGAAAGATCATAAATAACCCTGATACTTTCTATAATATTTACGAAAGAACGAGTAATAGAATCTACATCAACAACATACATCATTCACCAAAGTAACGAAAACGTGTTCATGTAACAAATTAATAGATATATTATTATCAAAGTAAATTAGGTTTAAATTTTAGGCAATAGAAAATGTTATTCTGTAATAAGAACTACTACTCGAAGCCTTTGCTTCAATCGCTAGTTGTTATCATAGCCGAGTGGTCTAAGGCGTTCGGATTATAAAGCATCATTCGAACTTACTTCGAGTCCCCGCCGGGTACAACGCTCTTTTTTCTCTTTTTTTTTTCACCTGCTCTCGATATTTCTGTCTGTGTTCCTGTCGGATTCGATTAAATAGAATTTCGAATAGAGACCAATATATATGATAAATAATCATTTATTTGCGAGTCTGCACTCGTACAATATTCATTTTCGAGATTTTGATTTTGGAAATGAAGTGTATATAATATTGAATAGTAAAAATAGTAAAATAAAAAAAATATTCGTATAAATATTGATTAATTAATTTGTCTTAAACATGGCTTTCCAATCAGGATTATATAGAGAGGACTTACTTCTAAGTGCAATCCGAAAACAAATATTTGAGTTTTAATCTGACCCAAAGTTGGTAACTTACAGGATAATTTATACATGATTGGTATTGTAATTTTTATGCTTTTATTATAATCCTCTATAAGTTATGATTTTACCAATTCTAAATGTAGAACGAGAAACAAGTGTAATATTATATTTGTTACGAAAAGCTTTTAAGCAATGATGCTTTCAGGACGTGATCTGAGGGAGAATTTTGAGACCCCTCTTGAGCTAAGAAATTTCCGCCTTCAGGACCATATATTCGATCGTGCTCCATGTGGATTATCAATGTTTGCCCTCCACCCGCATATTGAAATTCCCCCCGAGGATAATTTTCTGAAGTCACCACTGTTTATAAATAGTTTCTCGTTACAAATCAGAGGATAATAGAGTAGTGAGTATACTTCATTTTTTTAGCTATGGATTTAAGATTCGCAATTCATATAATGTTCCATTCTAATCGAATTTGAAACAAAAGAAGTTTTCAATGAATTACTCAAAGAAATATTTTCAGCCTCCGGATGAAAATAGGAAGACACTTAAAAAAAGAAACAACTTGCTACCGGGTTTGAACACGCAAACATGTGATTGATAGTGTATCGACCCAATCCACTCGACTGTTTTGTATGCCTTTGTACACCTTCTTTTGCCTTTCGTGAAAGCAGTTTACTGTTCCATACTCGCTTTTGTTTATTCCGATACGACTATAAGTTCTCAGTAAATATTTGCAGGTTACAGCTCTTGCAATGTATAAAAGTGTTTTAAGAATAAATCACAATCGATATTATGTCCTAATAACATACGTAAAACAGGTTGAATTCGTGAAATGATTGAGGTTGGACTGAGCGTAAATGTTTTCATAGTTAGGAGCCTGGATATGCAAACCCGCTTAACGTGGGGATTTAATTTTGTGAAATTTAGTACAATATACTGCTGTCCGGAGAACGGATTTTTCTCTGTGTAGGGAGAGGCCATACCATCCCTTGTGGAGTTCATGGATATAACTGTATTGAAATATGTTGTTGTGTGTACTTGACAACCGAGAGTAGCAAAGTTATCTTAACGGTGTCATAGCCAGTTGGCCGGGGGTCCGCGTGCAGAATGGCATGTATTAATTACATGTAACTATTAGGAGCAACAATTTAGTCATAGAGACCACAACACACTTGTTTGCTCTGGGATCTAACATGCTGTTAAAACAGCATTGGAGAGTAGAGTAGACGATACTAGCACGGGGCCCCTTAGGCGCGGGGCCGATTGGAAGCAATCGGCTTAAGGCCGGCTCTGTTCTCTACATTTAATTATTATTGCTTTTTAAATAATAGTAATAATTTATCTACAAGATTAGGTCTTTTTCAATATTGAAGCTATATGCAATATGACACGCAGACTTAAATAAATAAAATAAAATTCAGTTTACCTATGTTCTCTTCAGAAAGAGAACACAACTCTTTATAGATTGAACACAATTATTATTCAATTAAGTTTGTAATGTTACTGTTGTTACAATCAAAAACAATAGTTTTCGTACGTAGGCCTATCATATAAGAACGTCACATCATTAGTTTTAGCTAAATATTTACTGCGTTAACTTGCATAATTAAATTGCGTAAAACGTATGTAAAAATAATACAATTGATATTACACATAAACACATCGTTACACAGGAGTATCTATTTTTCGCAATTAAGAAATCTGTTATTTCTTTTCACGTATAGAAACTAACGCCGCCTAGTAGCAAATGTATAAAACAGTCACATTTTAACAAATAACGCAAAATGCAGGCACAAGCCACGACCCGCTCGGGAGAGTAATACTCCCGCAAGTACGTTTTTCCGCGCGCTACTCTAGCCAGCTGTTTTACGCGCTATTCTAGCCAGTTGTTTTAAGGTGGTCACAAAATTTATATCATGAAGTACAATGGGAACAAAATGAGCCCTATATCATGGAGTACAAGGGCATAAGTACTACAACTACTTATCTGCACAAAAATAAATAAATCACTTTTTTAAATATTATTTTCATATTATTTTAATTTAATAAGTGTTATAAAAGTGTAAAAAAAAATGTAAAAAAAACCCTCCTCGGGCCGGGTTTGAACTCGCGCCAAAAGAGGCTTTTATTACTAGCACATAGCGCTAGCCGACTTTTTTTTCCACTTTTTTATTATTATTATTCACTTATTATTTACATTATTGTCGAATTACAATAATAAAGTTACATAATTGACAGTTATAATTACATTGTCAGTACAGAATGGGTTTGAACTCGCGCCAAAAGAGGCTTTTACTACTAGCACATAGCACTAGCCGACTCGGCCACGAAGACCGACAACAGAAAGCGTTTGATTTCTGCTATTTTAATGCAACGTTGCAAGAAGTGGATAACTTCAACCAATCAGAACTGTGTTTCTCGTTTCTACTTCCGGGAGCATTACTCTCCTGAGCTAGTCCTGCACAAGCCCTGCCGGATCCGGGATTGTCTGAGGTTGGTGCACCAATAACTACCAAAATAACCAATCAAAATGAAACTCTTCAAAGTGACATGTGACAATATTTTTTACGCCTGTCAACACTGATGCATAGAACGGAGGAAAGTATTTTGCAGAACGGAGGGCTGCACGCAGGGGCGTCATTTAGGGGACAGGGTAGGGCAATTGCCCCCTTCCCCTGAGTTTGAGATTTATATAGATTTTATCAATAGAATTATAGTAAATCAGTGAAAGACGCGAAATTTTACTTATATCAAGGGGTCTTGCCCCCCAAGCAAAATCTGAAATGACGCTCCTCGCTGCAACTATTATGCAGGGAAAAAAATGTTCTCTCCTGGGTTGTGTTTTCTTCCCTACTTGACAATGTTATATTGTTTTGATTGGTGAATCCTTTTCCTTATACCTTTAGAAAATCGACTTAAAGGTTTGCTTTTGCAAAGTTCTGCTTTCTTTTAAGCCTCAAACGGAAATATGATGGCAGAAAGTTTCCGAAAGTGTTGCTATTTTCACTGCTAGCTTCTTATTTTAAATAGTGTATATTTACAATAGTGTATATTTTACCCCCCTAAATCCGGCCCTGGGCACAAGACAGTGCTGTCATCTTTGCTATTCTTTTTAGGTTCATATTAACGACGACAGCGCTATGCTGTGCATACATTTTCCATTATTAGTGTAAATTCGATTATTTTATACATTTGCTACTAGGCGGCGCTAATTATGTGAACAATAGTCTTATTAGGCACGAAGCGATTCTGATTCGATCTCTGGTGGCGCAACCTGAAGAATAAGGTATAAATTTGAATTCGAAGATTTTAAATCAAAACCTGATGGTCTAACGTCGTGGTTTAATTTCACCGATTGTTTATACCTACATTTTATTGGACTAACAAAAAGTCGTAACTGGCAAATTTTTCACTCCCAAAAATGTGTACTATGCACATAGTCTATAAACAACATTTAGATTAGTTACTGAGGAACAATTGAATTGTTTAGAGTATTGATCATCACGTAATAAAGATAATGCCAATTTTTTTTTGAGGAGCCGTCAAATTTGTCTATAATATGATAATACGCCTATTAGCTTTTCCTAACGGTGTGCAAGGTGGTGAAATGTGTACTATGTTAGTGGTCATTCTGACTAAACAAACATGATAGACAAGTTCCATCCAGTGTTTCTTTCAGACATGTTTCTTGGGGCACTGCACCCCTGAGCTCTGAGAGTGCCCCCCGGAGGAGACCAAAATAATACGTCTATAAATATAATAAATAGAATAGTGCCAGCAGTGCTCCCCGGAATCCTAAGTGTGCCCTCCCGGAACATTATTCCTGAAAGAGTCCCTCCCATTTATGTACGCACTCGATTGTATATTTCAGATTCCCCGGAGAACTATAAATATTTAAATATATGGAGGGTTAAGGTAGTACTGTAGAAACACTGTTGAAACACATTGAGCACGATTGGATATGTCTCAGGGAAAAAATCTCCAGTGTCACTCTCTGAAATCATCACTGATGATAACACTTCCAATTTATTCTCCAGATACCACGAAAAAGAAAATAAGTAAGTTTATTTGGATAACCTTGGTATGGGTTAGTATTTCCTCTTGAGTTTAGCCAAAACCCAAACCCAAACCATTGAGTATGTAGCACACGCCCCTGTATATTTGGTTCTCTAACCATCTTTTCCGCTTTGAATACTACCAGGTGGATCACTTAACCCCGTATTAAATAGCTAGTAGAATACGAGTTTTTAAGACATTATTACTAAGTGGTCTGCTTTTTGCAGGTCCTAGGACTAATGAGACGGTTTCTTTTCTGTCTTTCTATTTTTTAAAAGAAATATTTTAGGTTTCTTCCACATTTATCGATCTACAATTTCCTCTTTTACCTTCCAATATTTTTTTTCAATTTTTCAACTCATCGATCAGTTGTGATCTTTGTACTCTTCGCTTTCGTTCCTGCTTTCCTTCTATGGCGGTATGAAGAAGATAATTTCTTCGCAAGATGTGTCCAATCCATTCGAAAGTAGCTGGCTAAAAGCGTTCTCTTCTCTCCTATCTGTTTTAGAGCATCTTCGTTCGTTATTTTCTCTGTCCATTCTATCTTGTCCATTTTTCTATAACAGACGAAATTTCCCGAAATATCGGGTTTCTAACCTTATTTTATGATCCTTCCTCGTATTAAATGTTTATTTTCCACATCATCTTTCTTAAGGAAGGTTAAAGCCCGAAATCCCCTTAGGTGCGCCACTGGTTCCACCCACATGACAAATCGAACTAAGGACACTTTTGCTGTAGAGACAAGTCATTTAGTTCTGAATGTGTATTAACAAAGATAAAAAATACGGAGGAAAAATAGGGAAAAAAGTATGACTGAAGAATGTCATTAAAGGTTGTTGTGTGTAAGAAGAAATCGAGAGCAGAAATGTTATAGTGATAAATCTAATGAATAAAGTGATAATTCTTGTGCTTAACCCATTACCAGCCAAACACTTGTATCGTTGTTAATGTCATAAAATGTGTTTATTCATAACTGTTTGAGATATAAAGTCGACTAAAAGCAGGGAATTTAATAGGTGAATTCTGTATCATGCAGAAGAGACTGTGAACAAATGAGAGGAAATGAAATATTGGAAGAATATCTTTCCAAACACTTTCAAAAAATAGTAAAATAAACCGTCCCAAAAAAGGGACAATGGCTGATAATGGGTTAATGAATAGTTTATATACCAGTGGCGGACCCAGAAGGCGATCGCCCCCAGAAGAGGAAACTTTTTTATTTTATATAAATAAATAAAACCCTCCCAGAGTTTGAAACTGTTAAAAGTAGTTCTAAGTAGCAGTATGACAACCCACCGCCCCCGCCCAGAGTCGGTCCTGGATCCGCCCCTGTTATATACCAAGTTTTATTCCCAAACTTGAAAGCTTCCTGGAATAGCCTATTTCCTGTAAAAAATATTGATTCTCCACCCCCTAAAGAGAGGCGATTTAATGAAAATATCATGGTAAAAACCCAGCTGTAGATAGGTACTATGTTGAGAAATTTGTATCACACTGTCTAGCTGTTTTTCCGTTATGACGTAACATGTAAAGTCTTTTTCATTATTGCAGTACGTATAGACTGCCTGAAATGCCCATTCTTCGCACTGGGACAATAGATTAATGAAGACTATTTAAACTCTTTCTCTACCCTTAGAAGATGCATTTTAATGTAAGTGCAACGGTAAAAACCATGCGCGCCGACTACGTGGGTGCTCCGGGTCTTCAGTACTCAGACAAATAATCTTGTGGGTGCGCCACACCCACAGGATTTTTAGATAGAATCAAAATAAAATAAATACTTCTCACTTGCCATTATCAAAAAAAAAAATTAAAATATTGAGATGGAAATTGAAAATACTAACCTCTAAAACATAATTGTTTGTTTCAAATGTGTGTGTGCAAAGGCAACCAAGCAATACACTCCCCCTCTTCCTTGCCTGTCTCTGGCCTAGTCAAAGGCAGTCTACACAATGCAAAGTGAAACTATATTGTCAATAGAATGGAGCACAGCCCTTTATGACAGTGCTCATAAAAGATTTTAACTAAAAGGAAATCAACAAAAAATATATCGAGAGTCCCCTAACACGCTCCGCCATTGATATACACCCACATAAATTTTGGAAAGTTGGCGCCGTTGATAAAAACCCGTAATGTTCTACCTACCATTAACCCTTCTCACCTCCCATTTAAAGGAATGTCTCTATTCATCACAGCAACACCAGAAACTATAGACTGGACACTAATATAAGTCCTTTTCAATTATTTTAAGTTTCACGCCCTTCCCTCATTCCCCATGCCAATGCGGGACGAAGTTTGATTTAAAGGGCATTGCTCACTATCAATCTGAACGATCCAGAAAACAATGAATATGACTTTATTATCGGTCCTTTTCGATTATTTTTACATGTATGCGCCCTCACCATGACTAAAATGTAATGGAAACCTGAATCAGGTCAGGGTTCATTCATATATATAAAAAAATCCTCACAATTGATTCAGTTGTCTAGGCAGGATTAGAAGCCAAATATACATATTTTAACATGTCAACCACCTCAATCGTCCTTGCAGGAAATGTACTAAACATTTAAATTAAATGAAATGAAATTTTTGAGTTTTACGTCCCACGATTATGCCAGTTAGGCTAAAGAAGACGGTGATTATGAGAAATGAATGAAATGGTGGAATGAAGATAATGGGAGGAAACGGGAGAATCCCGAGGAAACCCACCCACAGGGTGTTTGTCCACCACAAAGTTCACTTGGCGCGAGCTGGGATCAAACCAGGGACCCTAAGCACCAGAGGTGAACGCTCTACCACTGCTGAACGTTTAAGTTAGGCCACGGTGCACTTATACCAAACGTAGTCAAAATCGGTGAGTGATCTAAGAGTAGTTCCAAGAAAAAAATTGTTACATTTATTTTAATTTATATGGATATAAATGGAATTGTGGCAGATTTCTAAAAGAATTTACTCAAAAGATGTCCAAACTTTGAAGCAAATGTCTCTCTTTAATTAATACCCAGATAGCACAAATACTTGCGGCAAATTTTTGCTTCGTTTAGTGGAACAAACAATCTGAAAGTTTGCGAAGGCAAATTTTTTTAATATTTATTAAAAGCTTTCAATATGATCTGCAAATTTTCGCTGATTTGTAAAAATAAATTCACCACTGCAATTAATTTGCATCTTTTTTTGAAAATATAGCGTAGAAAGTTTGCCGTCTCAAACAGTTTGCAACTCTGTAAAAAACTTGTTTAGAAAAACTTGCTGAAAGCAAATATGTGATGATATTACAGAGTGTGCGCGCATGGTACCCAGAATTCACTGCGCTACATCAACTGTGACAAAACAAGCGGGAAGTGAGAATCGAGAAAAAACAATACATCAGAGGACTCCAGTAAACTCACTGCTCTCTTATCAGATGTTTTTATTGACCCAGGCAGCCTGACGTTATTTTGTGAATGTGTGTGAGAGTAAGTACAGGGATATGATCGTTGAGTAAATAGATAAATTGCGATGTCCTTTGTCTGTGCGTTTATCGTTCGTAAGTTTCTTATCTTTGGCAAGTAGCTAAAGATGTTTAATGCTTGCCACTAAGAAAAGACGGATCCACATTATAAAAATGTTGATGTTTCATAAAGTTAGGTTTCACTTTATAAATTTGCAGCAAACATTACCTGATACATTTGCAGCAAACATGATCTTGCGATCGTGAAAACACTTTCTGCAATGTTGCTGCAAACCTTTTAATATTTTCACCAAATTCATCAGTTCATTTTCGGACATTTTGTCAAAGAAAATTTGCAAAAACTATTTTCTGCAAAGTCCTGGCAAACTTTCTTGCTGTACAGTCGCAAACATTTCGTTTGTATTGGCAGATGTTTTCATTTTCTGAGGCAACTTTGCTGCAAACTCAGCCAGCGTCAACTTCGTTATTTGCATTGAACTTTCGGCAAATTTTCTCATTTGAAAAGGCTGTCCATAACTTACACTTTTTTGATACATTGCTGACCGGTGATTACACAAATGAAAATCATTCTTATTTCGCGTATTATGATTATGTACATCCTTGTTTGTTACGAATGCCGATGAGTGTTCTTTCAAATACAAAAAGAGACGATACAAATATAAACTATCCAGAGGAAGTATATTGACCTCCTTAAACAAATGTCTACAAGAAAAAATCGGCTTCTTATCACAAAGTATTCTTATGGCTTTCTTCTGAATTTTGAAAACATTAAATCTCTGACTTGAATTTCCCCAGAACATGATACCATATTGCAAGATAGAGTTAAAACACGAATGGTACCAAATTTCACATAAGTAAATCCCCACGCTAAGCGGGTTTGCATATCCAGGCTCCTAACTATGAAAATATTTACGATCACTCCAACCCCAATCATTTCACAGATTCAACCCGTTGTATATAAGTTATTAGGACGTAAAATTGAATGTAATTTATACGAAAAACCCTTTTATGCATTGCAAGACCTGTAACGTCCAAATATTCACCACAAACTTATAGTTGTATCGACATAAACAAACAAAAAAAAAAGTGTGGAGCACGAAACCACTTTATACAAAAGTCAAAAGAGATCATTGAAGACATAACAACTGGTCGAGCGGTTTGTGTCACTAGTCTATCAATCAGAAGTTTCTGTGTTCAAACCCTGTAGAAAATATTCGTTTTTTTTTTCTGAAAAGTGTGTTCCTATTTTCATCAGAGAACTGAGAACATTTCTTTGAATAAATCTTTGGAAACTACTTTTCTCTCAAATTCGATTAGAAGCGAACATTATATGAATTGCTAATCTAAAATCCACAGCTGAGAACAAAATATTAAGTATGTTCAATATGTCATTATTATCATTTGATTTGTAATTAAAAACTAATTATAAGCACTGACGATTTCAGAAGATTCTCCCCGGTAATGGTCAAGATATGAATGAGAAAAAAACTGATAAAACATTATTAGTCTACTTTGAGCATGATCGAAAATAACTTAGGCCACGAAGGGGAAATTTATGTCGACAGGGTCTCAAATTCTCCGACGGGTCATGACCTGAAATTATCATTGTTTGAAAGGTTTCCTTAACAAATAGAATATTATATTTATTTCTCGTTCTACGTTTTGAAATGGAAAAATCATAATTTTAAATAGAATTATAATACGATAAGCATAAAGATTTATACAACTAATGAAGTAAATATCCTTGTGTAAGTTATCGATTTCTATTCGGATTAAAACTCGAATACTCGTTTGCATCACACTTTAAAGTAATTCCTCTCTATATATATATTTCCTACTGGAAAGCATGTTTAACTCCAATTACTTAATCAATATTTTTAATAATATATTTTTATTGTAATACTCTTACTATTCAATGTTGTATGCACTTAATTTCTCAAAGCAAAACCTCACAAATGTATAATTGACTAGTAAATATTATCAAATAAATTATCATTTAGTTTACGTAAATATTGCATCGCCTGATTTGAAACTTCGTATTTTAAATAATAATAATAATAATAATAATAATAATAATAATAATAATAATAATAATAATAATAATAATAATAATAATAATAATAATAATAATAGTAGTAGTAGTAGTAGTAGTAGTAGTAGTAGTAATAAAATCATAGCCATATCTTTATCAGAATTTCAGGCTTAGTCAATAAATGAATTCAACATAGTCTCTATTCGAAGCTCTATTTAATCGAATCAGATAGAAATACGAAGAGGAACTTCGAGAACAGGTAAAAAAAATGTCACTTTGGTGGGTTTGGAAGTAACTTTTATTTATTTATTTTTTTTTTTTTTACAGACAAATGCCTTGGACACTTTTTTCTTTTCTTTAAGTTAACTGATTCACCGAACGTATCTGACATATGAGTAACTTGTCTCTATTTTCTACTCGGTTATACACTCTTTTCCATTAACCTTGAACGACAAGAATACGAACACAAAAACATCCACATAGGTATGACAGTTAAAATTCCTAACTACCCCCACGGGGAATCGAACCCGGGACCACATACACCAGAAGCACACGTGCTAGCCACTAGACCAGCGGGAAGAGCAAATGAAATGTATTTTGTAGTGTCTGAAGTTTATAGCTATTTCACCCTGTTGTAGTATGTCTATTGATTTTTTAATGTTTACCGTATTCGTTACTTTGAGGAATGATATATATTATTGATATAGGCTTTATTACATATTCGGCCATAAATATTATATAAATTATCAGAATTATTCATGATCTTCCATGGAAATTCACTGGTGCATGCACAGTAGACAGACAGTGTAATTGGAAGATGAGTTCAACAGAGATTATATATTCCGCCGATTATATTTTATTTAATAACTATTTAGAAGAGATAACGAAAACGAGTCTACATAATGAAGATGGAATTTCCGTAGAAGATAGAATGGTGAGGTGTATACGGTTTGGGGTTGATATGGTTGTTGTTGCAGAATCCAAAAAGAAAATTAATAAGATGTAGAAAACTTGAGAAAGGCTTGTGAAGAATATGGGATGAAAATAAATGTTAGAAAGACAAAATCCATGGTGATTGAAACGAAGCGATCGGTGTGAAATATAGAAGTAGGAGCGGGAAAAAACAACAAGTGATTAGTTTTCGATATCTGAGTACTATTACTAGTGATGATATGACATGCGAACGTGAAATAAAAGCAAGGATAGAAATGGCGAAAAGAGCCTTTAGGATGGAGGAAATAGTATTTTGAGGGGACCACGAATAGAGTTGTAAAGAAAAAGACTCATAAAAGGCTTCGTTTACTGTATTTTACTGTATTTATAGGACATAAACATGGACGAAACTGTAGAAACTGTTAAGAAGGAACTGTATCATGACGGATGTGCTAGAGGGTATGGTGGCAGGGAAGAGAGGGAGAGGACGAATTAGACTATATAGAAACAGAATTAGGCTATTGGCGATATCAAAACAGAAAAATCGTATGTGAAGATGGAGAGGTTAACAGAGGATCGTGGAGCATGGCAGCTTCTCAGCTGCGGTAAGTGACCCGCTGGTAATGGCGGAATACTTCTGATATAATGATACTGATTATGCCCAGTAGGAATAGAAATATCCACTTTACTGTCATTGCTAATACGAATCACAATGCAAATTTCTACAGGTTGTCAAAATACCTCGCTCTAAAAGCTGTAGAAAACTATATGTTACTATGCGAGGGAAAATCATAGGTCGAGCAACAATTAGACAAATTGCCATTCAGATAGCTAGGGGTATGAGCTGTGACGAGAAAACAGTGAAGAAATTGATTTAGCGGTATGAAGAAGGTAGTGAATATTTCACATCTTGGCCAAGAAGTAGGAGACCAATAATAATAATAATAATAATAATAATAATAATAATAATAATAATAATCCCAGGAATTTATATTTATTTCCAGCAAGACTTTTGCATACCCTCCTAGTGCAATATGTTTTTGTAAAACGGCAATTATAAAATTGTCAAGCTGAATTTGAAAGTCATAATAAGTAGTGCTTTATTTATTTATTGCACAATTCTTTTATGCCAGTAGCTTTCGCCACCTTACTCGCTCTTCATGCTTACTCAGAAGGAAGCTGCGGGTCCCTAGGTTGGGAACTACTGCTTTCCACCAAGGAATTCAGACATCCTGTTAGAAATTTGTGTTCTGACCAACATCAGAAAGTTGTGTTCTTCTGTTTCTACTGCGCATACACCAGTGAATTTCCATGGAAGATCATGAATAATTCTGATAATTTATATAATATTTATGGCCAAATATGTAATAAAACCTATATCAATAATATATATCATTCCTCAAAGTAACGAATTCGGTAAACATTAAAAAATCAATAGACATACTACAACAGGGTGAAATAGCTATAAACTTCAGACACTACAAAATACATTTCATTTGCTCTTCCCGTTGGTCCAGTGGCTAGCACGTGTGCCTCAGGTGTATGTGGTCCCGGGTTCGATTCCCCGTGGGGGAAGTTCGGAATTTTAACTGTCATACCTATGTGGATGTTTTTGTGTTCGTGTTCTTGTCGTTCAAGGTTAATGGAAAAGAGTGTATAACCGAGTAGAAAATAGAGACAAGTTACTCATATGTCAGATACGTTCGGTGAATCAGTTAACTTAAAGAAAAGAAAAAAGTGTTCAAGGCATTTGTCTGTAATTTGTAAAAAAAAAAAAAAAAAAAAAAAAACTCTTAAAAGTTACTTCCAAACCCACCAAAGTGACATTTTTTTTTACCTGTTCTCGAAGTTCCTCTTCGTATTTCTATCTGATTCGATTAAATAGAGCTTCGAATAGAGACTATGTTGAATTCATTTATTGACTAAGCCTGAAATTCTGATAAAGATATGGCTATGATTTTATTACTACTACTACTACTACTATTATTATTATTATTATTATTATTATTATTATTATTATTATTATTATTATTATTATTATTTAAAATACGAAGTTTCAAATCAGGCGATGCAATATTCACGTAAACTAAATGATAATTTATTTGATAATATTTACTAGTCAATTATACATTTGTGAGGTTTTGCTTTGAGAAATTAAGTGCATACAACATTGAATAGTAAGAGTATTACAATAAAAATATATTATTAAAAATATTGATTAAGTAATTGGAGTTAAACATGCTTTCCAGTAGGAAATATATATAGAGAGAGGAATTACTTTAAAGTGTGATGCAAACGAGTATTCGAGTTTTAATCCGAATAGAAATCGATAACTTACACAAGGATATTTACTTCATTAGTTGTATAAATCTTTATGCTTATCGTATTATAATTCTATTTAAAATTATGATTTTTCCATTTCAAAACGTAGAACGAGAAATAAATATAATATTCTATTTGTTAAGGAAATCTTTCAAACAATGATAATTTCAGGTCATGACCCGTCGGAGAATTTGAGACCCTGTCGACATAAATTTCCCCTTCATGGCCATAAGTTATCTTCGATCATGCTCAAATGGACTAATAATGTTTTATCAGTTTTTTCTCATTCATATATTGACCATTACCGGGGGAGAATCTTCTGAAATTGTCAATGCTTATAATTAGTTTTTCACTACAAATCAAAGGATAATAATGACATATTGAACATACTTAATATTTTGTTCTCAGCTGTGGATGTTAGATTTTCAATTCATATAATGTTCGCTTCTAATCGAATTTGAGAGAAAAGTAGTTTCCAAAGATTTATTCAAAGAAATGCTCTCAGTTCTCTGATGAAAATAGGAACACACTTTTCAGAAAAAAAAAACGAATATTTTCTACAGGGTTTGAACACAGAAACTTCTGATTGATAGACTAGTGACACAAACCGCTCGAGCAGTTGTTATGTCTTCAATGACCTCTTTTGACTTTTGTGTAAAGTGGTTTCGTGCTCCACACTTTTTTTTTTGTTTGTTTATGTCGATACAACTATAAGTTTGTGGTGAATATTTGGACGTTACAGGTCTTACAATGCATAAAAGGGTTTTTCGTATAAATTACATTCAATTTTACGTCCTAATAACTTATATACAACGGGTTGAATCTGTGAAATGATTGGGGTTGGAGTGATCGTAAATATTTTCATAGTTAGGAGCCTGGATATGCAAACCCGCTTAGCGTGGGGATTTACTTATGTGAAATTTGGTACAGTAAGTGATCTGTTACTTCAGTAGCTTGCAACAAATGCTCCTAGGTGGCGCATATGTTGTTAATATTAAACCACCAAAACAGTAACTTTATTTTAAATCTCAAATATTATTGTTGTATTTGTGAAGTTAGAAGCAATTACTGACAAATGATAATTAGAAAACGTACAATTCTGTGAGTAGGGGAAAGAAAATTGAGCAATCTGGTCAAATGAGTATACAAGTGTAAGCACAAACAAATAATGGCAAAATATAAATTAAAATACTTCTTCATGTTGTTTACAATTACGTTTTTGTTGCATGCACTTAAAAATAAATATGGCTTCAGTTGTATGTAAACTGGATGCAACACAGAACGTAGAAATGTTTAATGTTAGTTTTAGGCTAAATTATATTATTTTCTTTAAAAAAAAAAAAGAAGGACCTTAGCTTCCATCTGAAACTTAAATTGAGCAAATTGCAAATTAAAAAAAAATGCATGTCCTAGCATGGTTTGAACCTTCGACCTTGTCCGTGGGAAAAAGAAAGCGGTTGGTGGTAGTGACTCACATAGGTGGAGTAAGTTGTCCCTGCTACAGTCAGCATTAGTTAGGGGGAGACGCAGGGACCTCATGCAGCACCTCATGAGACTCCGGACGCTATGTGCACCTGATCTTCCCCAGGGAACCGGAGAAGATCTTACCATTTCCGATTTCCGGCCTCTATGCACGCTGGATTACAGGTGTTCGCCACAACACCCAGCCACCAAAGAACAAGAAAATTACTGTACTTAAGTAGATTTGATTTGGTGTAAGAAGCGATGATCGTAATTTCCATACCAGTAGGCTTACATATCGCTATAAATGAAACAATGGTTGCATAATGAGCAGATAAGACTGCTAGAAACTCTAGCAACCAAAGCTATAGGCCTACGGTAGATAATTTGTTCGTGTATACTATGTTATATATAGAATGAAAGTCCAATTTTATTGCTACAACAAATGAGTGCAGATTAACAATACAGCGACCAACATATGACTACAAATTCATTGTTTTCTTGAAAGATAAACTTGGAGATGAAGATATAAGGCCAACAAATAATAATTATAAATACACTTTTTAAAAGCTTTGGTTATTTTTTAAAAAAAAAAAAAGGATTAGAAATAATTACTCAAAAATTAGTGTTCTTTTATGGAATATTTCGGCATGCTAGTACTTTTGGATTTGGGGGGGGAAGGGCAGAATATTTTGCTTAAATTCCGTGCTTTCTTGCTATATTTTCTGTATTTTTTGATGGTTTAGGTTAGGTTAGGTTAGGATTTTTGAATTGGAGGGCTAGAATTCTTTGCTTAAAATTCTTACTTTCTTCCTATATTTTCTGTTTTTGATGGTTTAGGCTAGTTCAGGTTAGATTATGTTATTTAGGTTAGGTTAGGTTATGTTAGTACTTAGTAATTAAATAACATCAGTTTGGGCGCCAAAGGCAGCTGGTGAAGCATTATTAGAAGTTTTGTTTGTTGCTTCCTAAAGTAAAATTTTGCATCTTTAAATTGGTGCAGGTTTACAATAGGTCATTCTAAAATTGGTTATTTTACAGTTAAAATGAGTGAATGCATATCAGAGAGGACTGTCTAGGATATAAAATTCCACTGACGGAGCACTTCTGCACAATATGGGAAACTAGTATTTTACAAGTATGAAACAATTACAAGTGCTGTAACCATTATAACGGTTAAAATGAATGAGTGCCTATGAAAGACGACTGTTCAACATTAATTGCCAGGTCAGAGTGTTTCTGCACAATGTATGGAACGTGTATTTTATGGCCACAAGTACACAGTTACTAGTGTGAAAATATGACAAGTGCTATAACCTATACCAGGGTTCCTACTGGCCAGGGAAGTCAGGGAAGAAGACTGAAAATCAGGGAAAGTCAGAGATTTTATAAAATATATTTTTTCTAACATTGATTGTACACCAATTTCAGCTTAGCCAACCATTAATGATCACAGTATGGAACGTTGCTCAGCTTTTTATGGGTGGTAAGTGGAATGTACGTATGACTAATTGATTACTATAGAATAAACGTTCTCATATATAGATATTCACCGTTATTTATTCCTTATTTATATGTCAATGTCATCCGACATCTGTCATGAAATTCAGGGAATTTCGTATCAGAAGTCAGGGAAATAGATTTCTCCAGATCACTAGGAGCCCTGTATACAAGTGCGCTGTAGGTGTAAAATGTTTTTTCCACTATCCTCATTTATGCGCCTACCTTTGTCGCTGACGTGCTCAGTCCCTACGGACTTCCTCCCCCCGCGGGCTCTCGTCTGATTCTATCGCTAAAAATTTCAGCAGTGAAACTGCCAACAATGATGTTACTCTTTGACCGGTTCAGTGGTCTGTAACTTCTGTTCAATTAACATCCAAGCTAATGCTACGAGCTTTGTGTTCCGTGTTTTTCGTTTAAGTTTATTGCATTTTTATTCACGAATAAATGCACCTCTTCCTACAATATTGTGCTTAATAAATTGTTCCCTGCAAAAACTGGTCGAAGAACCGGCGATTTGCACATGTGCAACAGGTGTGTCCCGGTTTATGCTTATCGAAAGGTAGCAACCCCAGATTTGAATCACTGTAGTGCGTTCAACTCTATCCCACCAGGAATCGAACTGGGGTTCTTATGCACTAAGAGTACGCGCCTAGGCCATAAGGCGAGGAAGGAAACCTTTTTTTTTTTTTTTTCCTTTTCAAAAATAGATATGGAACGTGTGAGAACCTCAGTTGTAAGACATGCGTTTTCAGAGAGTCGTAAAAGAAGAATGGATTGCCATTGCTATTCTTCGGCTCGTAGAACACGAAACGTGTGTGAAGGAACTGAGGCAGTAGCAATCTTGGAAGGAAAATACACGAAATGAGGAGCAAAAGGTATTGATTTTTCCTAACAAGTCTAATATTGTGGTTTATGAATTATCATGTTTAAAAAATATGTTTCTATAAATATTGAAAAACAAATAATAATAATAATATAATAAAATAAACATATTTAAAACGATTAGGTAAAAACACAAAGTCGCATATCACGATGGCATGCCTTTTTATTTCAAGTGTGCCCTCGGAAAATATGTGAAACATACTTCGGCCCCACCCCCACCATCTTCTTACGGAGGAAACCTTTCCTTTGCTTAGGGAAAAGAAGTGAATGACCTCAGCTGTGTTGCCAATTTGTCACTCAGTCGTTTGGTCTTGGCTAGTGAAGATCGTAGGCTACTTAGAATCGATAACAAAACGGTGCACACTGAAGTCCGTGAAGTAATTCAATGTGGCAACCCCGTCCGCACATCCAACCATTGAAGGATATCGGCCATAGCAATTTGTTCCTCCTCTTTCGAGAGAGGTACGGGAGAACACACATTGACAGCAGCTTCTGCAGGGGCACAATTGAAATAGAAAGGCTCTAGTTGATACGCCAATCTATTGTGTTCACACAGAGTATACTTTATTTGTATGCGCAGCTACCAAGGCGGAAGCCGACTCTACGAACAAAGGAACAAGGATATTTCTAGCGTAGAACTGGATTCAGCACAGTTGAAAATGGATTTTGACTATATCGATAAATACTTGATATTAACCTTACTGATGCACTGAAGATGGAATAGACAAAAAAAAAAGTGTTTCTAGATTTACTGATCAGGCATATATCTAATAATACGCAATTAGTTAGAATCTCGCATGTAGCCAGCTTCTAAAATAAAGTAGTTTAAGACTTCGAAATGTTACACAAAAGTATGGAAATTCTTCTAGAACCACCCTTTCCTTTCATCCATCTATCAACAAGTATGGCAGTAAAAACTATCTATATATATAAAAGAGAACGTACAAATCCTTTGTCCGCTCATCACGCTAATACGGCTGAACCAATTTCTTTTATTTTTGGGGGGTTATTAGGATTTGGACCCTAGATGGTTTTTATCATATCACTTTAATTTTCAATTACCAGTGTCTTGAGATAATTGACCATTCAGGTGTCCATTACGTACAAATCCTTTGTTAGTTCATCATAGGTATAAAAATAAACGTATTTATATGCAACCCGCATGACCGTGTCACTCGGCGGGTTAACATAAATGACAGGCGTTATAATGGTTTTTATCATATCACTTGAAAGCGAAAAAGTAAAAATTATCTAAGTAACAAAGTTTATTGCGTTCGGGGGTGACCGCAGCGAAGCGGGGCGGGTTAACATAAATGACAGGCGATATAATGTTAACATTTACTGCAATCTTCTATGGTTTTTATCATATCACTTGAAAGCGAAAAAGTAAAAATTATCTAAGTAACAAAGTTTATTGCGTTCCGGGGTGACCGCAGCGAAGCGGGGTGAACGCTGCTAGTTAGATATAAAGAGATTTAAAAAAAATAGACTTAGCGTGTCAGGAGGAAGTTTCGTCTCAGAGTTTATTCCTCTATGGGAACCGGAAATAATAGATTTAACTACTTCCGGTTTCAATATTGGATCCGTATAGAACAAAAACGGTATGAGATAATAAAACAATGCATTTAGAGTTCCAAGAATAACTTCCACCATGGCCGGCTCTACTATATGCGCAACACGTGCATTTGTACGGCGCGGCAAAATCTGTCATAACTATATTATTTAAAATAAATATTTCTTGTTACAAACAGACTTCATATGCTGGTTGTTAAATTTACTAAGCTCACCTTCTATTTGAATACTACATTCATAAATCATGTTTAGGTCGCATTTCTTTAAGGTCAGCTGGACAGTGCTAAAGCAAATGGTCAAACAAATTCCAGCATGAATTGCTTGATTGTTGTCAATTACAAGAACTCAATTCTTGACCAGTAGCAAACACCTGTTCCATTTAGTTAGTTATCAGAGTTTTGATATGAAAACTAGTCTTGTCTTTGTCACAAAGAAGTTCCTTATCATTAAAGATGGAAACAAGATTTTTTAAAAACCTTTTAACAAATGTAGAAGGAAAATCAAGAAATAAAGATAAAA
This sequence comes from Thermobia domestica, assembly GCF_964235325.1. Classification (NCBI taxonomy): domain Eukaryota; kingdom Metazoa; phylum Arthropoda; class Insecta; order Zygentoma; family Lepismatidae; genus Thermobia; species Thermobia domestica. The sequence goes on from NC_137459.1 coordinate 82,819,029, forward strand.
GAGCTAGTTGCACTGGAATTGCAAACTGATATACTCTGATTGAAGGTTGATATTGAATTCTATAAAAAGGATTATCATCTTTCCTCTGCACGTGTATTTGCTTTATATATTACTAACATAATAGACTACTATTTACAGAAAAGAGCGGACACAGCAACGTTGTATTTGTAGTGTATAAGCCTTTCTGAGTGCGAGTTTATTTACGCTCCCTTCGTTGTTCATGTTGGAGTAGCATACTTAAAATTGTGATTTTTAAGATTTGTTCTTTCTGGAGAAAGGGGGAGGTGACAAATAATGCCATTGCACGGGGCGGTAAATTGGCTAGGGCCGGCCCTGGTTTCCATCTCCACCTTAATTCCTGTATTGAAAGAAGTAAGTTCATATCTTTCTGATTCTGATGAAACTGTCTTCCCTTCATTCTTATCAAAGTCCATTATACTGATTCTGCAATACTTCTATAAAAAAATTAAAAATCCATAGTGATCGACTTAAAGTTCCCTCTACAGATCTCGGATATTAAGACAACAATAGCTTCACTTGAAAGCCATCTGGTGAGGGATTTTGGGAACCTGACTCATGTTTCTTTACAAAAAAAAAAAAAAAAAGTAAAGAAAAGAAAAAAGCGTAGTAGATCTATTAAGCCAATATTTATAGTAATATAGTAATATTAATATTTCAGTAAATATTGACTTGCTTGATTTCTATCTTCCTGGTGAATATAGGTTATCTACAAAGCACATCTGAGCCGACTGTTCGCATACTTTGTTGGTTTGCTTCCAGATTTTCACGTTTCTGTTCCTCCTCTTAATATATATTATTTTTGATGCGTGTTTTGGTCTACTTGCTCTTTGATTTTCCTGATTATTTGAATCCAATATTTGCTTGACTACGTCCCTTTCCTTTTCTTAGTGAGTTATATTGTGTTTACTCCCCATACATCCCTCTGGACCTTGATGTTTGTTACAACACTACTGCACGATCAGAATAGTGTTTCTCGTGGGAATTTGCGATTTTGAAGAATAAATAGTTTCCAACGAAAGCTTGCACATGATTACCACTAAATTTAATTATAAAAGTTCAAACAAGTATTTTAATCTACAAAATTATAAATTCCCAGACACACATTAATCTGAAGCTTAAAAAAAAAAAAAAAAAAAAAAAACTATATTCATGAATAAAATACAAGACGTAGAAATGCATTACATATAAGAAGAATGAACTCAACTAGTTATGGCACGAAGAGTGTTAAATACTCTCTACTCAAAACATATAACAAACTTCCAGGTAAATTTTAAAAATGTTGTAGTGAGTATATATTTAAGGAACATTTAAGGAATATTTAAGGAACATTTAACACAGCATTACTGGGAGCACTATAAAGCTGATTGTGAGTAACTACCATGCTATATGATGTTTTCCTAAGTTTTGTTCTTAGTGTAAATTACATATACATATAATCCATAACTATGTTAAGTTCCTGTTCATATATTTCATATATTTTTATTCTCGTTAATATTTTATGCAATATTCTAAATTTCTATTATTTTTTCGTGTATTTTATTGTGTATATGGAAAATATCCGTATATTTTCAAACTCAATATCTTGTACCGCATACTAAATTTCTATTATATTTTGTGTACTTTCTGTGTACATGGAAAATATCCTATTCATGTTTTTCCTACTTATTTACATTATGTAGCTAATTATTCTGTATTTCAATTAGTGTTTCTGTATTTATGTACCTGTTTCCTTAGTGCATTGATGGGTATTTAGTGATGACCATTTCTTTCCTTTTCTTATATACAGGGTGTTAATGAACTATACCGACAAACTGTAAGAGGTGATTCCTCACATTAAAATAAGAAAAAAGTTCATATGGACCTATGGCTAAAACTGCATAGTTTCAGGGTTTCCAAAATCGCGGAAAAGCTAAATTTCAACAGGCCCTATTTCGAATTCCAGAAACTAGGGATGGTGGTCCTTATCAGAGTAAAGGAAGCCCCGTATACACAATCCAAAGTGCATATTTCATCAATTTTCAATAAGTGTACAGGGTATTCCCTACAAGGTGTAATCTCAGATATGCTCTCAATAGAGTCTTCAGATATACCCTGATTTCAAGGAGGGTCCAAAGTAGGCAGGAGGTAAGCCTTGACAACAATGGACATCTAATGCTTCGGAGGGGAGTTGGAAATGTGGAAATGTTAAGAACCGGCAGCTCCGTGTTTTTTTTTTTTTTTTTTTTTTTTTTTTTTTTTTTTTTTTTTTTTTTTCTCGGAATAACGTGTGATGCGATGTATTTCGTCACGGTATAATTTACTTTCCTCCACTTGAATTATAAGCGTAAAAGAAAACATCCCAGCATGCGTTTTCCCGAGTACGAGTGACCGTGCTGATGAAGATCCCTAACACTTCCGACATCGTGCTAAAGGATTCTGTGTACACTGCTATCAAGGCTTATCATTTGCCTAGTTTGGACCAATCATAAAGTCAGAGCATATCTCAAAATTTGGTTAATGACATGTTTGGGAAGTTCACCCTACAGGGAATACTCTGTACACCAATTGAACGTTAATGAAATATGTATTTTTGGATCGCGTGTGCGGGACTTCCTTTACGCTGATAAGGAACACCATCCGCAGTCTCTTGAATTCGAAATAAGGCCTCTTGAAATTTGGCTCTTTTTTTTTTCGATTTTGGACAGCCCTATCTCTGAAACTATGGACTTTCCCATACAGGCCCATATGAACTTTTTCTCTTATTTCGATGTAAGTAATCAGCTCTTACAGTTTGTCGGTATAGTTCATTGTACTTTATTGGGCAGGAGCAATTGCACCCCCCTTCCGTTCTGAATATACACTATCTAAAATGAGAAACTGGCAGTGGAAATAGCAATACTTTCCTAAAATTTCAAGTCATGTTTCCGTTTCGGGCTAAAAAGAAAGCGGTTTTGCTAAACACAATAGTTTAAGTCAGTTCCTCATACACATCACAGATGCCTAAAGGCATTTAAAAAAGTTAAATTTGATTCAAATGTACTGATAGTTATTGGTGCACCCCCCTCAGAAAATCCTCGATCCGGTCATGTATATAGCTCGTTGGGGCCAATGGAAAGTGCATAAATAAATTTTAAAAAAAAATAATGAAATGTACTAGTATTTAACAAAGCTGTAAATCAATATAAGAGTGTTCTTGTCTGTCAAGGGTTGTAATATCTCTGTGCAGAGGGAATATCGACACCACTATTCTCGGACGATGTTTTGAGCGCAGCTTGGCTGCTGATGGAAGATTGTTAAAATTCTCTGACTGACGACCGTCCTGGAGAAATCGCCGAGTTAACACACCTTCTTTCATCACCAGGAGTTTCCATGAAGGATATAATGCATGAGAGAGCATGGGCTACCTCGGATATCTTCACTGTGGAAATAAGTATCGATAACTCATTAGATCCGCCTAAAACGCTGCAATTCTGAAACAGTTATGAAGTAATAACAGAAATCCCATTAGATAGCCCCGAATATGATTTTAGAGTATATTATTCTGATTGAGGTTAGTTTCTTCAAATGTTATAATATTTTAACCTTTGTTTAGAATGATTCTCACCTCAATTTTAGACAGATCAAAATTTTAAAAAAATATAGTTTTGTAAACTGGTTTCTTTGTGGAGATCCATACCAAAAAGTCCAGCGGGTGTTCGATTGAGAAACCTATGAGAGTATTCTATTTCTCACAGTGAGATATGAGATGGGAAACATCTAACCAGATGCTTACTATAGCGGAAGAAAGTGGAGCGATTCTCAGTTCCTATGTCAAACGGAAACTTCAGTTAGAAATTATTCTTCCAGCATTAACACGTAATTATCTTCCAACAGTTCCACTACTTTTGGCTCATCTTATATTTCAATCAATGAAATTAAATAAAAATCTTTAGTTCCACATCCCACGCTTCTGTCTTATTGGTTAAATAACACTGACTATAAACGAAAGTGAATGTATGGAAGAATTGATGGACAGGGTGCGAAATCGTAAAAGTTGAAGGGGCGGGGGGAGGAGTAAAAATTTCGCACTGGAATGTTTCGACATAGAGAGTTTACATATTTAAACATATAAGACTATTTAACCTCTAATTCACCCATTACATATGGATTAATGTAATTAATTTAGAAACATAATAAAGTGTCACTCTTTTTCACCTCCCAATAAGTTATTTTATGTCAGTTCATGTAGTTTTATATATATAGTTAGGATTATGAACTCAATACTTCGTGTTTTTATTACTGTTGAGCATCTAGGCCAGCCATGTGCAACAGCCGGTCCTAGAGCCACATCCGGCACACTGATTCCTTTCATGCGTCCCGTCTGAACCATTATTTAAACTGTAAGTCTCCCTAATACTTAAAACTGAATTGAAACTACAACCCTTGAACACGCAGGGAGACTTACAACATGAGAAAACAATCCAGAAGCTCGTATTTTTCTTCAGCACTACCCCTTCCCACTCACCTTTGTGCTTCAAAACTCGTCATAAATAAGATTTTTATATTTTTCTTTAGTAAGTAAATATTTTTGGTAATCAACAAAACAGTTATAACGTTCCTGTGATGTTAGTGTACGAGTATAAGATTCTCCATTGAATATAGTTATTCAATTCTTGTGGAAATTTTATACATTGTCTCGTACGGCCCTCGATGCCAGTAAAAGTTCTCTGTGATTGGCCCACCACGTATTCCAACTTGCACATGCCTGATCTGGGACTAGGCATGAACTAGGAGATACATGGAAATGCTTGGCTCTCACTAGTTATGTACTTGAACCTGAACCACAAAGTGGAAGTGATGTATATATTTCCTGAAAGATCAAAACCGTTTACCAAAGTTGGGGAGGTCACAAGCATTCCGCTTAAGGGCAGCACGTTACTCATTTTTATTAAAATCTTTAGGCATGTCCATAAAATCCGTTGCAACTCCAAAAAATCTGAAACGGTGAGACAGATATGAAAACAGAAAAACATGTCTTTCATCATTTCAAAAGCACAACGTATCAAAGTAAAATAAATTGTCTCAGGGTGCCAGACGGGCTCCAACTCAAAATTTTTAAATGGAGAGGAGGGTCAACTTGCATATCGTGTGGAAGTTGGTGTTAAATAAAAGAAGATAAATCAAGTCTCGACTCTCTACGATAAGCCTGTGCAAAAGAGAGGTGGGTCAAAATATCAATACAATCTTCATTGCAAAGTCTATGGCCACTCGTATGAATCTGAGACGGTAAGATAGGTGTAAAAAGATGTTTCGAAGTAAAAATGTAATGTCCCAGTTTCAACCGCAGGATCCCAGACGGGGTCCAACTCAAAAGTTTCAAATTCCAAGGGGGGTAAATAAGCACATCATGTGAAAGCTCGTGTTAAATGATACAGAATTGCACATTGGATAAATCTCGACTGTCGATAAGCATTGCAAAATGTCAGCGGGTCATTTCCTTCGATACATTCTAGTATTTTTGTTTTGTTTTTACACGTGTCCCGCCGTTTCAGATTAACATGAGTGGAAATAGACTTTTCCATCAAGAGTCGAGACTTGTTTCGTCTTCTTTCACTTAACATAAGCTTTCATACGATACTCAACTTGAACCCCTTTCCATTTCAACATTTTGAGTTGGACCCCGTCTGAGACCATGAGAGGGAACCTAAACATTTTTTTTTTTTTTTTACTTTGGATCATTATACTTTTGAAATAATGACGTATCCGTGTTTTTGTTTCTACACATATCCCACCGTTTGAGATTCATACGAGTGGCCACAGACTTTGCAATGTAGATTGTGTTGATATTTTGACCCACCTCTCTTTTGCACAGGCTTATTTTAGAGAGTCAAGACTTGATTTATATTCTTTCATTTAACACCAAATTTGCAATTTGACTCCCTTCCTATTTAAAAATTTTGAGTTGGACCCCGTCTGGGACCCTGCGGGAGACGCTGAGACAATTTATTTTCTTTTGATACGGTGTACTTTTGAAATGATGAAAGACATGTTCTTTTGTTTTCATTTCTGTCTCACCATTTCAGATTTTTCGGGGTTGCAACGGACTTTATGGACATGCTTAAAGATTTTAATAAAAATGAGTAACGTGCTGCCCTCAAGCGGTATACTTGAGACCTCCCCAATTTTGGTAACCGGTTTTGATCTTACCTTGACCCAAGCTTTCAGGAAATATATACATCACCCCCACTTTGTGGGTTCAGGTTCAAGTACATCCCGGGTAATACTAAGCAACAGCTTCCCAATTTACCGAAATTAAAGTACAGTCCTAAGCATTTAGTTAGGAACGTTTATTGGCATGATCTGTGACAAAACTTGCTCTTCCCACTGTTATTCGCTGGCGCGCGAACTTTCAATGTACATGGTCTCGGGTTCTATTTTCGGTGGGAGGGCATTGAAATGCACTATGGTTTGGATTTCACTTTAAACTGTTAGATCCACGTCTCACATAGCCTCGGTGAAAATAAAGCTAACCTACAATTAATAAGTATATATGATTTAACTTAAAAAAAAAAGAACTCTTTCCACATCTTATAAAGCATGAACACTTAAAAGTCAAATCGTAGCATTTGCGTTATGATTGCTTTCCTGCAAAGAGTGGCTAACTCGCATTCTTCAAGTCTGCGTGCAATCCTAGTTGGGGAGTAGATTGATATGTGTTTAGTTTGCATCGTGATGCAATTGAGGAGTTAGTCGTATTTAAAGTCTCCCCTCAATAAAGCCAATATATATATATGTTCATTCACTTGTCCCAAAGCACACAACAGTACGTTTCGTCACATCATCTGGTTTGGATTCTCAAACTCCCTCTCGCACGATCTTTCAAGCCCGTCAGAAAAAAAATGGAAAGGCACTTATACTATCATCCTATCCGCAATCTGCCCATTATTTCCTCTACATATTCTTCATTCAGCATTTATCTCACTATTAATATTATTATTCGTGGCTTTTATAATTTTATATTATACTTTGTATATTCTCCTTTCTCCAATATCCATATTGATGTACCCTTCACTACTTTTACCTTTCTCTACTTTAACCCTGAAAACACAATTATGCGTCTGTGCACTTCAACATGGCTTTTACCTGAATACTTCACAATCACTTTTGTCTTTGATATTTATTTTGTTCATATTCCTACCTGATAAAATATTCAGCGAAAGTGCAAGTAGTGTACATTTTTAGTATGAGTAATTTCGTTGATTTAGTATGAGGAAGGATCAGAGACTAAGGTTACAAGACCGACATTTCTGAAGTGTCGTCTGTCATAGAGGAATGAGGAGCGTGCAGTGATTTTTATACATGGAGTTGAACTTCTCAAGAACTTCCCATGAACTTCTCAGTTTTGTACATGAACAGTACAAAAATAAGTTCAACTGCATATAAGTAACTATAGTTAGTATTGATTGATGGTTTGGTGGTGAGTATGTTCATAATAATGAATAGGTAATGAAATCAAGTACCAAGGTGAAAGTTAGGACTAAGAATAGAATTTTTAGTTTTCTGGGCTTTCGACATCTATAGCCATGTTAGCCCGTCACGTTTGAGGGATCACATCCCTCGGCGAGCACATTATCCGGGGAAAGGGGAGGAAGAAAGGATTGAGGAAGGAAGGAAACGGCCTGGGACCTGCGTGTTAGGTACCACCCCGGCATTTGCCTGGTATGAATGAGGAAAACCGAGGTAAACCTCATTCAGGATGGCGGGCCTGAAAAAGCTTTTTAACACTTTTCCGACCGAGTGTCTCCACCGGAAATCGAACCCGGGACGGCTCGCACCGCGTTAGCGACTACGCTACGCGGGGCCACCAAGGTGGAAGTATATATATATATATATATGCAATATCAATAAGCAACCTTATTGTTTTCATTCCTGTTATTCCCAGTCATGTTAAAAAGTACTAATTTTATTTATTATTGTTATTATTATTATCATTTTAATAGTAATGATAATAAATGAAGGATGATTATTGAAAATGAATGATTCTGCAACAATTGATGGAATGAAAGGGGTGAATGAATTAATTATTATGGTTTAATGGGGGCGCCAGCAGTGAGGTTATTTGCCCCCTTAATAAGTGAAATGAGAATGTGGAACAAAACAGGAATACACCAAGAAAACCCTCGGACACGATGCCCTCTACCTCAAAACTTACATGGCCTGGGAATAAACTCGAGAATCCTTATACAAGAGTTGAGCCATCTATCATTTCGTCATTATCCATCTTTGAAAAGCCTTGTAGATTTATCGAAGGGTAATATTACAAAAGAACAAAATCATATTCTTTATTCTATGAAACCCAACTATTTAAGGTTCGTTTCTACTTTCTTTCTTCTTTTTTGTAAATGACGCAATAACAATAAGCAATGGGGTAATTTTGTGCAGTGGACTAATTCATTAGTCGCTTTTAAGGCCTTTCATATTGCACATAAATTTGAGTGTCCCCTTGTAATAAACTCCGCAACCAAATTTCTGGTTTCAGAGGAAAGACTTCCAAACAGTTATTTGCATTTTCTAGTTTCTATCACCTCATAATCAAAATTTACTATATTTTTATTGTCTTTAAGTTATCCAACAAGATTTAGAAAAGTAAGATATTAAATATATAAATTGCCTATTGTTATGAATACAGCCTTTTGCAGAAGATGAAAACCATAGTTTAATAAATTTCACTCAATAAATTAATTGATACACACTAGACACATACAGTACTAGTTCATGCCCGGAGATCTTAGAATTCAACCTAAATGAGAGGATTTATTTTAAATAGCCACATATCTCCAACATGTGCATGTACTCCATTGAAATCATTCTATATTTTAAGGCAATGTGGCATGGCGGAAGTTTGGAACTTCAATTCTTACAACGGGCTAGTCAGGAACGTACGCAGGGGGTGGGTCCTGGGAGTCCGGATCCCCCCCCCCCCGAAATCCCGAATTTTTGTAAATGTAGTCTACTTTTAGGGGCAATTTTAGAAATTTTCATATAATTTAGCCTCAAACTGTATTTGGACACCTCCCGAAACGCTTTAGACCCCTCTCGAAATAAATTCCTGCGTACGTCTTTGGGACTAGTTGTCCACTAAATTTAGTTGAGATCCAACCAGTAGTTATTTAATTCGAGAAGAGAGGCCAGAAGACAGCACGAGAGTACCACAGCGAAGAGGATTGTCCACCGGAGAGCACGAGACTACCGATAGTGATCAGTGTCAAGTGTCAGTGACTGTGAAAATTAAATATACAGTAAATTCAATAATAATAATAATAATCCGCATTTTTATTTATATATATATTTGAAAATATCAGTTTTGTCTGTATATGATAAAGTGTATGGCATCTTTAATGAAGTTAGTGTTCAATAAAACTGTTATTCCTAAGTCTATCTTGGAGCTGTGATCTTTTAGATGTTTATGTTCCCGGAGGCAGAGGTGAGTACTCTTGAATATTTGCTTCTCTCTCCTTCAGATGTGACACTTGGCCGGGTCCAGAGGCCGCTGTGAACACTCTTTCTGTTTTCATTTAAATTTTATCTGATGATGGCAGAGAAAATTGTGTTATAAAGACCATACTAGAGGAAGTCATCAAAGGGATAAGGCGACTATAAACTCTGAACTCACGTGGAAGGAGGATATTGAGTTCTATAAGGGAAATATATTAAGATTAGTTATCTAGAAAACCTCATTTTGGCTTACCTGTGCCAAATTTCTTATCAAATCTAATTATAGTCTGTTTTGTTAATCGTTTAGACAGTTTAAAGAAGAGCTATCAAGTGAATTACAGGTATCGATATTTCCTCGGTCCATCTCTCATGTGCTGGAAAGTCGATCATCCATTCATTGTGTTGACTTTAGGTGACTACTGAACCACAGACATCCAGTTTAGAGCGTGAGAGAGTCCTCTACATTAAGTTTTCGAGGACATACTCCACAAGTAAGCTCACCCGAACAGCAAACTATGGCTTTTAACATTTATTTACGAAAAATTATTTATTTCACATTGATGGTTATTAATAAAAACGTACTTATGGAATATGAACAAAATCACCTGAAATTTTGACAAAATCATTTGGGAATTAAAAAAAAAAGACCCCCAAGAGTAGTGTTCCTTGTGGATTTTTTCATGAAAAATGAGTTAAGCCATGGATGGTGTTGTTATAAAATCGTTATAGTAGTTTTATAGGATTTTCTTTTCACGCTTCAGGAAACTGCCCTTATTTTCGAGGGTAAGAAGAAAATTTGAAAAGCGCCCCAAGAAATTCTTATAAAAATTATGTTTAAAATTTGGTCGTCATATGTTGAACTGTATGGTTCCTATGGGGTGAATATATTTACATCTGGACGAACGGACATCCAGATTTTTTTTTCGGCATGTAGGACCATTAAACATGTAAATTCATTGTAATCTCGAATTCAATTTTTTCATGAGCACCAATCTTTCTTCCCTCCTACAGTCACTCAAAAATAACTTTCTTTTTTTTTTCTTTGAAAGCTTTAGCTGAAATCACGTAGCAATCTATTGTATCCCACTTTCGAAATAAGCTGGGAATTCTAAGGTGGCTAAATAGTACGGTGTGGAAAAAAAAATTACAAAGAACTACACAACTACTCTGAAAATTCCAAACATGACCTTGGTAATTTAAATATGTAGGTATATATGCTTATACATATCCTGTGAAGATCATCTTTGCTTTCATACACATTACCGAAGTAAATCTGCAATATAACGCGATTCCAATAGAGAAATGCGCAGTTGCAAGGAAATCATACATGACATCTAACTTATGAAAATATTCGCCAAGTTTATAAGCTCTTCCTCTTTGAAAGTTATTCTTTGATTTGCTGTAGATAAGGCAAGATGCGTGATAAGTCTCCGCTCCTTGGTCCCTGAGCCATGAGGAGCCTTTACCCCGACTAGAGTAAAGGAGACGGTGGTGAGAAATGAATGGAATAGTGGAATGAAGAAAGTGGGAGGAAATAGGAAAACCTCGAGAAAACACACGCTCACGGTGTTTGTCCACCGCAAAGTTCATTTGGCACGAGCTGGAATCGAACTAGGGACCCCATGCACAAGAGGTGAACGTTCTACCACTGAGACGCTGCGGCCCTCCCGCAAGAAACGAATCACTGCTTAGAACTCCAAGCGAGGCCTCTCAGTGCTAGAGCGCTTACCTCTGGTGTGTGGGGTCCCTGGTTTGACCCCCGGGCCAAGTAAGTTTGTGGTGGACAACATTGTTCTCATGAATTTTCTCGGGGTACTCCCGTTTCCTCTCAGTTTCTCCTTCCATCAATTCTTCCATCATTATTCACTTGTTTTAATCATTGTCTCCCTTAGTCTAACAGGCATAATCATGGGACTTTAAACTCAAAGATTTCCTTTTCAAGCGAGACCATTTTTCTCAACGTCTTGATGTTTCAGTCTCTCTGATGTGTCTGCGAGCTCACAATAGCTACACACACAACCGCTGACAGATAACTAGCGCCATCTGCTTCAACCCTCGGGAAACAATATTCCCTCCACAATGCTTGCTTTTGCAATGCTGCTGCTTATAACCTTGTATTTTCTTTCTTTTTGATCCATCCGCATAGCTACTTTCTTCAATCGTGTTTTTCCACATGCCTATAGTTTCAGAATTGACTTAAAATATGTATTTATCAACAGGAGATCTCAAGAACAGAATACTATCGGAAGAGAACATATGTTTTGGAATCTTGATAAATTTTGTCCGCGCTTGGTCAAATTCGCTGTAACAATGTTCAACTGTAATCTGAGACAAGAAGCAAACTATATTTCGTTTTTTTTGTAGTACATATTCGTGTATTAATACAAATAAATAATAAAGTGTCTTTCTCCATGTGTCAATTAATTAATTATAAATCGAAAACCCTTCACTTGAAGAAGGTAATCACTAAAGGTATATTTTACTATCCCAGTATTTGCCTCGCGTGTTTTGAGAGAAACTAAAGAAATGTTCAGTCAGAATGGCTGGCCCATGTATTTGAATCCTGAGTGTAATATGGGATTTTATTTTTATTCTACGAGCATCTTAACAAAACTTCCTTATATATTTACGTTGCCCTTGTGTCTATCCGGAAGACAAATTTGATGAATCAGCCATCAGTTTGGGGCATCAAAAGGTAGGACCAGTGCTTAAAGTGGCATCAGATGAAGTGGCGGTATGGAACAAATATGACCACTTAGAGCAGTAATTTTGACAGAACCCTAAGTAGCATCTCTACTCCTGACATATTTGCACTATTTTTGACGTGGAAATCTATAGAAAGAAAGAAAGGGAGAGAGAGAGAGGGAGAGAGAGAGAGAGAGAGAAAGTGAGGGAGTGAGTGAGTGAGGACTAATATGTAAACGTTTTACTCCTCACTATCATCAGTGTAACAGAAATAAATATTTATAAAAGTGTTCAATGAATATTGTTTTCCGCTGTATTCCATTGTATTGTATTGTATGCCATTTAATAATATGAAAACTTTAAATATTGCTAATCATCACAATATTCTGTGAATAATTATAAACACATAATACAAATCCAGTGAACAGAAAAATATTTTGTGTAGCCGGTTTACGATTTTTTTTATATATATATATAATTTTCTGTTAGCTCAAAGTGTGAAATTCTTATACTTTCTACATAAATGTGGACCCCTAAAAATATACAAAACTCATTAGAACACGATTAGAATATTAAACTATATTTACCAATCTGTCTTCTACTACATACAATGTCTGCTATCTTGAACTTTAAGTCACAGTATCCGCAACAGACGAACTAAACGAACTGTTATTTTGAATTGGTACTTATTCCGAACTAGTTCCTTGGAAACTAGTCCCGACAACGAACTGAATTTCCATTCTCTAAACTGGATGAACTTATAAGAAGAAAGCAGACTTTGGTAAATGGACTTCGGGACCATCTTTCGCGAGGTAATAGTGCATATTAGGATACAAACTGGGAGAGCGCAATAGCCAGAAATAGCGTAGAAAAATCGTTTTAAAATTTAAGACTCGCCGCATACATGATACGACGCGTTAAGTTATCAAGTAACAGCGTGGAAGACTAAGGAGCATCTACGACTCACGTGCAAAGGTTCGATTTCCGCTCCAGTCAACCTTTTTTGTTTATTGTTTTAACAAATATAGTAGTCATTTGAAACTGCAAGTAAAATAGTAATTCACCATATGTTTATAATGCATAAAACAGTAGAAATGTTCAAATCAGTTGTAAAATCTTTCAATGTTCCCTGTTAAATAGCAACACAATGTAACCTATTCCGTAAATATATTGATACTACGAGTTATATTATGGCTACTACAGTTGTTGCGTAAACAATGTTCTTGACGTTTCGTGCCTATATCTGTCGACAGTGCGAATTACAAGGGGAATGAGAGGGAATTCCCCTTTCGTAATACTGGAGTATACTAAAATCAAGGCCGTTATTTCAGACTTCGTTTAAGGAAGCAAGAGCACCACAGACATAAAACTTTCACGTTTTGTACTAGTATATTAGTAAGCAATCGACTAAAGAATATGTATTCCTTTCACTCTTCGAAGGGGCAATTTTCCCTCCTGCTCCCCCTAAATGACGCCTCTGGCTACAATTCTCATAGTTTCCCATGCTATTGTCGTCTGAAGCACAATCCACTCCCCCCTTGCAAATGTGCAGTTAATTCGCACACTGTCTGTGTTTGTCGTTGGACGCTTGTAACTGCCTAAAAAAAACATACGTGAACGATGCAACTGTTATGAAATTGCATGCTAGAAATGCACATCAGTTTGTAACGATATATTGGAAATGCTGTTTCGCATCATTACATTCAGATATGCCGCACAACAGATTTCATATCACGCACCGACGGAGAGCACTCTGCCCACTAGACCACTAGCACTCTGCCCGCTAGGCATCCTTCGTGATACCTATTTATCAATGTATAGCACATGGTGTAAAAATGTAACTATTCATTCATTTCAGGAATAGCATACATTTTGTCGATCGTTATTAATGAAGAGGAAACGGAAAAACGAGTTTTCAAAACAACTTGAATTCTTGTTTTGAGGAATGATCAATATATTCTGAAATAATATTACTTGAAGGTACAACGGATACATTTATTGGTTAAATACAAAAACAAAAAGTTGACGCGAACGGGAATCGAATCCGAGACTCTTTGCATGTAAGTCGTAGATGCTCCTCACTATGCCACGCCGTCACCTGATACCTTCACGTGTTGTATCATATATGGGGCGAGTCGGAAACTTTCAGGTGCTTTCCCTAGGCTATTTCTAGCTATTGCGCTCTCCACTTTGTAATATTAACATTTTAAATGTGCACTACTACTTCGGAAAAGATGGCTCCGAATTTTTTTTTTAACTAAAATCTGCTTTCCCCTTGTTAGAAGGAACATTTTTGAATATATAAATATAAAACTACAAAAGGTAAGTGGCTTGCAAGGCTTAAACTTACTATTGTTGAACCAGCCTTTAGACTCCTGTAGCCAAGTTGACTGTTGAGTAATAGTGATTATGAATTGGGTAGAAAAACTGAGGCGGTATGCTTTCCTAAGATTTTGCTTGAGCATATTGGCGATCTAAATGTGGCCTTTAAATGGATTGAAACAATAAAACACATAAACACCCATATGTTTTTTCCGTCTCGTTTCCAAGGCTTTGTAGGCGCTCTCGTCTCATCTCTAGTATCTAGTATTTAATAATTCTTTCCAATCTCATTTTCATTTTCAAAAGTTTCCTCTGGTCTCGTCTCGTCAACACTAATTTTCTTATAATTGTAAACACAGAAGTCCAGATATTCGAATTTAAAGAAGTCCTGTCAATGCCAGGGCGGATCCAGGTTAAACATTTTAGGCGGGCGGTGCGGCAGTTAGAATTTTTTTGAGGGGTGGTGGTGGAATTGCTCGCACAAATGTTGAAAAAAATCAAGAGCACAAATTCTGCCACTAAATAGGATGATGGGGAACTGTTATTTACTTTCGAAATCTTTGATACTACAAACATATTTGTTGACGTCGTACTTACTTCTATGTGTGTTTTTTTTCTACATGCAAATTACAATTTAAATAAGTTATTTTTACTGGTATGCCATACCGGCAGATTTTCTAACTTTCGGATGCATAACCGGCTCATACCGGCTCACTTTAAGCTCTGGGTAGGACTCAAGTTTGTTGACAGCGGTGATATTCAAGCCAGAATAGGGTTTCCAACCGGACGGTAATTTGCTAGCAGGCCAATATTTTTATCAAACTCAACAATATGTTTCAAGATTAAAAATACAATTTTGGGGATTATGAGAGTGTGCCGGTAATTTTATTTTACAGAGTTGGAAACCCTAAGGCTATCATTTCTTTCTTTTTTTTAGTTGAACACTATTGAGAGAAAACGGTAACGGTAATACAGATACCGAGAAGCGGTTTCTTGCAAGCGATTAAACGTCCTAAGAATTCATTTCATCTGCACTCTTTAGCCTTTATTAAAACCTGAAGTCATAGAAATACATTTCTACTTCCCGTTTCAAGATTTATCTACATAAAATAAAAACTATAATAGATAGCGAGATACAGCAGAAATGATAGATATTGGTTTTTCTTCCTTGTATGTGTGAGTGTGAATCGACTTAGCGTTTTAAGAATAGGTATCATCATCTCTCTGAACCCTCTATTCAAACCTAAAGTGGTCAAAATCAACCGTCATAGAGTAAAAAATGTAATAGATTACAAGAAGCGGTTTTCTGCAATCAAATACACGTCCCAAGAATACGTTTCATCTCTCTGCTAATACTGAAAGTGGTAGAAATCTATTCTATCTTGCGGTTTCAATATTAATTGAGAAAATATATCACTATACAAACCAAACTCCATATCGTGGTGTACATGTAACACTGGTACTTGTATAGAATTACCCATTTCCTTGTTACTCTACAGAATTATCTACATCCTACTTTCTAGAAATGAAATATAAGCTAGTGTCAAGGGTGCAAAGTTCACCTCACGAAATGCGATGGGGCTTCAGAGATTCCCTTTGTGCGACAAAGGAATTCCATATGTGTATAACACAACATGAATAAATAAATGGTATTTTAAGTAGAAGTACGCCTTTAAATGTACGTACAAAATTTAATTTAATTCAATTTTGCCCGATAAAAGAAAATTCTACCCAATAAAACGCACTGGGATTTTTTTTTTAATCTGAGTTTTTCACAACTCTGTCCTATGCACAATAAGTAAAAGGTTTACTTATTGTCACTTACACATTGTCCCTCAAATATTATAGTTTTCCTTTCTTTAATGTAACGTCCATTTCTAGCACTGAAGATATACCGGGAAGAGAAGACGGCGATTTGCAGCTTAATGTGAGATTCGCAAACTCTCACCGAAAATTCTGTGCAAATATGTGTAGAAATATGATTTAGTGGCCATTAAACAAAATGAGCAGTAATGATACGAATTATTTCTACTTAACTCTAAGAAATACACATTAACTTCTATTGTGTTCACTATTTTTCACGAACCCGGATTTTACAAGGGGTGGTAACGAACTTATGGCCCACCCTGTATATATATTTCTGCTCGCAAGTGCAGATAAATTATACGGTTTCAGAACAAATTAATATGAATAACATCAAACAAAACCTAACATAATAACTATTAACCAAAGAAACAAGTGATAAATCCCGTTATGGGTATGCTTAAAGAAAAGAACTTTCCCCTTGGCTGATGAAGGCTGAATTTGAACGTAAACACTATCAGGTGTGTCACTATACATCTGAGCAACCCTGATAAATATGGATTCGACACAAATATTTATCATTTTCTACTACTTTTACATGTTCCGGTAAGCGCCCTCCTTAAACCCCCCTTGTTCGAATTTGGAAAAATTCACCTCTGGGCCCCAGCCGATACCGCGAAAACTATGAATGTGACATTAATATTTGTCATTTTCTACTACTTTCACATATCCCGGTTATCGCCCTCTGAGACCCCTTGGTTCCAATTTAAAAAAAGCATCTAGCCCCTACCTGATGGGGGCTGTATTTAGAAGGCAACGCCTGTGGAAGTATCGCCCTTCATCTCAGCGACCGCAAAAACTATGGATTTGACTCTAATATCGGTCATTTTGGATTACTTTTACCTGTCTCGCTGATCCCTCTATTATAAACCCGTTCCTTAGGTGATAGAGCTAAATTTGAAAGTAAACAGGATCTTGAGTTTCACCATTGAGGTCAGCGATCCCGAAAGCTATGGATTTCACCCTAATGTCGGTCATTTTCGATTATTTTTACATGTCTCGGTACCTCCCGCCCCAGTCGCAGGTTAACCTTGGACCGTATCCGGCTGAATTTGAAACTCAATGGAAGTGTCACCATTGGTCTCAGCGACGGCGAAAACTACGGATTTGACACTAATATCGGTTATTTTGGATTATTTCTACATGTCTCGAAGACCCCTCTATTATAGCCCGCGTTCCTTAGCTAATGGGGCTAAATTTGAAAGTAAGCGCGATCTAGTTTCACCATTGAACTAGGCGACCCCGAAAACTATGGATTTCACACTAATATTGGTCACTTTCCATTGTTTTTACATGTCTCGGTACTCCCTCGCCCCCCGCAGGTAACGTCCGGCCCGCATACAATGGTGGCTAAATTTCAGTCATCGCTAATGGAAGTATCACCATTGATCTCAGCGACCGCAAAAACTATGGATTTGACACTAATATCGGTTATTTTCAATTATTTTTACATGTCTCGGTGACCCCCTTTATTATGGCTCCCGTTGCTTAGCTCGTGGGGGCTAAATTTGAAAGTAAACGTGATCTTGAGTTTCACCATTGAACTCACCGATCCCGGAAACTATGGATTTCACACTAGTATTGGTCATATTCGATTATTTTTACATGTCTTGGTAACCACTGCCCTTGCTAGTGACTCCTGGACCGTATGCGGCTGAATTTGAAATTATTCGCTAATGGAAATGTCACAATTGGTCTCAGCGACCACGAAAAATATGAATTTCCTACTAATGTCAGTCATTTTCGATTATTTTTACATGTCGCGGTATTCTCCCTGGTGACCCCCGGCCCACAGACAAATGTGGAGAATTTGGAAGTTAATGCGATCGGAGTTTTACCATTGATCTCAGCGACCGCAAAAACTATGAATTTGACACTAATATCGGCCATTTTCTACTACTTTACATGTCCCGGTAAAGGTCCTCCTGGTTCGAATTTTGAAAAATAAAAACTCTTCGTCTGGGTTTGGGCCAAGGTATTCGTGACGAAAATTTGGTAACTCTTGGTCCAGTCGTCTGGTTCCCAGGCCGCTCACAGACACACAGACGGACAGACACACGAAGAAACTCTTTATTTTATTTATATTAGAAGATTAAAATGTAAAGAATTCTCAAATTCTGGTTACAATGGACCACTTGCGTCCCCACTGAAGTGACTCTTAAGAACACACACACACACACAGATATTGAACAAATGTATGCCATGCAACTTCCAAGCGTTCTGTTGAAATTACCTGTTTCCTTATATTCGTTGTGATAATTTCGGTCAACGAATATAATTTCTTTGAAAGATGGTGCAAAATCCCAAAATTAATTGAATGACTATTATTGATGTCCAAAAGTATTTTTGTTAATTCTTCCATTCCTAATAAGGTTAAGATATGGATTTTGGTTGGCGAGTTTGAAGTTCTTTCCTTGTACTGTAATAAATAATATGAAATTAGAAGAATATTTTAAAAGTGTGCGCAAGTGTTTACTTGAATCAGTGATGTTTATTCCTACTGCATTCGTGCATTAATATCTGCAACTGTGTTTGGAACGCATTATGCACTTTTTGAAAGAGCACTAATGGACGCAATATGTCCGTGACTCTGTAAATAAATTCTAAACTAATCTTAATGGAGAAATTCTTCTAGTATGGAGTCGAGTGGTTTGGAGCCTACTCATTATTATTAATGGGCGCTAGTTTGGAACAAGTTGGTTGTTAGAGATATTCTATCATGTGAAGAAGCAAAATTACTGTAGTTAAAATATCAGAGAGGGATTGTAACAGTTAAAAGTCATTAACATATCAAACCAGGGGCGAATCCAGGGGGGGAGTGATCGGGGCGATTGCCCCCCAGAATAAGTTTTCTTATTTTAAAAATAAAACCTATACTTTAAAAATTCACGTTTGTATTATAAAAATAAAAGAAAACCTATTGTCTTCGAACGGCCGCCCCCCAAACATTCGGTCTGAATCCGCTCCTGTATCAAATTATCTTTGTTTTCCATGCTAAATGAGGGACTTCCTTCAACTGAACAGAATTATTGTAAGAAATGTGAAACCGTGTAATTAACATATACAAATTAACACTTATGGGATTTATGGTACTTTTGTTACCATAGCGTAGTGTTGTCTTTGACCGCTAATTTAGATATTATAACAGATATTTAAGACGTTTTTTTTATTGGTGAAGTCAAGCATGGACCAAAGATCACCCCAGATGCATTTTGGAACCGGATGGTCAACTTCGCTGTGCTCTTTTACTTCAAATTGTTGTTGTACTTCAAGCTACGAGCATATGACCGTAGCCAAATTTCCTCTATAAAAGTTGTTGCGTGAGTACCGCAGGATTCTGAAACATGGATTTTTTGGATAGGGCACATACTAGTTTCTAATGAAGTCTTGACCCGACTACGGTAGGCACCATAGTTCTTGAGTTATGGTCTTTTAAAGTTCATTTTCTTCTTGTTTTCGCCAGCCTATAACTTCAAAAGGAAGCATTTTTGCACCCAGGTTGGTTTATATTTTTGTCTTATCTTGATGTCAGGAATCACCTCCCAAGCGTTGTTGGTGTTGTTTTGAAACAAACACCCAGAATACCAAATTTCAGATCTTCAGCTTATGCGAATACTTACACTAACCAATTTGGGAAAAGAAGTGAAATTTCAAATTATACAAGCGGCCCTCCTTGTCCCTCTTAGATATGGATTTCGAAATACTTATTCCTTATTTTTATTTAGGGGGGCCGCGGTGGTTCACTGGTAGAGCGTTCACTTCTGGTGTTTGGGTTCCCTGGTTCGATCCCAGCTCGCACCGTGTGGAGTTTGTGGTGGAGAAACACAGTGGTCGTGGGTTTTCTCGGAGTTCTCCCGTTTCCTCCCATCTTCTTCATTCCATCATTTCATTCATTTCTCATCATCACCGTCTCCTTTAGACTAACCGGCATAACTGTGGGACATAAAACTCAAAGATTTCATTTTCATTTTCCTTATTTTTATTTAAGATTTTCTATACCAAATTTCACATCTTCAGCCTAAATGTATTCTCACACCAGATACTTTCTTAAAATAAGGAAAGTGAAATTTTAGATTCCCTCATTTTTATTGAAGAGTTTATATGCCTAGTATAATCTCTATAACTTCAGAGATTAATGAGATACACAATTATTGGCAAAATATTTTATTTCCTTGTGCATACTCTTAGGATACATACTTCCAAAACTTATTCCTTGTTTGAGTTCTATCATGGCTAAGCGGTTAGCGTACGTGCCTTTGTCCTGGGAGAACTGCATTCCGGTGGGAGCTCGTTTGGTTCGGATTCCATGTTAAGCTATAGGTCCACGTCTCGTATAGCTTCGCTGCTAAAAGGGACGCTAAACTGAAAATCAGATCCAATCAAATTCCTTGCTTTAGTGCCTAAAGAAATATTCTTTCCCAATTTGACATTTATACCTATACTATTATGGCCTGGGTAGTAATGGGTCAGTCACTTCTAGGGATGGCCACATTTTCCGGAAAAACGGAAAATATTTTTCCGGAAACCGGAAAATTGAAAACGGAAGACGAAAATTTTCCGGAAAATCGGAAGACGGAAAGTTTTCCGGAAAAATGGAAGACGGAAAATTTTCCGGAAAAACGGAAGACCGAAAATTTTCCGAAAAAACGGAAGACTGAAAATTTTCCGGAAGAACGGAAAATGTAATTTCCGGAAACCGGAAAGTCTTTTTCCGGAAATGGCTATCCCACTCCTTTTTTCTTATCAAAAGATCAAATATATTTCAATCAAAAAAAAATCTTGTAGGCCTTATATCTGGAGAACTAAATACAGTGTAGCCAAACCCAAACTATCACTTAATTCAGTATAATGTGCTTATTCCGTAAAGCATAAGCAAAAACAAAACGAAACTCGATTTACGGGCCGTTCAAAAATTTTTGTGGCCCCTGATCCAAAAACTAATTATTGGCCAAGATCACAATTTTTTATGTATTTTTTAAAATTATTCCTAAAATTCTTGTTTTAATAGTGTAGATTTCATTAGCAATCCTATAATTCAACAAATTTTTACTCCTTACATAATTTGCAAAATAGTTTACTTGTATTGATATTCTGTTTAGTTTACATTCCAGAAAGTGATTTAAAGTTTTCTTATAGTTTCCAATAAGTATTTCACTATTAATCTCAGACAATGTCTTAATTTATTTATTTCTACAGAACTTGGAAGTGATCTTTGGAACGAGTAAGGTCAATTCAGTATCTTATGTATTTTATTTTATTTTGTACTAGCATTAACTACCCGTTTTGGTGGGAAAAATTAGAAAAATCAGTAATATATTCCGTTAGTTAGTCACTTTTTAAATATTACTAAAGTGCTCTCTGATATCGGTCATTTTAGATCATTTTTATATATAGGTATATTCCCCTCTCTACCCTAAGTTGCTGGGTTGAATTTGATTTACACGGCATTGGAAGTGTCATTGTTCATCTCACCGACCCCGAAAACTATGGATTCGACACTAATATTGGTAATTTTTGACCATTTTATATATATACATATCCTCCCTCCCCCTCCCCTAAGTTGCGGGGCTGAATTTTGATTTAAACATCCCTGAAAGTGTCGCGCTTCTCAGCGACCCCGAAAACCATGGATTCGACACTAATATCGGTCATTTTTGATCATTTTTATATATATATCTTCTCCACCCCTTCCCCAAGATGCGCTGTCAAGATAATATGACAATAACCGTGCCAGGTCTAAACCTCTTTTGTGTTGAAAATTTGATCGAGATCGGTCAGGTGGTTCAAAAGTTATGAAGTCACAAACATAGTCATTTACAATTTTATAATATAGACTAGCCTTTAGCTAGCTGGGGGCTCCGTCCCCAAACCTCCGTCTTTTCTCGACCTACGGCCTCACGTCTCATATATCAGAATCTGCATTACGAGTGAATTTCGTGCATTTGCCCTTAACATTTCCTGAATTTGGGCCAGCTGGAGGCTTGGCCATCTGACGCATGTGTTTACTCGCCCTACGGCCTGGCAACTTTTAAACCGACAATTCTGCAAAATTTCAAGTTTCTTTTTGTATTTCAACTATCTGAAAGATAAGATTTTTTATCCTAACAAAACGCCCATTTAAATAACATACGAATTTCTTCTTTCCCCTTTTAGTCTTATTAGAAACTAAATATATATACTTTTGGCAATTTTCCTGTGGATTAGTCCCGGAAAGCTACAATCACGCCAAATTTCAACTTTCCACGTCAACCGTCAACTTTTATTTGTGTCACCTCATGTAGTTTTATATATAGATAGGATTTTTATATTGTTTCTTAGTTATTTCTCCGAGTGCTGCCTCAGTGTGTGGTAGGCCTATTTCTTTCCTATTATTGTATTATATAATCAGGGAAAACTTCAGATCCCTTGCAAAAAGAATAGGCGAAGACACCCTTGTTATTACTTACCTAGCACTTCTACCTCAAAGTGCAACTAGTATCCAAACACGTAAACATATCCCTGTGAAATGTTTCAAATACATTAATGAATGTAAGATAGTGAACAGTTTGCAAGAATAAAAAATATTAAGACACGAACAACCCATTCCTTAACCGTTATTTCTTATTTGATAACTAACTATTGGCATTAGAATAAGTAGGAAAACAAGTGCTAAGTATTTCTCATTTTAAATAGACACCTAGTGGGTTTCTAGGAAAGCTTTAACCTTCTTTGATTGTATTAAGTCGTCCAGCTCAAGGGATTGTTTAGTTTCGTTTTAACACTAGAATGCCCGCACTTCTGACATACCTAGAATGCCCAGTGGAACAAAAATGTTCCACTTCTTTCGAGTCTATAGCAAATAAAATATATTTTTCAAAATCTTAATATTATATGCCTTTATCCACTAAAAACTTTAACAGAGACGTATCACATTATTCTAGCATTGTTGTGAGACAGAGGAAGTGGGGAGGGGGAAGTAGGCTAGAGTGAATAATATATGGAATTAAGTTCAAGTGCTTTTATTTTGTATGAAAATTTTACGCTACATCTGAACTATATGCTCCAGCGCATTTATTTGTTTTCTGCTCTTATTACAAAAAGTGTTTGCTAGGAATGATATTTTTTGAACTAATAAATGCGAGAAAACCTAACAGAAATTGAAAAAAAAATGTTGTGTGGAAAGTGTTCGTTTGAATTGCTACACCAACTTCCTCAAGGTGCAAACAGTATTATCAGTTTGAATGGCATGCAACACATACAAATGTTTTCATTTCTTTCGCAGTACATTGTTTGCATAGAACCTTGTTGCAAGACGTACACACATTGCAGGATCGTCCACAACCCACTTTACACTTCTTGCGTACCTGACAACGCCTTCGTGTAGTTTCCGTAGAACTGGAAAATGTTGATGTTCCCGGTGTCTGACTCTCCTCTCTATTCCTTCCTATCATGTACCTTTCTGCCAGTTCCTCTGCAAGTTGCAAAATGAATTTGCGACGTTCAATGACCTTTCCGGTGACCATCTTGAACAGCACCCAGGAATTAATTGCTGCCAGGTCCAGTAAGTTACAAAAAGTGTGTACAGGCCATCGTCGGCTGGCAGGCTTCACAGAATATTTGCGAGCCATCATGTCAACTGAATCTACACCACTCTTTATCTTGTTGTAATATATAACAGTTTCAGGTTTCTTCTTGCCATCTTGTTGCAGTTCCACTTGTGGATGCATTGTGCTCAGTATCATGACACTTTTGTTCGCTTTTTCCTGGTAAACCGTGAGGGTAGTTTGTCCATGTTGCAACACCTGTGTGTAATGTAAAGGAGCCTTTGATTTTTTCACAGAAACTGGAATCTCCCTGCGTGAATGATTCATAGTTCCTACTAGACTAGTAGAAGCAGAACGTAGTCTGTTAGCAAGTGCTACCGAAGTAAAGTAATTGTCACATGTGACATTTCTTCCTTTCTTCAAGAAGGGCTGAACTAGTTTCATCGCAACATATTCTGAAAGTCTTTCCCCTGCCGGACGAAACTCATCCTTACCCAGGTAAGGGAAGGCGTTTATTACATATTTTGTATCATTGTCCACGGCTACCCAAAACTTTTGCCCATATTTATCGGGCTTGGACGGCATATACTGCGTGAAAGAACATCGCGCTTTCGACGGGAACAACTGTTCATCCACAGTTATGTCTTGGCCTGGTACATAGCACATCTGTGAATTCTCCACGAACTTATACCATATTTCTGAAATATGACAAAATTTGTCTGTTTCCAATCTTGCGCGTCTCGTAGACTTGTCGTCGAACCGTAAGTACCTCAGAATTTCCAAGAACCTGTTCCTGGACATCGCCTTTTGGCAGAAGGGTACACCCCATTTCTGGGACCATAAGGAATGCACCTTGAAACCTTTTGTCCCTGTAGCACCACGAACGTACATTATTGCAATAAATGCTTCTAACTCATCCAGTGTCATCGACCAACTTTCCTCTCCAGTTTGTCTGCGTGCTTCTTTTTCTGTGTATGTCCGTATTCTATTCAACATAGGATCATCAATTATTAGGCGCCAAGAACTGGCAACACTGTCATCAGCAATGTGGCGTATCGCGTGTGATGTCGGACCTTATTTTTCTTTCAGTACATTTTGCTTAGCAATCCTACCACTTGCAGGATTACCTGGACATACTACCTCCCAACGGGTACCATCTGGAGCAGTAATTGTCGTACCAATTTGTAAAATGGATTGTTCCCTTGCATTACACATACGCTGAACCGGAAGCACAGTTTCTGACATGGATTCGCTATTATCATCTGTCACAGAATCTGACATTTGTGTCCCATCAGAACACTTTCCCTCACTCACTTTTGCTACTTTTTTGGTCTGTTGCAACTCACCTTGTACATCACAGGCCCGTTTATGTGAGAAACAGGAGTCAGATATGTGGTCACTGCATGATTCATGAGATACACTACTATCACTTGACGACACAGGAATGAAGTCCTCGTCACCGCTGAGGCTGCTGTCTGACAAACCTCCCGAATCTCCCTCCGATAGCTCACGAAACACTTGAAGCATCTCTTCCGTGCTTAGTCCTTTCTTTCGTGACATTTTCAAACACAAATGTCGAAAAAGTTGTCAATTACAGACCACAATCGACTGAAACTAACTGCATAACAATGACGCGTCCAATGTACCATAAACTTCACTTCAATTATTTGCAGTAAAAATCAACGCGTCATTCCCATCGAAACTAGCTGCACAACTATGGCACGTGAAACGAAGCTAATTACACAGCGCCTCTAGTGTGCAAAATTTGAAACACTATATAAAGCCTTTGTTTTCCTGGGTAGGCGGATTGAGAGGAAGTGAACGAGGGAGAGATAGGCGGTGTTCAGGAAGGGGGGACAACGCATTGAGGGGAGGGACAGGAATACAAACAGAAGAGGGATAATGAACGTCAGTGTAAAAAATGGGGGAATAAAATGTGCGTAATAATGTATATCTCATATACCTAAGCATGGTGGAACAAAATTGTTCCGCGGGCATTCTAGGGGTATGTGGTAATATCTAAAAATCTATAATTCCTACGAAGGTAATTTTCTCGCAATCCCATCCTTTTTTCGAAAGATTAAAACTCACAGAATGTAATAAGAATCGTGCGGTAATTAATAGATAAGGACTGCAATGAAGATGATGGTGGAACAAAAATGTTCTGTTGGGCATTGTAGTGTTAAGTGTTTCATTTTTTGGTGTTTAAAAGTACAAACAAATATTGTGTTTAAATAATCATAACATTTCTTCCAGTAAGATGATGCTAAGGAAGTCTGTATTTTTTGAAACTGTATTTTATATAAAACGAACTACTGAATGAGTGACTGGCAGATCAGCATCAGGACCAAAGCGCTTAACCTAGAAATTTTAACAGTGAACAGGATTTGGGACGGAAAGTTCCCCTAAAGAAATTTTTAGAAGTTCGACAGGCAAGAGAGATGTTTTCGTTCCTTCCTTTTTTTATTCCTATTTAGAGGAAATATTTTTTAACAGAATAATGAAACACGTGTTTATTTATTTATTTTTTTTATAGAAAGTCCTTATAGCAGAGGGTAAAATTATGGGCAATGGAATGATTCTGGCGAGAATCTTTGGGATTCTTCTTCTTTTCTTCGTTCAGTTTTTCAATTAAGCCCAGTCATTGATAATGAAATATTGAGTATGTATGTATGTTATCAGATTGCCACAGAGAATGGAGTCAAATTGTGCGAGGATAGATGTTTACAATATCTAATAGAGTACGAAGCTGTGTTTTTGATTTTAGAGTGGAGTAATAATTGCAGAGGTTAAATATTTACTATTGAGTATGTCTCGCAAAAATATCTAAGCCCGTAAAGTTAGAAAGATGAAACTCGGTATATGAGCTTTTTATTACAAGAAAAAAAGAGAACATTTGTCCCAATTCCTTCTTAAATCTGTTTTGCGGGGGAAGAGGTAGGGTGAACTGTAAAAATAATATAAAACGACGGATATTATTGTCAAATCCAGAGTTTTCTGGGACGCTTTGATGAATAGACCACTCCAGACACCGTTTAAGTTGAAGTTTATCACCATCGTCGTGTGAGATGGGTGAAGAATATGTCCAAGTTGGTGAATGGTAGTGTTTAATCCATAATTTTCAGAATCCTTAACATGTTTAGTGACAGTCACGATGATATCTAAGCCCAAGCTTAAGCAAAAAGGGACATCAGGTGGATAGAAATTGGCCAGGAGCAACGTCAAAGTACTTGCTCTTCGCTATTTATTTCATTCTGATCGACAGAGTCAACGTCGAAGGTTTGCTATATGTTATTTATTTAGTTCACTTATATTGTCAGAGGCAAAATAAAGTCGTTGCTCTTGATTTTTCTATTTATTTCACTACTTCAAAGATTTTGCCTAAACCTTATCCAGCGCGTGAAAAGAACGAGTATTTTAGTTACCACAAAATAATGTGTGTGTGTCCTCTGTTCTTTGCGTAGAGAGTAGGAATGGAAAATGAACCAGTTCTTGTGAAAACACTCCGGAAGTTTCCTATTTTTAGCATGGGTTCTTGGTGCATGGACCGGTTCAAAAGCGTGTCGGAACAGGTTTCTTTCATCCCTGATAGAAAACAGTCACACAGCGTCACCAAATTTTGTACACATAGATCTCCATTACATCTAATTCCTCTACGAAGTCGTTTGTTTTCAACGAATTAAAAAAGTTCGTTACTAAATTCTCTATGTCTGTCTGTCTGTCTGTTATTTGTGATTCTTTCAATTTTGAGCCCTCCATTCGATAGAGCATCAAAAACTATCTGACGGTGAGATAGGGATATAATGTTTTGCCTCACTCTTACCGTTCCCGAGATATTGGACTAAAAAGTTCCGAATTCGGGAGATTTAAGGAACTATATCTCAGGAACCGGAAGTCATAGAGAGATGATATTGGTGTTGATCAATACCTAAGAGGATGGTAAACATTTTGGTACCAAATATAAAGATAGCCAAGAAAGTTCTGTCGCCTTTTTGTGGAGGTATGTGTTCCATTGGCCCTCACATCGTGAGTTGAATGCGAATGGAGATAGGGCGAAAGTCAGTAGTTGATGTGGGTATATCCACACCCTACCTGGTTGTGGCAATTCAGTTACATCGTGAACTTGTGTAAGGACAGAGTGAACATGGGACCTCCAAAGAGCGTGATAAGGGCGTGTATGCTGTACGAGTTGAAACTGGTGCCAAACGACACTGCAGCGGGGCGGAAGATATGCCAGGTCTTTGACAAGGGTGTCGTGGCTACGTGGACAGTGCAGCAGTGGTTTAACAACTTTGAGGACAGTGACGAAACACTAGAAAACGCAAGACGTGCCGGAAGACCAACGCATGTACAAAGTGAAGATCTTCGGAGTAATTAAAGCGAACAGTGGACAGACATGCGAGGAACTAGGACTACAAATCAGTGTGAGTGGAGAAGCCATTCGGCAGTATCTCCATCAACTTGGGAAGCACTACAAGTTGTGTCGATGGGTCCCACACGATTTGACTCCGAGCCAGAAGGCCACGCGAGCAGACACTTGTGTTGGTTTGCTGTTGTCTAAGGAAAAATACATTTCTGGACAGGGTGTTGACATGTGATGAGAACTGGGTCCTGTGCGAAGCTGCACGGCGCCGTCATCATTGTTTAGCGTCCCTTGAACCGGTTCCGAAACCGCCGAAACGAGCACTGCACCAGAAGGTCCTCCTATGTGTTTGGTAAACTGCTCGCGGCATCATACATCGGGAACTACCACCAACTGCTCAGAGAATCAATGCAACTGTGTACTGTCAGTAGTTGAGCCGAATTCAAGAAAAAACTCGAAACTCTGGACCAGCACTTCTGAATCGCAAAGGGGTTCTCCTGTTACAGGACAACGCTAAGCCTCATGTGGGTAGGATGACCTGGGTCACCATTCTACGCCTTGTATGGGAAACACTATTGCATCCACCATACTCTCCGGACATTACACCGTCCTATTATCACCTGTTACATTCCTTGCACAATCACCTTAGAGGACGCCACTTCAAATCTATAGTATAGGTGCAAAATGGACAATGCAACGAGAAGAAACATTTAAGGACATTCCTCTATCTCTCTTTTTATCTAGGTTCTCAATTCAAATCCCGCTTACAGATAGCAATAGCTATTTCTCATTATTTGAAAGGCGGCCGAGTCCGGCCATCATATATATATATATATATCTTTATTTCCTAGGCGATTAGCTATTTGCACTGAATTTTGTTCAGAGCTCGCCAGCAGTTACCGAGAATTAAAGTACCACATACAAGACAAGGCAAGCCAAACCAATCGTCTCTAGGCGAACCCGGCCACCAAATTTAGCTCGTCATGGGTTATGTTTCAGCAAATTTGTTTTATATCTGGTTAGTAGTTAGCGAGAAAGAAAGCATTACACACAAACATACACTCACTGACGCACACACACACACACATACACACACACACACACACAGAGAAAGAGACGCATACATACATACATAACCTGGAGTAAAGGTATGAGCTACCGCATACTTAAGCCGGGAGCTAAAAAAATACAATCCATTATAATTGTAAGTCAATTACAGTTGAATAAATGCAATAAAATCCGCGAAAACGTAAATCACGAAATTGATGAAACAAATAGTCCTCTTGATATTGTAGCTAACGGGATAAGAAATGAAGTTTTCTGGTCTTCTCTTCTTGTTTTAATTTTTTCTCCTTTGGTTTTGGCCAATATCACGGAAACGGTAAGTCATAGACAGATGATATTGGTGTTAGTCAATACTTAAGAGGATGGTAAAAAATTTGGTACCTATACTAGTTGATGGCCACTGGCCAACTGGGCTTGGCCAAACAAGTGATCAGTTGGACAGTGGTCACCGGTTACTATTTGGTGATGGTAAACACTTTACCGATATTTAAAAAATGAGATCTTTAAGTTTTACCTCCCACGCTTATGCCGGTTAGGCTAAAGGAGACGGTAATGGTGAGAGATGAGTGAAATGGTGGAATGAAGAAAGTGGGAGGAAACGGGAGAGCCCCGAGAAAACCCACGAGCACGGTGTTTGTCCACCATAACGTCCACACGGCGCGAGCTGGGATCGAACCAGGGACCTACCGATAGTAATTAGTGACCACTGGCCAACTGGTTGGACAGTGTCCACCGGTTACTATTTGGTACTAGAATATTTACCATCCTTTTAGATATTGATCAACATCAATATGATCTCTGTATGACTTACGGTTCGCGAGAGATGGTTCCTTAAATCTCTGGAAATCGGCCAATTTTGGCCAATATCTCGGAAACAGTAAGATTGACGCAGAACATTTAATCACTTTCTCTGATAGTTTTTGATGCCCTATCGAATGTACGGTTCAAAATTGAAAAAAAAAAAAAATCGCAAATAACAGACAGACAGACATAGAGAGCTCAGTAACTAACGTTTTAAGTTCGTTGATATGAAAATCAGGTGAACAAGTTAGATAAATATACCTGTACAGAAAGAGTATGGTGAGCTACGATATAGTGACGAGGCCCAGTGAGATAGAAAAAAAACCATCATGTTTCGAAGAAAGTCTAGGACGCAAATGGCCGGGAAATATCATAAATTGACTCACAAAAGTTTTCGACTTTTACCAGGTAGCAAACCTGTAGCATATAGCCATGACCCGAACGAGAAACTTTGATTGTAGAGCAAATTTTGGTATGTTACAAACCAGAATTATATTCATACTTACAGTAATTTCGTTAGTCTTTCCAAAGCATATTATTGTTCTGACTTAAGTAGGAGAATTAGATCCTCCTGTTCGTAACAGATCTGTAATTTCTCCAACTTTCACCATACTATTTATGGTGGAGATGTTTCTTTTCAGCCGTGTCTAGAAGCACTCTAACTATTCCTACCTCATTTTCTTGAGTTGAGTTGATTTGGGGTTTAACGTCCTTTTCAGCAACGAGGCTATGTAAGACGGGACCTACTGATTAACGTGGAATTCGAACCACATGAGCTCCTGCCGGGAATCAAACCCGGGTCTCCCACGCTAAAGGCGCGTACGCTAACCGGTTAGCCACGAAGGAGCTCTTCCTCATTTTCTATGACCTGTTCTTTCTCTTTACTTCCACTTTTCTTTCTTTTCCTTATTTTCTCAGTCGCCAGACAGCTCTTGCAGTTAGGTATTTTTGCCAAGTCTAGGATATGTCTATTGCATTTGTGTGGAATTCACGGTAATCCCCACACAAGCTATTGACTGACAGTATAACATTGGCCTTAAAATACAGTATTTGAGTAAAGGACCAGGAATGGCTATTGATATATGTGACTTTTTCCTTAAAAAAAAAAAAATCCATCTATGGACACAAACTTTCTTTTTGAAAGAAAAATTGATCAAGATATTGCTGAATACCAGTCTGAACTACAAGATCTTTTAAAAAAATGCGAGACAAGAAAAGAAAATTCTTGAAGCAATTGCCTAAGACTGAAATAATTATATATGTTAATTTTGTTGTTAAGACACTTTAATTAATAAAAATTTAATCATTATTCATTTGTAATTTCGGAAACACGCCTGAATAAGGAGCTTATTATTATTATTATTATTATTATTATTATTATTATTATTATTATTATTATTATTATTATTATTATTACTGTCATCTGTTTTAGCTGGGAAATATTGTAATGAACAGTAGAAGTACGTTGTTTTGAAACCCTCCATACATTCACGTATTGTTGGTTGCATAACAAATGCCGTTCGAAAATATTACTCATGTCGCGGCTATGCAAGTTACGGCTGTTAACCATCGACGACAGTCTTTGCTGATAACGTTTTGGGAAACGTTACAACGGATAAACATTTCCATAGAAAAACATTTAAACGTTTCCATATTAATCTCTTAGGGCGGGGAGATTTGCTGTGGGGAAAATAACCTCTGGTTTTAAGTAAAACACTAGGTATTTGCCCCCGAGGTATTTTTGCGAGAACTCGGGGTTTTTCAGTGAAGAGATTTGGTCATTATCAACCGTGGGGTGAAATACCCAGGGTTTTTCTTGAAATCCACCGACTTGCTGTGCATGTGACTGAAAAGTATTATTTTCCCTGTTTGTCTAATCGAATAGAACCCAGCGAACGTTTCTTGCTTTCCTGTGAGCATGGTTATATCTTTCTTCTGCAGCGTTTTTAGTATTTGGAATAGGCGTTAACATGTAGCTTGTACTAACACAATCACCGTCAGCTATTAATAATCCAGGAAGGTTTCTTTCTTCGGCTATGACTCTAGGGAACAATTCCTCCAAACTATTAAATCATGGGTGTAACCAGGCCAACGTGCAACGATATTTCATATTTTCATACTAGAATCACAAAGTAGCTGTGTATTCCCGATACTATGTACCCCTTGATCCTGTTTCTGTACAACTCTGCAGTTGGACCAGAGCGTGACAGAAATGGAATATGTGTGCAATCAATTGCTCCTATTACACCAGGGAATTGTGACTCCTCATAGAACTTAAGTTTCACTACAGGCACTTCTGTTCCTGCAGGCATTTTTAGGAACTGGGGCCTTCTTTTAGCTATAATTCAAGTTACACTGTAAAATATTTTTTCCTGCAGTTGTGCGATGCACATTTACCAATTCACCACCAACTCGTTGAAAAGTGCCTGTGCGGAGAATGCGTAATGTAATCAATACCTGTAAAAACACTGCTACCAGTAGGATAAATTTCCCCCAGTAAAGTGCTAGGTATTTAAACCTTGGGTTTTTTCACTGTAGACCAAATATCTCCATTTTTAAAAACCCAGAGATATTTAACTCTCCAGACGAAAAACCACTGGTGTTTTGCTGGTGTTTTTTGCCAAAACCAAGGAGGCAAAAACCTCGGGTTTTCTTGACACACACAAGCCAAATCTCTCCAACTTTAAAAACCTAAATGAGAAAACCCAGGGGATTTGAAAACCACTAAGCAAATCTCCTCGCCCTAAGACAAAATTTTCTTACTCCAGATACGATACGAACATGAAATTATAAATGAAGCATCAAAGAGGCTCACTACATTACATAATAAAAACAGCACACAGAAGGTAAATAAAAATAAGGATCTGGTTCTTCAACCTCTTCCAGGTTCTGTTGAAGTGGTGGTATATAAACGTTATCTTTAACGAAACCCCACAGGAAGAAGTCACTGGGTGCCAAATCCGGTGACCATGGAGGCCAGCTAAGACATGCTACGTCGCTAGCTCCTTGACGACGAATCCAACGGTTCGGTAGAGTTTCACTGATATTCACGCACTTGGCGACTCCAGTGAGGGGATGCCCCGTCTTGTTGAAAAATGAAGTTGTCTTCGTGCAGCCTCGGAAACAACCCGTTTTGTAACATAGCGAGATACTGCTGACTGTTAACCGTGTTTCCATTAAAGAAGAATCGGCCGTAAACAGATGACCGGGATATCGCACAAAACACATGGACTTTTGGCCAATCTCGTACATGTTCAATGACTGTATGTGGGTTCTATAGGTCCCAAATTCGAATATTTTGTTTGTTTACTTGACCACTAACACAGAAAGTCGCTTCAACACTGAACACGATGCGTCGTGCAAAAGTGTTATCATTGTCAATAGCATCCAGAATCTCGTTACAAAATGCCACACGTTTGCGTTTGTCATCAGGATGCAGAGCTTGTAACATCTGTAAATTGTACGGCTTCATAACCAACCGACATCTCAAAACACGCAAAATTATTGTTGTTGGCACTTGTAACTCCTGACTGGTACGACGAGTTGATTTTGAAGGATACGTTGGAAAGCAATTTGAATTCGTGCAACATTTTCTTCAGGAACACGAGGGCGGCCAGGACTCTTTCCTTTACATACACATCCTGTATCTACAAACTTTCAATACCATCTGGGAATGTTCCACCCATTCGGAGAATCAATTTGGTACCTTAACCCGAAACGTCTTTGCACTGTAATCACGGAATTGCACTTCGGAAACTCGAGAACACAAAATGATTTCTGCTGCGGAGTAGCCATTTTAAATATATGACGGTTACCAAGCAAAACAGAAGACAACTGACATCTAGCGGCTATTAATATAAACTAGACTATGTATTAGTTTCTCCAATAGCCGAGCCGAGGCGCAGCGATCGATAGTTTGTACAAAATAATTCTTCGTAATACGTATATTCTTTTTGAAACAGGGTGTATATGCACACACACACACACACACACACACACACAGAGAGAGAGAAGGGTTGTAACTTGTGGGGGGAAACTGCTCCTCCAGGGAAGCTTCCCGTCGTTCGAGGGGGGCCCACTTTAAGGGCGGGGAGATTTGCTGTGGGGAAAATAACCTCTGGTTTTAAGTAAAACACTAGGTATTTGCCCCCGAGGTATTTTTGCGAGAACTCGGGGTTTTTCAGTGAAGAGATTTGGTCATTATCAACCGTGGGGTGAAATACCCAGGGTTTTTCTTGAAATCCACCGACTTGCTGTGCATGTGACTGAAAAGTATTATTTTCCCTGTTTGTCTAATCGAATAGAACCCAGCGAACGTTTCTTGCTTTCCTGTGAGCATGGTTATATCTTTCTTCTGCAGCGTTTTTAGTATTTGGAATAGGCGTTAACATGTAGCTTGTACTAACACAATCACCGTCAGCTATTAATAATCCAGGAAGGTTTCTTTCTTCGGCTATGACTCTAGGGAACAATTCCTCCAA
This sequence comes from Thermobia domestica, assembly GCF_964235325.1. NCBI lineage: Eukaryota > Metazoa > Arthropoda > Insecta > Zygentoma > Lepismatidae > Thermobia > Thermobia domestica. The sequence continues at coordinate 82,853,606 of NC_137459.1, forward strand.
ACTATTAAATCATGGGTGTAACCAGGCCAACGTGCAACGATATTTCATATTTTCATACTAGAATCACAAAGTAGCTGTGTATTCCCGATACTATGTACCCCTTGATCCTGTTTCTGTACAACTCTGCAGTTGGACCAGAGCGTGACAGAAATGGAATATGTGTGCAATCAATTGCTCCTATTACACCAGGGAATTGTGACTCCTCATAGAACTTAAGTTTCACTACAGGCACTTCTGTTCCTGCAGGCATTTTTAGGAACTGGGGCCTTCTTTTAGCTATAATTCAAGTTACACTGTAAAATATTTTTTCCTGCAGTTGTGCGATGCACATTTACCAATTCACCACCAACTCGTTGAAAAGTGCCTGTGCGGAGAATGCGTAATGTAATCAATACCTGTAAAAACACTGCTACCAGTAGGATAAATTTCCCCCAGTAAAGTGCTAGGTATTTAAACCTTGGGTTTTTTCACTGTAGACCAAATATCTCCATTTTTAAAAACCCAGAGATATTTAACTCTCCAGACGAAAAACCACTGGTGTTTTGCTGGTGTTTTTTGCCAAAACCAAGGAGGCAAAAACCTCGGGTTTTCTTGACACACACAAGCCAAATCTCTCCAACTTTAAAAACCTAAATGAGAAAACCCAGGGGATTTGAAAACCACTAAGCAAATCTCCTCGCCCTTAAAGCGTTTGTAAACAGAAGTTTGACATCATTAAATATTTGATTTAAAACGTTTCGTACCGCGAGCCCGTTTAACAATTCGCCGTTTGAAACATGATTTAAAACGCACGTTAATAAGAAAGTAATAAAGTAGCTTGTAACATTTTCAAACATCTGGTGAAAACCTTTTCTGTTCATCATAAATATGTGGAAATATAATGTTCACTACTAAAAAGTAGAACCAACTTTTCACAAACAATCTTGAGTGAGTTGATTTTAACGTCCCATTCAGCAGCGAGGCTATATGAGACGGGACATACTGATTAACGTGGAATCCGAACCACAAGAGCTCCCGCCGGGGATCAAACTCTGGTCTCCCATTCCAAAGGCGCGTATGCTAACTTAGCCACAAAGAGTCTCCAGAAACAATTTATTTAAAAAGCACTTAATCCCTTCATATGTGTCATATCAACGTAGGCCCTTATAGGCGTCTTTAGCAAGCTGCATCTAATGTGGTATTAACGTATATATGTTTTATAAACTCCGCCTTGTGCGATAAAGTTGTATACGTAAGTTACGTTCCATCAGGCTTTTCCCAGTGTGGTAGTCATATTTTGGCGCATTTTCTCCACCTTTATCTTTAATAGAAGTCCCGTATGTTTTTGAAAGCTAGTGAATTTTACAAAATTTAAGACAGTGGTTCGTAGGAAAAGATGTGTAATTTATCCTGATGAAATCAAGTAAATTCTATGTCTTTTTTGAATAACATGATGTTGTCAACAAAATAAGGGCTGATTTTATTGTTGGTTGTATACTGAGTTGCCTTCCTGCAAAAAAAAAAAAAAAAAGTCACGTCCAGGGTCGTTAGCGACCAAGCTTAACACTTGAAACTATACTAAATCGCACCTACGTACTGCTTAAATGGTTTCCAATTAACCCATGACAATCATTGGCAAGTGAAAAGTTGATATTACACTTCCAGAACAATCTGAAATGGTCTATCCAGACCGGAAGTCAAAATTTGTAAAATGGAAAACGGTAATTTTTAGTTGAAATTTGGAATGTGCTGAAGAAAATAAGGAAGTCCCGTTTCAAGCAATAAAATTAGTTTTCTTTGCCCTAAAAAAGGCATTAAAAATCTAACGTTAATAAGCTTATCTATACATATAATATCCATCGTTCACCTCTTCTCAAGTTAAAGAAGGTAAATTTCGTTAGATACTAAATAGTGTGATAATTTGTCTATTATGTATGTTCTGTTAGATGATATAATCTTGAACTATCACAGTAAACTAAAATACTATTTTTAAACAAAATGTACAAAGCTATTCGCTTTTCTCACAAATATTTAGTTTATTCAGGCAGGAAAACGTGCCCGAAAGAAAAATAGGAGATTATAAATATTAAATTTTAAAAAATTGAAAATAAGTTGAACTGTAAGTTATTCTGCGTTAACTTAAGAGCCTCTAGGAAAGAGTTCTAAACCTTCCATCCCCTTTGATATGACCTCGGAAAGCTGTAATTTTGTTTGTTCCATTAGTTTATTTTTATTTTAAGAAATTAGGACAAAAAAGAAATGTAGATAACTGATTGTAAGAGTAAGCTATATACAACTAGGCCTATATTCTTCTAGTTTCAAAAGTTTATTCGTTGCTTGTGTTGATCACATTACTGAAAGTTAGTCAATAACAGCTGTCAACACTGCATGATCAAATCTTCTTTTGAAGTGGGTTGGTTGCGGTTCTTCTGGCCCCACTTATCTTTCCGTCCAGGAGCGGCGATTAGGGGGAGAGAGAGACAATTGTCTCCCCACTTTTTGGAGTGACCCATTAATGTAATGTATATAGTTTTTCAGTTGGAAATGTAAAGTTTTTGTACGTATTTAGTTCGTTCAATAATGATTGGCACCCCCTCCCTATAACTGGTGCCAAGTAGCAGTTTAAAATATTTTTTTATGTATGCATTAAGATTAGGTAGCACATTGTAGCAGCAGTTGTTCCAACTTGCCAGGACGCTGGTGGACAGCGAAAAGACAGCATGGAAGCAGATACACATGGGCAACGGTGGACAGTGTGGTTTCTCTGGAGGGAAGGAGTGAATACTTCAGACATCCACAACAGACATCCATTATTAGCCGTATGTGGGGACACAGCACGAAGTCGCAGATCCGTGTTTCATTGGGTATCCGAATCCAAAGAAGGCAGAGACAGTGCTGCAAAAAGCAAAAGCACTGGGCGTCCTGCAACTGCACGCAGAGCAAGCAATGCCGCGCGAGTGAACGAGTTGATAATGAAGCACAGGTGAATCACGTTTGATGAACTAGAGATAGAAACAGGTCTATCACGGAGTTCCCTCTACATTATCACTCATGAGAATTTGAAGCTGCACAAGGTGTGTGCACAATAGGTGCCTTATGACATCACCGTTACACAGAAAAGCTTGTGGAGATTTGCCAGCAGTTGACGCAACAGTACAGTGAAAATCCGACCGAGTTTATTGAGCGTCTGGTCACCGTCGACGAAACTTGGTTCCTCTACGTGACTCCAGAAAAGAAACGCCAGTCCATGGAATGGAGGCATACTGGAAGCCCTCGTCCCGAGAATGGGACTATTCGTGCGGATGGGACTATTCGTGCGGAAACAAATGGCGACCGTTTTCTGGGATCAGAAAGTGATACTGCTAGTAGAATGGCTCCCTCCCAATACGTCCATCGACAGTGAGAGCTACTGTAGTTCACTCCGCCGACGCAACCAACAACACCGACAAGGAAAATGGGGCCGTAGCGTTCTTCTCCAACACGACAATGCACGGCCACATGTCAGTCACCAGACAATTGCCACAGTGCACGAACTAGGGTTTAGTGTACTGCCGCATCCTCCATATTAGCCGGATCTGGCTCCTAGCGACTATGCTTTATTCGATACAATGAAAGAGGGCATGAGAGGTAAAAAGTTCAACACAAATGATGAACTCCACGCATTTGTCCGCCGGTGGCAGAGAGATACCCCCAAAGAATGATTTACTACACTAATAAGGAAGCTTCCAGAACGGTGGCAAAGGTGCGTAGACGTTGCCGGGGAATACCTCTAAAATAAACTGTAATCATTTGTTCAATAAATGGTTCCTGTGGAAAAAAAAATTGTAGTGCCATCATTTCTGAACGGCCCAAGCATTACTGGTCCATACAAAAAAAAAAAAAAAAAAAAAAAATGGTGCTATATTAAATTTGCCGATGCGTGAGTACGTATTGGCTATTTGTCTTCCTATGGAGTTAAGAAAGCTATAGGGATTGCGTTTTAATTTCAATTCAAAGCAATTAATATTGCAATTGCGTATTTCTTTAAATGTCGTAACATGTGCTTGTAGTATTTATTGTATTTCGTTTTGTAAAAGTAATAACATACATTAATGGCATGTGTGGAATTAAAAATATAAGTCGTTCATTAATCCCCAGTTTCAATATAACTTCTACAAAACAAGTATAATTATTCATTACTATGATTAATATTATCCTTTCTATTTATTTGTTTTGCAAATTTATTAAATAATCTGATCACACAATTTTCCAGGCAGATGTTCATGAGCAAGAAATCAAGCCTCTTCTTACACTTTCGTTGTTTAAGAGTACAAAGGGCTAGTACCTACTTGCGTTGCTCTTGTCAATTTACTTTAAAAATATGAAATACGATATACGATATTTTAACTGAAAAACATAGTATCCTATTAGTTATACAACCTTTCGTCAAACAAAGTGTTAGAAACAACCAGAAAAAGTAACATTGATATACAAATCTTCAGGTCATGTCTTGTCCCCACATTTAACGTCCAATCGCCGCCACTGCCTCTGTCCTACACACAGAGAAGTCCATCACGCTTGCGCCCTGTCGTGAACGTGGTGTGATGATGGAATGTATATACGCAAGGGGAAAAACAAGCGAAGAGTCTTTTTTTTTTAAAGCAAACGGAGATTTTTTTAAAGAAAGCTTTTAGGACTAATGTTACAGAAAATAAAATAAAAGAAAGAAAAAAACACGATAATATAAACTCTGAATATTACTAAATAGCTTAATTAACAATAAACAACGCATAATATTAGATGGTTCATGTGTTCTTTTGAGCTGCATAAGGCGACGCCATTGCGTATCTGTTTAAATTCGACTGTAGGTAATGATACAGGGCTTTTCAATGAGAGGTCGTTGGCTAGGTTTTTCTCGAACAAGATTGCACAAAGAAGCTATGGATGATAAGTTAGTCCTTACAATAAATTTTCTTCACCCACTCAATCGTAGTGTTCTGGCTCCGGGCCTCATTCAATCTCTTTCAAGTGGCAATGAGGGTAAGGTCGGCTGCACATTGATCAGAGGCAAGGCAGGAGAGGTTGCTCAGAGAGGGCTTGAATAGTGTATGGAGAATGTGTCTAAACTACAACGTTGCAGAGACATTTGTTTAGTAAGTTTCCTGCGTGTACTGCTCCTCGGCTTAGATAGGAAACCCTGCTGTCAATTAGCGGTCGGACTAGCACGTGCTCGAGTGAATATGCGGTACGGGCTTTGTTGAATTGCTCACAGCACTGAACCTTTGTTAGACTGTCCTGTGTTCTGGTCAAATTGCGGCCGCCTAAATACTGACCAAATCATCTCTCCTAAGTGTTGGGGTCGCAAAAACCGCCACGATCACAATTCTCGTAGTAAGTATTGCCATGTCTCAAAAGAGGAGTTTGTTATATCTTTACTTGAGTGGAGTACCCAGGATTTCATCAAAAGGGTAAGGCACTTAATTTCACATTATTTTAAGAATAGCTTGATTTTAGTACATATATCGTAATATGAAAATTTCTCCCCATATTATCATCCTCAAGGGACGTTTAAACCCCAAACTCCTTTTGTGTATGCCACTACTTTATATGAGTTGAGTTGATTTTGAGTTTAATGTCCCTTTCAGTAGCGAGGCTATATGAGACGGAACCTACTGATTAACGTGGAATCCGAACCACATGAATTTCGAACCCGGCTCTCTCACGTCAAAGGCGCGTACGCTAACCGCTTAGCCATAAAGAAGCTCTCATTACTTTATATACATACGGTCCCTAACTCTTACATGATAAACATAGCAGATTAGGTACATTATGTATTAGTTACCTTATTTTTCAAGGCTAATTTCGAATATTATATGCTAAAATATTGCTCTTCTAGCTTTCTAGGGTCTCTGACCTGTCTGTCTCGAAATAACATTTATTAAAATTTTAGATACATCAATGCACAAATGTTTTATCTAATTGTGTTTAATGAAAGCATTAAAAATGGTTCGTTCATAACTCAACGTCCCTTATCAGGGTTGAGACTAGGGACGTTGTGCAAGAAGTGAGCTCTAGGGAACCGGACACTTCTCCTTCCCGAAATTCCGACTTTTCTTTAAATATAGTCCAATTTTACGTATGATTTTAAATTTTTTTCTGTAATTTACACTGATGTTGAGTTTAGATCTCCAAAAGCTTTGGAGATCTTCTGAAATAAATTCCTGACTACATACTTGTCTGAGAGTTTAACGTAAGAAAGTATAGCTACTTTACATAACTCTAACAGACTTGGTTAGATTAAATTTTGAGTTTAGCGTCCCTTTCAGCAGCGAGACTATATGAGACATGGACCTCAGCGTAACGTAGGATGCAAATCACATAAGCTCCCGTCGGGAATCTAATTCGGGTTTCCCACGAAAAATTAGCATACGCTGATCGCTTAGCCACGAGAGAGCTCCATTAACAGAATTAAACATTGAATCAGGCATGTTAAATATTTTTAAAACATTTGCTCATTTTTCTTTTCTTCTGTTTTTTCTTCTTTTTGTATTTAACAAAATCACTTCTGTTTCCTGAATCAGTACTTAACGATGGATAGTAAAAAAAAAAAAAAAAAAAAAAATTGAAAAACTTGGGTTGGATTCGAACCGATGACAAACACATTTATCGCTGCAGAACGAGCGTGCACATTAATTAGTTGTAAAAAATAAATTTGGTGGTGGATTATGCGGGAATAAGTATAAAACGAAAATAAAACAATTAGCGGGTGTGATGGCAAAAGGTGAACGACTTTCAAATTCATTCAACACACCCTTTTTCCAAATAATGCACCATGCAGGAGGGTGAGCGAATTCATTCGACCGGGGCTCACCCCGACAGATGGATCATTTTGTCTTACATATATAGAGGAGGATTATATATTTTATATTGTAAATTGAAAAATCATTTTCGATTTGTAATTTTGTGGAGATGTTATCTGTTGTAAAATGTATGGAGAACGTAAATATATTTAATTTGAAATGTAATGTTAGCTTAAACACTGAAGACTTCCATAAAAGCGTATTTCAACAAGGTCAAAATGGAGGGTGAAGCGTCTGTAAGGCTGTATTATTGTATAGATTCAGTTTGAAAATGATGTCAAAGCACTATATTTCAACCTGATTTAGTAAAGATGTATGTGAGAAATACAATACCGCTATCACTTTTCAAGTAATTAGGTGATTATGTCCAAAATTTTGAAGTGGACACTTCAATAGTTGTACACCTGGTGGCCATTCGTCAAATTAAAGTTTCATCCTCACTGCTAACAGCACCTCACCGTGGTGAAAAAATGAAATATTTACAGTATAAGGAAAGGGAAGAAAATTAGTAGTGCTGATTCAAACAAGAACTAATAGCATTTTAATTAGTAGAAGCAGTGGCGTAGCAGCTGCCCCCGCAACCCCCGCAGTGCGGGGGGGCCCCGAGGTATAGGGGGCCCCGAAGTCTTGCGATGAATAAAGATTTAAAGAAGTAGAACTTCAACCTTACTTCTGTCGGCTTTACAACTAGGGCCCCTTCTCTATACTTTGCGGGGGGGCCCGCAAAAGTGTGCTACGCCACTGAGTAGAAGAGAGCAATGACTTTCTACTTAAAGTAAAAATATAGATTGTAGAAGATTTACAATTGTAGAATGCGTAACTAACAATGTAGACCAAGCTAACGAATTCAGAGGTTGTAGGCCTACGTCTTCGGCGCAACTACAATATTATGTAAATTAGCATCTCTTACGTGCAGATTAAGAAAAGCGGAGCATATAGCTGATAACTCATGCACGTATTATGTTTTGGGCAAAGTCAACCGCTAATAACTTAAAAGGTACGAATTAATTATGTACTTCCTATTTTTACTAGGTGTACTATGCAATGATGATCCAACGGGATATGTGTAGCACTGAGAGGACACCTTAGGCACTGCTGCGAGCGCTAAAACGACCATTGTAAGTTTAAAATACCCTAGGTACCCTTAGCAAATTAAAATGAAGACAGGAATATAGCATTAGACTTATTATGGTACTTAAAAAAGCATTATTTAGAGCGAATATGTTTTAAAACACTTTGGAAAGCGCATAAAGTATAAGACATTAAGATAGATTGATCTGTATGTACTTCCCTACCTTACGGAGCATTGTATGGGAGTGATTCTTATATTAATTGGGCAAGGTTCTAGAACACAGGTCTCCTTTCCCATTTAGCTGTAACAAAGACGGAAAACAACGTTCCTATGGGGCTTTAAACCGCTTTCACTCGTTAACGCTCGCTCGGCAATACTATGTGAATTAAATATTATGCCTAAACTTTGGTACAGAAAGGAACCAACCTAGCTAGTAATCTATACGGGAGGACTTGTGTTCTAGAACCTTCCCATTAATTGTTTCATTTCGGCGTTTGCTTTAGTTCAAAGTAGACACTCGTGCAGATTTACAACACACCGTCATATTAAAAAAACATTTTATTTCACTTTTTGTGCCCTAAATGATTATTTAGTACATTCTATATCCTTGTTTCCTTGGCACTTGGCCAAATAATTGTGTACAGATTAATAATATACTGCAAACTGTGTGATCATTATTTTTATAACTACGAGTCCGTACCAATACCATAAAAACTATTGTGAGAAACCCAAACAAGTACTAAAAACACTAACCAATCTGTGCTAGGTGACCACTAAAAACCACGAAAGGTATGTAACCGAGTCAGGGAGGAGTATAATGGGGCGCACGCTTTTTGTCCGTAGTGTAAGGCGCGTCAGCGACGGAGGGTATGCTCACAAAGAAGAATAGTGGAAAACATACTTTATATCGCATAACAAGAGTGTACTTGCATAGGTTAATATACCTTTTGTTATGATTACACATTAGGAATTGCACAGTTATAAACAAAAATATAATTTTCCTTCATTGTGGAGAAACACCCCGCTGGTGAAAATTAATGTGCACCGTGCGAACAATGTTTTATATCCACCTATTGCGCTTTATAATTAACTTTAGTAGATGCTACTTTGTGTGAATGATTAGATTATAACCGTAAATTTTCGAAAATAAAAGTTTCCCCATATCTGCACCAAATATATCTATAATCGAGGTATAAAGATGACAAGAAAAGAAGTGATGTAGTTGAAGAATAGGGATACCAAAATTGTAAATTCGACGAGCTACAACTATTATCACTATGAAAAATCAATGCACAATGATTATATTTATGCTGCCCGATTATCTCTAATTGAATCAATAAGGTAGAGAAACAGAAGTGTAAAGATGATTACAATCCTCGTTAAAGGACGCCGTCGACCCTAAATACAGAGTTCAATACTTTACATACACTTCGCAATAATACTCTAAGCCACAGCAAATGAAGTTCTCAACTGTACTTCTGGCACCTCAAGTGTTGGTATTCTCCTGTCCCCACGCCTTTGGGCTCCTAATACTCCCACTGAGCTACGAAGCAAATCGTCCTGTCCATGTATCCCTTACATAAATGAAAAATCACTAATATAATCATAAGAAGATGATTGTACGAAAAGGCAATTTGAAGTTTGCCGTAGGTCAAAATCTTTGTATTGTTTCTGACTGAATTGAAATTTTATGCGTAAGTCTTCTAAATAACGATTCCTTAGAAATGTTTGTGAACGAACTGTTTTTTATTCTTATTGAAATATTTCTTCAAGGTTTTAAAGATCGCTGCTATGGATTCGAACAAGCCATATTTATCTGGAATTTCAAGATAAGGATGAAGTTTCAGTCGTACTTTATTCGTGGATTTCTGTGGATGATGACGGAGAAATGGTTTGCCACTGACCGGACGAAGATCCAAGAATACTCAATCGGAGGCAAGCCAATAAGGATGAAGCACTTGGGGAATAGCTCATGTATTTCCAGAATGCTGTAAGTTACAGGTTTCTAAGTCATGCACTGTTTCAAGCAGCGTCATTATTTAAGTATACATTCTGTTAATGCTTTTCCAAACCACCGGGACCCTGGACCACGTGCATTATTTACCATAAAAGTAGATTTGTATTCGTTTACCGTGACACAAAAGTGCTTTAGGACAACTTTCCATATAGTTGCGTTTTGAAAGCGCCGAAAGGAATTCGATCTTTCAATTTTTTCTTCTGCTCACAGTCTGTACAAGGACGTATGATCAGATGAACAAAGTCATTCCCCAATCACTATACAGGGAAGGGTTAGAAAAAAAATTATTCTGGGCATTAATTTAATGTTGGCCAAGTTCGATGAGGATAAGCCAACAAGACATGTCAGGATATCGTACTGGAGTAGGGTTTCAGACCTCGCCCCCTCTCCTGCCCCATGTAAATCACGAATCTATGACTTATTCAATATAACATTGTATTAGTCGAGCGTTCGAATTAAGTTGAAAAACTTCGTTTAGGTAACGAATCGGACTAATTTCCGTATTTTATTTCATAAAGATTTTCAGGACAGTATTTATAATTGCCTGTCATCCAAAAGCAAATATATAAATAAAAGGGGAAAAACCTGAAAGAGTCGTATAACGTGTCAACTGTAGCTTGGGAGTAGATTAGGCTGGTAGGAAATTTTTAGTTTAACGTCGCACGATTATTCTCTTTAGATTAAAGGAGGCGGATGGTTAATAAAAGTGAATGATTGACTTTTTTGTACTCTCACATCGGGAATCGAACCTGAGACCACGTGCATTAAAAATGCATGCTCTGCGGGGAGGGGTGGTAGCTGGCTAGTATTGCAAACAACATATTTTCTTTTCTTACTGTGCACATGTTTGTAAAGAGTTATGTGTGCGGATTCTTTGCACTCTAATTTTCGGTCCGATAGCAGTGTTATAATAGAGCATCGAGATTACACATGCATTTATGCCCTTAAAAATGTCAAGATATTGCTAAAAACACAAGCTTCGTACTATTGGAACACTTGAATTTAGGCGTTTTGAAACCAGACTCAATGATACCAGGTTCTCTTAGATAAAAAAAAAAGAATCCAACTAATGTCAAATAATCCCCATATTCAAAAAATCCTTTACATTTGGTGAAAGAAAAATAAATAAATAAATAAAACAAGATAAGAAAAAAAACAAGTCATTTTATCGTAAATGTGAGGATGATTTCAGTGGCTGCTCCGGGGGAAATTCTCGTGGGATCGCATACTCAATGTGAGTTACTAATGATTTCGCGGTACTGCTTTCACCCTTTGTATAATTGATGTGTTCCCTGCACTAATATGCAATGAAGAGACTGTTCTTCAGATTCTAAAGAAACTGCAGGGGAGCAGAAAGAGAGAGAGAGAGAGGTAGACATTTCTCTTTTCAATGCAGTTCTTGCTACGACAAGTCAAGAACTTTTATCTCCCATACTGTAAAGTATTCCTTCATAATCGCTTCACATAATGCCAAATATATTTAAGAAACAAAATTCTAAATAACTTCGTTGACAATACTAGCAAATATAATTCTGAGTAATAAATGAAAGTTACCTAGAATATGATCCAAAATATGCTTTTATATCGCTCCGATCTTTAAATATGACCTAGAGCTAAATTAAATATTAAGTTATATTACTACAGAAATATGTTTATATTTAGCTAGACATATAAGCAGATGCACTGAGGAATATTTTTTTTTTCCCTGCTGAACGCTAGCCTTGTTCGGTAGTTCGTAAACTTGACAATAGTTGGACGCGATTTTCCCTCTAATTTGGGTCAGATCCTGTGACTTCGACTAATGTCCTTTATGTCCATGGGAACACCTAGCCGCTCTTCAAACAATTTGATGGCTATAGTGTCAGTATCTTCATTTCTTCCTTCCGATATTCCGAAGATCCGAAGGTTTTGCCTCCGCTGGTATTGCTCCAATTCCGAAATATTTTGCAGACCATGAATTTCCGCGTCCTTGTTGTTTAGTTCTTTCCAAAGGTCATGCACTTTTCAGAATTAAATTTCAGAATTTCTTCCAGTCTTTCCACCACTAATTTCGTAACTGATTCAATTATTGAATCTACAATTAGTTTTAAAACTTCAGGGGTTTGCGCCACTCTTCGCAGATTTGCCGCACGAAGTCCTTTTTATCTGCTTCGAGGGCGCTGTTTCCTTGGGATCCTTTGTTAGCCTTAGAAGAAGCCATTTCACTGTAAAGTCTTTGTACAAACAAAACAACTGGAAATTAGGAAAGTAATATTTGTGCAAGATTTTCACTAGATATGAAAATGTTATACTGTTCTTGTATCTACAACTGAACTACGGAAACGTAGATTGTTGCGAATACTTCTTTCATTGAACTTTAAGACATGAAAAACACCGAGCGGTATGAGCACGTCCAACCACTAGCCATCTCAACCCATCATTTAGTGAGGTTTCTAGAAAATACCCTATGTTTGGTTTCTCATAAGCAGGGATATTAGATATGTTTAATAATTTCATGAAGATCATAACATTATTATCATGTTGAAACTGGTGCAGAAGAAAACATTCGTACACACACACACACACACACACACACAAAAATGCATTGCTTCAACCCAGCTTATAAGCTTACTCTGAAATCCCTGGCTGTAGAGATATAATTACAATTACGCTTCCGTAGCCTCTACATTTTTTGTTTCTTCCTTTCTATGCTCTGTTGACAACCCATCAACTGCTGAATGCATGTAGACTTGCTTTAGTGAGTGTCATACTCAGGATAGCCCTCGAAGCATTTTATATTTTGATGTCTGTTCCGTATGCTGGGATTTGAGTGTATACCCCTACTATAATTTTATAATATGTTTCACTACCATCTACTGGGTTCAACACTACTTCGGTATAATAATTTGGTATTCACTCAGATGGACTTGATCGCATATTTGTTTTAACTTGATATATATATATATATATACATATATATATATTTGAAAATTAATATTGGACAGTACAACTGTATATTGTCTCCTAATACGAAAACAGAAAGCAGATTGATCAATAGAGTTACTGTAACAAAAGAAGCATTATAAATTTATATATGTTCTCATCAAAGAGAAAAACATCCTTTTATGCGAAGTTTTTCTCTCCATAATACATAGTTACTTAACAGCCACAATAAAGCATTAGTTATATAGTTATATAGATCGTTGTTACAAAGTTTTATATATTTTTTAAGTTACCAAGACCATGGTGCATAGTGGTAATTACATAGTTGATTCATTTAATACAAAATACAGAGTCCTACAGAAAAATATATACACTCTTTGTCAACCTGTATCAGGATACTGGCATTGAATATTGTTCTGAAATTTAAGTATGTTGTAGTATGGTTTTTCGCCCAACAGATGTAAGCATTGTCAATTGTTTTCAGTTAAGATGATATTGTAGTACGGTTTTTCGCTCAACAGATGTCGGTACTGTCAGTACGGTTAGTGAGATAAGAAAATGGCAATGCTTGACGTTTGAGCAGCGTTAAGTACGTATTGAAGTGTTTTATTAAATCTGGGAATGCCATTGAAGATCTTACTCCCATGGACTTCCTCTCGTGGGGAACTGTGAAGCATGTAGTGTATTGAAGTAAGCCCTGCACGCTCGAGAACCTTCGCCAGAAGATTACAGAGGCATGTGCATCGGTCTCCATTGATACATTGGTCACTGTAGCTCATCGTTCTGTTGGGCGTTTTCGGTGCCAACATTTTGAACATCTAATGCAAACATAGCTTACTTGAGCGTTTGTAACACGTGTCTGAACAATAATTAAACGTCATTAACAAATATGATACATAAGTTTTCTTTTTCTTAAAGAGTGTATACAGTTTTCTGGCGGACTCTGTACACGTTACTGATAACAAAATTGGCTATTACACAGCCGTGACGTGCGTGGCAAGTGACTAGTTCGAAACAGACAACAGTATACAATTAAGAAAAGCAAAGAAAAATATTAAATATATTTTTTTAAGCCAGTTCTTTACACTACCTACAGTGAAAGTCTGATAAGGGGTTCAGTGCTCAGTCAGACAGTGCTCACCCGTAATGAAAGTACTGTGGTATTTGTTTTCCAAGGCACCCATAACGAGCTTACCAACAATTCTTCGAGATATATTTTGTAAAGAAAAAACATAGGACATATGTTATTCTATTTTTCTCAAATACAAAATGTTATTGTATTTCTCTCAGGTAGCTTCACGAAAGTCCCAGAATACTTTCCATATTCACCAGGTCAAGCCTTTCCACAGCTCCAGAGCTAACAGAATATATCGTCGGCGGCAATTCAAAACCTGCTATGTGCATTTTGCAGGAGAAGCGAAAAACAGTATCCTGGTTAGCTTTTTGGCTTTATAAAAGTGATGTTATAAGTAATATTTGATGCTGCACGTAACTGGTACCTTCTCAAGTAACTTGAGAAGGTACCAGTTACGTGCAGCATCAAATATTACTTATAACATCACTTTTATAAAGCCAAAAAGCTAACCAGGATACTGTTTTTCGCTTCTCCTGCAAAATGCACATAGCAGGTTTTGAATTGCCGCCGACGATATACCAAAATAATGTGCAGCCACCTCATAGTTTGATGATGCCTCTTCTCTCTCACCTGAAAAATATTTTGCAAGCAAAATAGACTGGAAGTCAATACAGTTTAATAGAGAAAAATAAAACTATTATCGTCTTCTACTTTCAGCTTCGTAACACTATCACTCGAATCTGCATTCCAACACGGTACAGCCTGTTTGCATCATAGGTATTTCTTTGTTTCAATTATTATTATTATTATTATTATTATTGCTACATTTTTATTTCTATCTGATGATTCATTTAGCGAAAGCACTAATAGTGTACACCTTTCAGTGTATCACAATGTATCGACTATTTTCTGGTAGGTACTTTATATGTATTGTATGTACAATCAGTGGCAAAGCGTAATTTCATAAGTAGGGTAGGCTCGACAAACAACACAAATAACATTTAATGTATCATGAAATGTGAAATTACACTCAGAATTCTATTTTTCTTATTGAGTTAAAAAAAAAAAACTATTAAATCTATTTATTTTGAAGAACTATTATTATTATCATTATTATTATTATTATTATTATTATTATTATTATTATTATTATTATTATTATTATTATTATTATTATTATTATTATTACTATTATTATTATTATTATTATTCAACAAATATTTACATGATGTGAACACGCAATATATATTAATGGAATATTGCCATTTAGTTCCATTACAAATTTTTTGAAGTGCAGTTTAATTTTCCTTCTGTCTGGGATTTGCAGAGGAAATGAGAGCAATTTCCTCCTCGGTTGCTGTTTTCATTTCCTGCGTATTTGAAAATGGAGAGAGATAAAAAGAAAGTTATTGTTAGCTTTCAAATTTCTTGGATAAGTGTTTTGTTACTTACATCTCTCACTTTAAAGTAAGTAGAATACTGCATTTATTTAATGCATCACGTGATTTCACTAGAAATGTAAATGCACAGAAGAAACTTTAGTTGAATTAGCGCAAAATGTTTAATATTGCATTCTGTGGAGTGGCATATTTAAGGGGATGTTTTCCGGGCTTAAGCATTTACCGAAATTTTATCGCAAATTGTTATTGTTTTACACATATTACAGAATTTTCACATTTCCAGAAATATACTTAGCAAAGTCCCTCCCGAAACAAGCAAAGCAGTTCAAAACAAAATCGTAAATACTCCACTGACTCTATGAAATGGAAAACTCAACAAAAATTAGACACAAATATAATTATTTTATCCTGTACGGTAGCGTTTGTAAATTTATACATATATTTAATGTATCAGATTTATATTCTACTGTATGTGCTATTATGAACCAGGCCCCATGTAGGAAAAAATAGACAAGTTATCATTAATCGAAATTCATAATTCTACACAGAAATTTCTTACTCTGTGTTAAGAATATCATTTTATAACATATTAGCATTGAAAGATGCCTTCAACGTTAAAACTAAACTCCCAGAGCCGAGCCTTCGCACCTTCCCAACAATGCGTGCAATCCCAAGCGAAAATAGCTTCGCTCCCTGAGCAACATAGCCTGTAAACCTGTCTAGCGAGCTGGTGATGCTCAGACGGAAGGGACTCCGAGTGTTTCCAACCTACGATTTTGTTACCGAAAAAAAACAAAAAGTTGAAGTATTGACTTTATTTTATAAGAAACCAAAGATAAAGAAAATATACGGTAGAAAACAGGGTAGGCCCGGCCTCAGAGCCTCATAGTACACTTCGCCACTGTGTACAATAGAAAATGAAATGCACACACTTTAGTGTATGAAGTGCAATTTAACTAATTCCCTCTTCCCTTCTCTCTACAAAGAAAGAGAGAGAGTATAGATATGATCCAGCCTAATATAGCTTTGTTTATGCAACAGAAGTTGAAAAGATTAAAACTTACTGTTTGGTAAAAGGTAAGTTCGGAAGAAAAAATTAAGAATTAGTATTTCCTCTGCTATTAGTATAAACTTGATTTAATTGGTATTGAGTTTAGCGTTCTGTTCAGCCGCGAGGCTATATGAGACCGTATAGCCGGCTCATATTGCCATGGACCTACAGCTTAATGTAGGAGTTGAACCACATGAGCTTTCGCCGCGAATTGAATCCGGGGATTGACAAAAAAGTGGAAACATCTGAAAACTTGCACAGTACCGTTATTAGCAGCAGCGCAAATCTGTCTTCGACATTGGGAGAGGAAGGGTGTAATGCCGTTCCCATATTTTTTTAAGCAATGTTCAAATATTTATGAAGTTGAAAAACAGTGCTGTACAAGATCAGAGGAGTAGAGTTGTCTTAAAATTGGGAGACGGGCAGATTTGAGGCTTATTCGGGGGGGACATCAATTTCATCTTACTTTCCTTTGTGGCAATCGGACACAAATCATCACATCCCCCCCCCCAAAAAAAACTCATTTCAAATTGGATTATTGGGAGGGACATGTCCCTCTCAACCCCCCGGGATTTGTGCCAGTGGTTATTAATAGCGGGCAAGACCATCTTTGGAACGCAGAATGGTCTGCAGTCGACGGGAATGTACAAAATCACAAATACTATGCTCGTGAAGTCGTAGTAGGTGTGTGCATACAATCATGAGTAACTACAATAACAAACACACGTGCTCACCACAAATAGACTAAATAGTAATACTAAACGATGTGGCTAGTATGGTGACAACAGTTGTTAAACAAATGCACTAAACGAGGAAGCACATGGCTAAATCAAAACAAGAAGGCAGGTGTTGTTTATATACTACTATATTTGATATTTCAGTGCATTAGCTACATAAGTGCCGAGCACGTGGTCTTGACTAAGACGGGATGTACTTGAACCTGAACCCACAAAGTGGGGGTGATGTATATATTTCCTGAAAGCTTGGGTCAAGGTAAGATCAAAACCGGTTACCAAAATTGGGGAGGACTCAAGCATTCCGCTTGAGGGCAGCACGTTACTCATTTTTATTTACACCTTTAAGCGTGTCTTAAAGTCAGTTGCAACCCCGAAATATCTGCAACGGTGGCACAAATATGAAAACAGAAAAACATGTCTTTCATCATTTCAAAAGTATAACGTAACAAAGTAAAATAAATTGTCCCAGGGTCCAACTCAAAATTTTTAAATGTAAAGGGGGATCAACTTGCACATCGTATGAAAGTTGGTGTTACATAAAGGAAGATAAATCAAGTCGCGACTCTCTACGGTAAGCCTGTGCAAAATAGCGGTGGGTCAAAATATCAACACACTCTTCATTGCAAAGTCTATGGTCACTCGTATGAATCTGAAACGGTGGAATAGGTGTAGAAACAAAAACACGGATATGTCATTATTTCAAAAGTATAATGATGCAAAGTAAAAAAAAAAAAAAAATGTTCCAGGGTCCCTCGCAGGGTCCCAGAGGGATCAAACTCAAAATGTTGAAATGGGAAGGGGTTCAAATTGAGTATCGTATGAAAGCTTATGTTAAGTGAAAGAAGAGGAAACAAGTCTCGACTCTTGATGAAAAGTCTATTGCCACTCCTATTAATCTGAAACGGTGAGAGAGGTGCAAAAAAAAAAAAAAAAAAGCTAGAATGTATCAAAGGATAAAATATCCCAGGTTCAATTGCAGGATCCCAGAGGGGATCCAACTCAAAAGTTTCAAGCGCCAAGGGGGGGGGGGTAAATAAGCACATCATGTGAAAGCTCGTGTTAAATGATACAGAATTGGACAAGTCTCGACTGTCGATAAGCATTGCAAAATGGCACGAGTCATTTCCTTTGATACATTCTGTTTTTTGTTTTGTTTTGTTTTGTTTTGTTTTTGCACCTGTCTCACCGCTTCAGATTAGTAGGACTGGCAATAGACTTTTTCATCAAGAGTCGAGACTTGTTTCCTCTTCTTTCACTTATTATAAGCTTTCATACGATACTCAACTTAAACCCCTTTTCATTTCAACATTTTGAGTTGGACCCCATCTGGGACCCTGCAGGGGACCATGGGACAATTTATTTTACATTGATACGTTATACTTTTGAAATGATGAAAGACATGTTTTTCTGTTTTCATATTTGTGCCACCGTTTCAGATTTTTCGTAGTTGCAACGGACTTTAAGACACGCTTAAAGGTGTTAATAAAAATGAGTAACGTGCTGCCCTCAAGCGGAATGCTTGAGACCTCCCCAATTTGGTAGCCGTTTTTGATCTTACCTTGATCCAAGCTTTCAGGAAATATATACATCACCCCCACTTTGTGGGTTCAGGTTCAAGTACATTCCGTGTAAGAAGTGCAAAACACGTTTTTTTTTCTTTCTTGGAAGTGCAAGAGACAAATGGAGAGCGATTTTTGCTCCTGTTTCGGAAATTTCATCAAATCTGGAGGTGATGGACCATTCGAAGAACGTAATTTTAAACAAGGTCCAAATGTTCTGGCGCCAATTATCAAAGTTGAATTCTTTCCTGACTGATGCCGTGGATGGTAGGCAACCAACATTGCATTTACGTTAATTTGGTTGCATATCTACTACATAAGGGAATATTTAATGTATTGTAACAACAGGTAAGTACGAATTATTGGGTAAAACGTGTCGAAATTTTAATGTTTAACTGGGACAAGCATTTACTTTGTCCATTAGTACCCATTCAAAACACACAAATTCAACTTAAACATGAATCGTCTACTCTTGTAATTCATTTCAGCACTTATAATTGAGTTGCTCGGGCAACACAATTGTATGACGCATTATCTAGCTTTGGAGTAAAATAGAAGTTAAACATTCCCAGGGAATACAATGCAAAGACACATACCAAACAAGTTTTCCTGCCATCTGCCGGTATATTTCAGAAGTTGAATTACTTTCATATTGTCCATAGGCTCGAACCCAATACATATTCCACTTAAGAACTGAATTACATCGGAAGTGACGTTTATCATTATGTTCACTCTAGCCTATCATATATATATGAGGCTATTTTGTTGTAGAAATTCCTTAATCCACTGGAGGTGAACCACTGAAGATGATGATACAGAGAAAAGACAGAACTGTTTATTGTATGTCGCCACCCTTCCTACACCTACATTGATTCTGTTCTTGAATAATTTTGGAATACCAAGCTTTAAAACATACCGAATGCAATCGAAGTGCCTGCCAGGTGGAATTCAATTTTTCCAGGAGCTGATCTTGAAATTTCAGGGAACTCAGCAGACAGTTGAGAAATCGTAGTCTACAACTTTCACGAACCACATGATTCACGCTTTCACCAAGGTCGTCTGAAGCCATACTTTTCCACCCCTGACTGCTCTTGCTGTGTCTGTGTACATCGGTAAGTCACTCTTTAAAATCTCTGCCACAGTCGCATCATCACTTAAAAGTTTCCACTGTACTGCTTATTAATTCAAGGATGAATCACTACTGCATTATGCCCTTCCGCCTGGAGCATTCAAATTACTTAATGTATTTCACACTTGGC